>NC_064617.1:969346089-969716922 GCF_023898315.1 Schistocerca nitens
TCTTTGTTTTCTGTCTCCAAGTCTCACCAGCGTTCGAGGGTGTCCAAATCGCTCGCACCTCATGAGAGACTTAACCACATCAATCATTCTGTTCCCCTCTCAGCATCAACTGAGTGAGTCAGAAACACCTTCCCAACCTCAACATTGTGACATGCTTCACACAAGTCAAAGACACTCCAGTCCTGCACTGACTGTGGCAACCAGCACTCCAAAGTGAACTGCTGGGCTTATGGCAAATGGTGCCACTGTGCAGCAACGTGTCAAGAAGTGTCCTCCTGAGCACAAGCTCAGCAGTGACATGGGAACAGCACACCAGCCCACACTATCACAGTTGTGGAGCACACAGCTCCCCTGCCGCTGCACAGACTTACACTGAACCTGATGTTTTCCAGCTGGTCTGTGAAATTCCAGCAGGACACCAGGGCAGTTAGGTCACTAATCAGTGAGGATATGTATTGGCGGCAATGGCCTCGACTCGGTGGATACACCGGTTCCCGTGAGATCACCAGAGTTAAGCGTTGTCGGGTGACCATCCAGCCGCCATGCGCTGTTGCCATTTTTCGGTGTGCACTCAGCCTCGTGATGCCAATTGAGGAGCTACTCGACCGAATGGTAGCGACACTGGTCAAAGAAAACAATCACAATGACCAGGAGAGCGGTGTGCTGACCACACGCCCCTCCTATCCGCATCCTCAACTGAGGTTGACAAGGCGGTCGGATGGTCCCGATAGGCCACTTGTGGCCTCAAGATGGAGTGTGAGTGTGATATGTATTGGCGGCTTAGGTCTCCACTGCTCACCCAGCACCAGGTCATGTCTTACAGCTGCTATTCCATTTATCTTCTTGAAGAACTGTCAATAGCAGTTAAGTACAAAAATGTCAAATCTTCACTAATCATCTTATTTGTGAGCTCCTCTACTGCTGCTAACATTTTTGGCTTAGATGCCTTTACCACTTTTGTGTTAAAAAAAAAAAAGTTGAACAAGTCAACTGAGTGCCCAAAATGGTGCCCTGTTCTCACCTTGACATTATGCAATTCATACAAGCACATTTTTGAGTCTATGCTCAGGTGTGCCCATTACTTTTCTGCTCACATTTTTATGCAGCCTTCAGTGATGTCAAAATTTTGTAAAGCCCATTCACTACCATTTCTGTGTTCAAGCAGAACTCACTTGACTTCAGGACCAAGGCATCATTTCCCCCCATTTCAACCAGTCAATGGATGATGCACATAGTTTCTCTTAAAAGACATAATGGCTTACACTGTCAGCTGGAAAAATGTAATTTCTTTGCACTCACAGTCAATTATCTGGGGTCCATTCTTAGTGACACGGGTATGCAACAACGTTGACACGATCACTGATATGCCGAGTCCTAATAATCTTAAACAGTTGCATTCATTTCAGTGTAAAATCACGTACTATCTCAAGTTTATTCCCTATGTGTCACATATTACACACTCTTTACAACAGCTGTACAAGAAGAGTGTCAAATAACTGTGGGGGCAGTCACCTATAAACCAGTTGTCCAGTGCCATGAGGATAGTCTCAAAGTGGCATGGTGTCTGTTGCAATATGCATGAGGCTTGCTGCTGACACCTGTGACAGATTTGTGCCAGTACAGAGTCAAGCAGTTTTGTCCTATAATGTGTCAGATGAATATGAATGGCCAATTGCTTTTACCTCTCAAATGTTGACCATGGCACAATTCAACTAACTGTAAATCGAGAAGGAGGCTTTAGTGATTATTTATGGGGTCAAGAAATGTCATGTGTATTTCAGTGGCAGCAAATCCACCTGTTGACTGACCACATACCCAGATTTCATTGTTTGGCTATTGTTCTAAGCGTCTAGAAAAGATGGCACAGCATCTGAAGTGCTGGACATTGTTTTTAAGTGGTTACCACTATGAAATCCACTTTTGCCCCACCATCAAAGACATCGAAGTAGACACTCTGTCCCACCTTCCTCCCGGGGCCCGTGTGAAATCAGATTACCACGAAACAGTCTTTTTTGCCACGGGTTAACATTTACAACAAACTCTGGCTGTATTCCTGCTGCTTGTGTGCAAAGTAGCCACGTCGCAGTCCTGTGACCCGGTCCTGTGGAAAGTTTTGCCTGTGGTACAGAACAGATGGCCTGAACACTTTTCCAGCCAGGCTGATGTGGACTTTGGTAATTTTTTCACATTGCACAATTGGCGCAACACCACAAAGGGTATCTTTAATTTGGCCACAGAGGACTCTGAACACTGAGTTATTATTTGGTCCCAACTCCGGCCCCGTATCCTCCAGCTCTTTCAAGGCTTTGCATTGGGGGATGATGTACATGCAGCCACTGGCACAGTGGTGTGTGTAGTGGCCCAGCATCAATGTTGACATTGAATGTGTGTGCTATTCCTGTTGTAATATTTTTTCGATCAGGCAGCCCCTGCACATTGTTTCTCAACTTGACAGCACTCTGAGCACTGATGGGTGGGGACCCTTGCTAATTTTATGTGTATATACTGAAGCAGCACGTGAAAATTTCTATATTTTATGAGACCAGTAAAGTCTCTGAAATTGTGTCATTTCATTTGTATAAGTACCTGCACCTGGGTTTCAGGATGGATCCCCCATTTATGTTCGATGCTGAGGTGCTATTCCAGAATGTGGAGAGCCTTGGGAATCCTGTCAGTATGTAAGGAGGAATTTAAAGCAGACTGGAACTGCAGTGAGAATTTGGTCTGAGGAGGGAGGCACATCAGGGTAATCCATGCAGATGTATGAACTGCTGTGCTGAGGTGGCTTAGTAGCTAACACACCTGCACAGAGCCTGAGTGTACGGTCAGAACAGTCGAAACACAGACACAGAAAGCCTTGCAGGCATCATCTATCCAGGAAACCTTGCATAGCTAGTAAGCAGTAGACCTGGGTTCGATTCCCGGCCTTAGTACAAATTTTCACTCGTCACTTCAGTATATATACATAAAATCACATCTGTATGAGACCAGTAAAGTCTCTGGAATTGTGTCATTCTTTGTCAATCTTGCTGTGCCATTTTAGGAAGCTATTTGGCTGATGATTGGTATCGGATGCTCTCTGAAACCCCCCCTCACCTAGCATTTCGAATGTCGTCCACTACCACGCCTGTTACCATCCGTGCCCTCTCAGTATTTTCACTGGGGGAACATTGTGAACCCTACTGAGTATGGACCTCAATTCAGTACATGAAGTTCCAGGCCTTCTGTCACCGTAATGGCATTGAATAGACCATTGCCCCCATTCACCCTGCTTCCAACACAGAGGCTGAATGCATGGTCGGTACATTCAAAGCATAGTTGCAGAAGGCCTTGCACACATAATCTACCCAGGAGACCGTGCATAGCTTCCTTACAATGTAATGGTCTTTCCCCGTCAACGGGGTCAATCCCGTGAAACAAATGCATGGGTGCTGGCATCACACCCTGTTAGACATCCTGCAGCCCACGCAGTGTAACCAGCCGGCATATAGGCCCACCTATACGCGGATGCCTTTTTCTGGGTCTGGGTACACATATTCAGTCACTGTCTGGGATGGACCCAAGAGATGGTCGTCGACAACAGGGGGCATCAGCTGGTTGATGTTACAATCGTGTACACCCATCTGACCCATCATCGCAACCAGCTGTCACAATCTGTAATCCTGACCCTCCACCCTCATCCCCCAAGCCAGACACAAGGGTCACCACCAGCCATACCTCTGTCCACAGCTCGTTGGAGAGGGCTGGTGAGAAGATATTAGTGTGGGAGCCTATGAGGGCAGTACTGTTCCCTCCACCCCGACTTACCCTCACTCCTAGTGTACTGGTGTAGTCTGGCACTGCCGCCTCCAATTGCTCTTCAGTCTTCAGCTGGGTCCATGGTCTAGTATCTTTTGGTGGGAGTGCTCTGGTGCCCTGCCCATCTCCCTCCTTCCCCCTCCCCCTCCCCCTACTCCCCATCCCTGCAAGCATTGGCATAGCTTGGGACATTTTCAGTCTTAAATGCTGATTTAAGGGAGGAGGGATTTAATATACCTGCCAATGAGCGATATTGAAATTGACTCAGAGGCACTGCAAACTGTGATTGATGCCAGCAGTGGCATTGTGCCCTGTCATGTTTACTGAGCCACTCGCAGTAATGGGGGCAGGCAGGCAGGCAGGCAGGCAGGCAGGCAGGCAGCTGCGATGCCATCTAGTACAGTCTGTTGCATGAACTATTAAATTCAATATCTCTTGTGTTATACAGAATTTTTACCAGCCCTTTTATTTTTACCTCCACTGTCTTTCCTATTTCATCTCTCAAAACTACCCATTCATCTTCTTTCTTTCCCCTGTTTACATCAATTGCTGTCTAATGCTCCCTTTTACATGCTGAACATCTCTGCAAGTTTCTAACTTTGTCAAATTGCTTTGTTTTTCCTCTCTTGTTCATAAGCAATAAATTATTGTCAGAATTCACATTTGCCGCAGGTAATGCCATACACTTTAAAACCTCATTTTGAAATATGTCTTATCGTTATAAAAACTATCGGAAACTTCCTGGTGCCTACATGTAGAACTTTCTGTCTTGATTCTTAAACCAAGTGTTCATGATGATTAAATTATGAAGAGCTGGCACACTGCCAGCAGGGGGAGCACCTCTTAAAACTAAGTTTTCGAAAACAGTCAATTGTCACTCTTTGTATTTTTTACTGACCAGTTCTGCCCTTCAAATGAACATGAGCATAATGAGAATAAACTCTGCAAAAGGCACAAATTGAGACAATACGGAAAAGTTACACTGACATTAGGTGAAGTACATATTCTACTTCCAGTATGGAGACTTATGTTTAAAGTTGGCTGACAGCATTGAAGGTTGCTTTTAAAGTTGGATGATAGCTCTAAAGATTATTTTGGCTGTACTTCTGGAAATTATCTTTGGATAGAGTATACCTTGGATGTTACAAGCACTGTTGTACAGTCAATTTCATCTTTGGCAGTGTCAACATCATCATTTACTACTGTACTTTAAATTTAAGTTTAAGTACTATGGTACAGCCAAATTAATCTTTAGAGCTATCAGCCAACAACTTAAAAGGCAATCTTTAGAGCTGTTAGCCAACTTTAAATGTAAGTCTCCATACTGGAAGCAGACTATGCACTTACAGTAAGATCAATAAGTTTTCCATATTATCTCAATTTTTACGGTGTGTATTCTGAAGATGCTCTTGTTCATTTGGAGAGTGAAACTGGTCAATAAAAAATACAAAGTATGACTTGTGAATGTTTTCAAGAACTTAGGTTAAATTATGCTCTGTGTAAAATTCAACCCCAGGTGGCTTCCTCCTCCATTCCTTTTCCCCAGTAAATGTTCCCCTACAATTTTTCTTTCACTTCCTTTTCCTACTACAAAATTCCAGCTGGCCATCACAATTATATTTTACCTCTCTTAACTATCTGAAAATTTCTTTTATTTCATGATACATTCATTCAATCTCTTCATAATCTGCAAAGCTGGTATGGACATAAACCTATACTACTGTTACAGGTGTTGCCTTCATGTCTAACTTGGCTGCTGTAATATATTCTCTATGCTGTTCATAGCAGATTACTATTCCTGTTTTCTTATTCATTATTGGACCTCCTCTTGCCTTAACCCTATTCGATTTTGTCTTTATAGCCTTGCACTCACCTGATCAGAGGCTTTTTTTCCTTCCTGCCACTCAGCTTCACTAATTCCTAGTGTATCTAAGTTAAAATTATTTCCCTTTCTGAATTCTCTAACATACCTACCCAATTAACAACATTGGTTCAACATTCCATGCTTTGACTCATAGAATGCACTGAGTACTCCTTGCCCAGAGGTTTACATGGGAGACTATTTTACATATGGAATATTTTACTCAAGAGAAGGCCATCATCATCATTAAAGCCACAATATAGCTGCATGCCCTCGGGAAAAGTCATGGCTGTAGTTTTCCCTTGTTTTTAGCTATTTTCAGAACCAACATAGCAAGGCCATGTTTGCTAATGTTATGAGGCTGGATGACTCAGTCACGCAAACTGTTGCCCTTGCAGTTATTAAAAAGGCTTCTTCCACTTTTGAGGAACCACTTGTTTGTCTGGCTTCTCTACCAATCCCCACAGATGTGAGCATTCACTGCAAGGTTGGAGGAGAAGCAAGATCATCTACAAACAGCAAAATGCTGAAGTGTAATACACAGTCCATCCCAGGTTTCATGAAGGGTGGCAAGATTCCCAACTCATGGAAGGAGGCAGTCTCCAGTCAGACAGATTTTAACAGAGACTGTTAGGTTTATTGTTTTTACCTCCTTTTTAAGGTTTAATAATATGTCTTGCTGGATTCAATTGTTATCTGATGCACTATTCCAGTTACCACATGGAAAAGAACCAAATGTATTTCTACATGTTATTGGAAAGAAAATCTCAAGTGCCCTTCTCATTAAAGCTTTATGTTGACAGAGTTTGATCATTGTTTACCGTGGATGTGATCAATATGAAATAACCCATACTGGACTGAGATATGTCTCCAAGTAGTATCTGGCATCACTCCTCCTTCAGTTAGCAGTTACTGTTATGTTTTCCAGAAGTCCTGATGTCTTCTCCCACTCTGTTTTAGTTAATGGAATGATTATTAAGTGCATAAGCACTCGTGATGCCTTTGCTCTCTTTACTTATTATTCATTCCTTTGCCCTCATGGCATGAAGGGCTGTCAGGATTTCAGCAATACTGGAATCATCACATGTTGGCAAGATTGGCAGTAACTGCTGAGCAACACTTTTCTTTCTACCAGGGGGCATACTACTTTTGACAACAGTCCAAGATCTTTGTAAGGTGTGGAACATCAGCATAGTAGAGCACCCTTGTAGCTTGACCCATCCAGTGCTGGACACTATCTTGGCATTCAACAATATCTAGTTTATTATGTAGCACCCATTTTGCTCTATTGAACACTATTGTAGTGACTTTCCTCCTTGAAATGTTCTATCAATGCAAGTATTCATTCATTTAATACAGAGCAATGTCTTCAAGGTGCAGAAAGTGATGTTAATAACAAAGAATGACACCTCTGCAGTGTTAAAGTGCATATTACCACATCTATTTAGAAGATATATATCTTCTGACTCAATGAGGTCTTCAAAAACTGTACAACTGGATCAAGTTGACACAAATACTCTAAGAATATTGCATGAATTTAAAAGCCCTGCAATAAATAATGGTGGAAAATTTGTGAAATAAAGTCACCGAGAACCTCTTTAACTAGAACATGGAAATAAATATCACACTGTATGATATACGGAATGTGTGCATCTATAGAAATTGCTTGAATGATTGTTGTAAGGGGCACAGTTATATAGTGGAAAGTATCTGTGGCTTCTCTGGTGCATAGCGCCCTGTCTTAGTGACTTTTGCTTCTTTGGACTGCTTTGTTCAGGTCTTCACTTTCGGCACGTAACCTGTTCTACTGCTATATTTGTTATGTACCAGTGAATAATAAATGTGTATTCGATACTTAGTGTGTGTTATCTCCAACCGATCCTACATGATAACCACAGTGGTGACTCAGACACCGTCATTGTCTCATCGCAAGTTATTTTGTGATTGTTTTCATCATTTACAAACTTCGTGTGCCAGTCCACATTGTTTCCACCACAATGGATCTGCCAGTGTCTTTCGGTGCAAGTGTAACAGGCCCCATTAACTATGCTTGCAATCACGAGTTGATAAATGTACCTACTTCGAATTTGGTGAAAAGTGAACAATTACTTACACCTGGCCACACTGGCGGCTACCTACCTTACCCAGCACAATGTGGCCAACACTTAGCGTGGCAGCACAACAGCAGCCACAACATGGAAAATGCACGCTGCCTAACAGCAACGTGGAAAACCCTCCAGTTAAAGACATAGTGGTTTATCCTTCCTCTACATCGTTACCTTCAGGATGATTTGACGTGCCGAAGAAGTTCCAGAACTGTGAATCAAATATTTCTATGCACGGGGTATATGCATAGTGTCGCAGCAAACCCCCCCCCCCCCCTCCCCCGCCCCATGACCATCGCACCGTGGTTGCACTATGACCGCCTTCCGCTGACTTTCATATTGGTGCCAGACGTACCGCCCGTGCTGGTTACCAGGTCAACCCCCCCTCCCCCATGGCTTCACCGTGACCACCTCCTGCTGTTCTTGATACAATAATTTACCAACAGCCATGTGTATTGTAGAAATTTATTTTATGAACTTCTTACGTGCTACCAGTTTCAGCGTTACATTGATGCCATCTTCAGGCCCCACACGTTATAGTTTTAAAATCGCTATACACGGAAGGAGCTATAAACTGGATCCATGCATCAAATTGCTAGGCAACAGCTCTTGGTGGCCAGGCAATACAGTCTGGGGCAGTTTGCAAAACGATTTTACAACTATGACGTGTGGGGCCTAAAGATGGCATTAATGTAACGCTGAAACTGGTAGCATACAAGAAGTTCATAAAATAAATTTCTACAACACATACGGCTGTTGGTAAATTATTGTATCAAGAAATACACGCCAGCCATTGTCCCACAGTCCATAATGGATCAACAAAGACCTCCTGCCGTTGTTGCAATGGCACCGGTCACTACACACGTGCCATGTTCTCCATTGGGCTTGCAGATTGGACACACTGTGCCGACTTATACGTCTGCTCCCTCCACAAAATGTGTTGCATGTGGCCACTGCTCCACACAGACCTCGGGTGATGCACCACTCACCACTACCGCACTTCCGTTGTCGAAGGTGTCCTGCTCTGCTCACACTGATCTCCGTCTGCTGGTGCCGCATCAGCATGTGATACCCGGCAGGTTTCCTAAACTACCTGCTTTGCAAAAAGATAACCCAAAGACTTGGTTCACCTTAGTGGATCACCTACTGGACATCCTTGGCATTTCGGACAATGACACCCACTTTGTCTGCCTGGTGAGCCACCTCCACACTCATACGGACCTTATCAGTGACTTGCTTCTCTCACCGCCTACCTTGCACAAATATTTGATGGCAAAAGCACTGCTTATTGAGCACCTTCTGGTGGAGGCTATCCACCACATTATTCATGACAAGCACTCGACGACCACACCCCACCGCAGCTTTGGCAGCACATATGTGCATTAATCGAGGATCAAACATTACCTAACGCCATGCTTTGGACATTGTGGAGGGTCAAGAGGCCTTTGGATCTGCAACTTCATCTACTGTCTCATGTCGCTGACCCACTAGAGGTTTGTTTACGCATGGTGAATCAGGGTTACACTATCATTTGTCACCGACACTGCCTATCACAAACAACATCTCCATCACCTTCAGTTGGCATGCCTGCACCTCTGGTTCCACGCACTGCCAGCAGAGGCCAGTGCGCTCGTCTCAGCTGCCAGTCAGGAGCTGCCACCTAGCAGCTTACAGGAGGTACTGCCAGCAGGCTTCAGACAGTCGCCAACCTTGCCCAAGCAGCAACCTGATCGGCTACCGACCCGACGCAGTCAACTGCGGCCCCCTCCCACACCCAACGCCCTGCAAACTGTCCTACCTGCTGTGCTGGTTCCATGCTACTTATGGGTATGCCTCCTACACTTGCCACATGCCTTGTACCTACCCAAACTAGTCCGGCATTCATGTTTAGGTGCCACATCCTGCCACATACCTTCACGGCACCTATTGTCTTACGCATCACTCGCCTGAGTGACACGACACCTCTATGCCACAGACATGTCAATGGGCATCTGCTTTCTTGTTTGCACTGGCGCCGATGTTAGCGTAATCCTGACCAAGCTCGCTTCTGAAGCACTATCACCTTCTACCCTTGCCTTGATCGCTGCCAATCGTTTTCCTACTGCGGTTCATGGCTCCATCAAGATGTCGCTTCACCTATCACCGGTTCATACCTACCCTTGGACCTTCCACGTTGCCGACGTGGATGAACCTGTGATCAGGTTGGATTTTTTACTCAATTATGATCTTTCACCAGATCTGCAGACTGCCGCGTTCCATCACTAGTCTGACTACAGTTCCGTGCTCACACAAGTTCAGCATGACTTCGCTCTCTGCCTCCTTGGTTACGCTTTCCACATGTGCATCCCTGGTTGAGCACATTACTACAAGGCTCGATGACCTGTCAGGCATGCGCTCACAAATCGACGAACTCCGTACCCAGAATGATGCCTTCTGCACCTGCCTTACCATTACCTCCACTGCATTGTCACATGTACGGCGCACCATACTTTGCCTATCTGCAGAACCGCAATGAGGCGGTCCATCACATACCTCTACAGCATCTTCTCACCAATCTGCTCCTGTGTCAAGCATTCTACTGCCTCCTGTTGATTTCTCACCACTGTGGACGAATCTACAGGACACATCCGTATGCTCCACTCCTGCATCACGTCTTCCATTGCTGACTTCAGCCAACGTTACGCCTACATCGCCCAAGGCCTGCAGATAGCTTCTTGACCCCTATTGTCAACCCCCCTACGTGAGTTTCAGCCATCAGTAATGGCACTTGTCATAGGTCTCATGCCAACGCAGAAAAGTCTGCAGGCACGCTCAACCCCCACTGGGTAAGATTGACATTCCAAAGGGGTGTTTTTGGCACGTCCATATAGATGTCGTTGGTCCCCTCCATGCATCCGAGGGTTACTGATACATCTTATTGATCACTGACAGTGTGACCCACTGGGTCAAGGCGGTCCCACTTATTGACATCATGGCTGAAACCGTCGCCCCTTCTTTCGTCTCGGTGTGGGTTGCTTTCTTGGGCTGTCCCCTGTCTCTCACGACCAAGCAGGGACGCCATTTGAGTCCACCCTCTTTCCGCGACTCTGCGGTGTAACCAAATTTCACACCATGGCTTACAACCTGCAGTTGAACAGCTTGGTCGAGTGGTGGCACTGCACACTCAAGGCCTTGCTAATGTGCTACAGCGGCCTATGGTCGGAGACCCTCCCGTGGGTTCTGCTGGGTATCTGCTTGGCTCATAAAGAAGGTTTGAATGTCTCGCTTGCTGAGATTCTATACAGCAAACCCCTCCTCCTTCCTGTTGAGTTCGTCGAGGAATCACCGTCAGCCGACCGAGGATGCTGACCTGCCTTCAGTAGATGCCCCTCCACCTGTACAGCTGTTGGAACCACGGGACTCCTTCACTGCTGACTCTGCTGCGCCCACGTCCTGTGCCGGCCACTGCCTACAACCACCGCACTGGCACCAAGATTACAAATTTGTGTAATGAAGCGTCCTTCCACCATGATCTGCACTACCTGGGGTGGGGGGTGAGTTTTGCTTCTTTGGACTGCTTTGTTCTAGTCTTCACTTTCAGTGCATAGCGTGTTCTACTGCCATATTTGTTCTGTACCAGTGCATAATAAATGCGTATTCGATACTTAGTGTGTGTTATCTCCAACCGATCCTATGTGATAACCACATATCTTTCACATAAATGATGACTCTGCCTATTTCCACTCAGATCATCCTTTCAGGAAGAACCGTATTGCTTGAACATGTCACTACATTTAAGATTCATCTTCTGTTGATACAAAGATAGGGGTGTTCTTTGAGCTAAATGTTTTAATTTCTCCATGTGGATTTTGAAAAAACACATCTTCCACCATACTACATGACTGTTAGGAGTAGTGGGTAGTGGGAAGATACTGACTGCTCCAGGATTAGAATGGCTCACCAAAGATTTCCATGTCCCACAGAATGATGCCACATTGCATCATTGCTGTGATTGCGAGAGAAAGAGTTGCTACGTGCTACTAGGTTAGTACCTAATTCAATTTCTCATTGAGTGTATAGTTTTGTGTGTATTGCAGCGTATCTTTGGAATGCCTGGAGAAGCTTCTATTAAGAACTATGGTATGAATTTGTGATTGCCATATTTCTTCCACACACAATGTAATTTGTTCAAGGGTAGGTTTGCCCAAAAGAGGAACTAAAAATGTTGCCCATGATCAAGTTGCATACTACATTAATATTATAATGTCTTTGTAAAGTATTTTGCTTTAAAATTTGTATCTTGTCCTTGTTGTTGCTGTTGTTTTCAGTCCAGAGACTGGTTTGATGCAGCTCTCCATGCTACTCTATCCTGTGCAAGCTGCTTCATCTCCAAGTACCTACTGCAAACTACATACTTCTGAATCTGCTTAGTGTATTCATCTCATGGTCTCCCTCTACGTTTTTTACCCTCCACACTGCCCGCCAATACTAAACCGGTGATCCCTTGATGCCTCAGAAAATGTCCAATCAACCGATTCCTTCTTCTAGTCAAGTTATGCCACAAATTTCTCTTCTCCCCAATTCTATTCAGTACCTCCTCATTAGTTACATGATCTACCCATCTAATCTTCAGCATTCTTCGGTAGCACCACATTTCAAAAGCTTCTATTCTCTTCTTGTCTAAACTATTTATCATCCATGTTTCACTTCCATACAGGGCTACACTCCATACAAATACTTTCAGAGAAGACTTCCTGACACTTAAATCTACACTCCATGTTCACAAATTTCTGTTCTTCAGAAACGCTTTCCTTACCATTGCCAGTCTACATTTTATATCCTCTCTGCTTCGACCATCATCAGTTATTTTGCTCCCCAAATAGCAAATATTGAACTTATACTTTCAAAAATATCAAAACCATATGGATGTATATGATACCTATTCCTATGTAATAAAAGATTGGGAAAAATAAGTAACTGGGCAATGCCAAAGAATCAGTTTGAAACCTATAAAGCTGAAATGTTTAAAGCCACAGAGCTCTCCATGTAAATAGAGAAGAAAGGTGGAGATGTGGAGTGGGGACTTCCACATCAACCACAGCAGGATATGATTGCCTCAATAAACAAAATAAATGTAACAGACAAACAAGATTCCCTAAATGACCTAGCCACAACTACAATTTCCCATATTTTATGCTGCATTTTTTCCCATTCAGCTAAAAAATAAAATAAAAAATCTAAGATTTTTTTTAAAATAATGAGTCAATACTGCGAACAGCAAATCCCATGGTGGAATATATGCACAGGGACAGCAGAGTTAGAATTCCAAAATACCTGAACAATGGCCTACATGAAATTCGCCAACTGACACTGCACATGAGTCTGACCACCTAGAGTTAATAATACAGCATTCTTGGTAAATGGCGTAGTTTCTGCAAAGTATATCACTTACGGTATTAGATTTCGGGGCAACTCTGTGCACTCACCACGAATATTCTTAGCCCAATAATGGGCAGTCAGACTGATCTGCAGTGTCAGTTCTCGAACTTCATGTAGGTCATCATTCGGTATTTCAGAATTCTCTCTCTGCTGTCCCTGTGTATATATTTTATCATGAGATTCGTTGCTGGCAATACTGACTCATTCATAAGAAACTGTAACATTCATTCACTGAACACCAGATGGAAAAACTATATACACTGTGGATAAAAATTCCTTAAGCATTGTACAGAAATATGGGCACTACACAGCAGCTTTCATTTTCAATATACTTCCAGAAGAACTGAAAACAACTGAGTGATGAAACCCAAATATTCACAGAACCAGATAAACAAATAAACAAATAAAACCTTTCTTGTACTTTTCTTTGTTTTTATTTTGCCTGACCTGTATTCCTTTTCTTTTTTCTATTTGGTCAGTGAACAGTCTTTAATTAAATAGAAAATAGATATGTAATGAATATGTGTTATTTGTGTTACAACTGAATGTCTCAGAATTGTGTCATGCAAATTGGAAGACCTAAAATATCTAGCAGAATTTTAAATTTCAGAAATTAGACATTGAGAATTATTCTTTGTCTTAACCCCCGAGAATGATGATGTTATTCACAATGGCCAAATAATATAGTTTAACAGGCCATTCAACATTTTGTAAGCCCTGAACCAAAGGGCACTAACTCTGCTTTTATTTACTGGCGTCTTCATATTCAAAAGACTATTCTGTTAATGAAAAATAACTGCATTGGAATAATGCATCTCCCAAATTACAAAGCCTAATCACTGGGAAAGCTTATTTTTATATTTTCTTAAGGTATATCATAGTGACTGTTGAATTAATTAACTAGAGAACTCTGTATTATACAGTAACAAAATCAAGTCAAGTCATTTACACATTCCATTTGCATGAAATTAACTATTGTTGTTGTTGTGCTTTTCAGCCCAAAGACTAGTTTGATGCAGCTCCTCACAGTACTCTATCCCGTGCAAGCCTTTCCACCTCTGAAAACTACAGCAATCCATATCTGTTTGAACCTACTTACTGTACTCATCTCCTCTTGCTCTCTTTCTGTAGTTATTTACCTCCCCCCCCCCCTCTTTGTGTGTGTGTGTGTGTGTGTGTGTGTGTGTGTGTGTGTGTGTGTGTGTGTGTGTCCATAGATTTCTTAATTTCTATTCAGTACCTCCTTTTTAATTATGTGATCTACCCATCTAATCTTCAGCATTCTTCTGTAGCATCACATTTCAAAATCTTCTATTCTCTTCTTGTCTGAACTTCTTATCATCCACATTTCACTTCGATACAGGCTACACTCCAGATGAAGGTCTTTAGGAAAGACCTACTATATTTAAATTTATATTTGATATTAACAAATTTCTCTTCTTCAGAAACAATTTTCTTTCTATTACAGTCTACACTTTATAAATGCTCAACTTTGGCAACCATCTGTTATTTTACTGCCTGGATAGCAAAACTCACTGCCACTTTTAGTGTCTCTTTTTCTAATCTACAGGGTGATTATAATTAAAGTTAAACTTTCAAAATGCTGTAGAAATAACACCACTGGTCAGAATGACGTCAAATTCCAATGGAATATTATTAGAGAAGGGGGAAAACGTATGACAGAAGAAAAAAAGCAGTGTGAAAATTGATCAATAGATGGCGCTGTATGTGTCAGAATACATAAATGAAAACACCTGTCATGTGCTCGACCCATTAAAGTTGGTATAAATACGCTGGGTTATCCTCTTTGTGTCTGTGACGTTCGCCATGACAGTCTCAATGCAGGATCATGCTCTGCTTGTAAAGCTGTATTACAAGGACGATGACTGTGTACACGTTGCTCTCCAGAAGTTCCGGACATTGAAGGGTTTGGAAAAAGGTGTTGGTCCAATGACTGCCATGGGTCTGGAGAAAATGATTTGGAAATTTGAAAAGATGAGTTATTTTGGTGTGCAACCTGGCAGAGAGAGGAAACAAATTGATTTGATGTCAGTGGAAGCAGTGGCCACAGCAATGCAGGAGGAGATGAGTGGTGGTGCGAAAATGTGTAGTGCACGGAGAATTGCCTGAACATTGGACATACCCATGAGCACTGTGTGTAAAATCCTATGAACCATCCTTCTTTGCTATCTATTCAAAATTATCCATGTGCACGAGTTGCTTCCATTGACCTGCCAGCAAGAGACCTTTGCTTTATAATTTCTTGCTCGCATGGAAGCGGACAGTAACTGGCTGTGGAAGATTTTGTCAGCAGACGAAGCCCACTTCCATCTGACGGGATATGTCAATACACAGAACTGTTGAATATGAGAAACGGAAAATTCACATGCAAATCAACCAGTACTACTTCATCCTGGAAAGGTCACAGAGGGGTGCAGGTTTACAGCATCATTTATCATAGGGCCATACTTTTTTGAAGAGACAGGTGCTTCCGGTGCTGTTACCTGTAAAGTCACTGGCAAGTGCTATGAGTGTCTTTTGAACAACCACATCATTCCAGCTTTTCAACAGCATGGATGCGATCATTTTTATGGAAGATGGCACACTCCGCACATTGCAAAGCCAGTTAAGCAGCTGCTGAAGTGCCACTTCGGAAATGCTAGAATTATCAGCCGCCATTTCCCTACAGCCTGGACATCCTGATCACCTGATCTTAATCCGTGTGACTTCTGGCTGTGAGGCTGTCTGAAAGATGTTGTGTTAAGTGTTCCGATCGCAAACTTAGCTGCGTTGAAGGCATGCATTGCGCAACACCTTCTGAATGTGATACCGGAAACACTTCAATCAGTTGTGGATTATGCTGTTTCTTGATATAAACTTGTTGCAGAAAATGGTGGACAGAATATTGACTATGTTTTGCGCCAGTCACATGGAAACTAATAATCTGATTTGATTTTGATTGATGCTTTTTATGCAGTTTTTGGCCTCAGGGCAGTTAAAAACCAATGTTATTGCTGCTTTTTATGCGGGTTTTTGCCTGAGGACAACTAAATACTGATTTTTCCCATCCGATGACCTTGCCGTAGTGGATGGGCTTATGTAACTAGCAGTATCACACCTGTACACCCATGCACATTCTTGTACAATTCATTTGTCATTCATAGTTGACCACCATTAAATTATGATGCTTACAGTGCCATCTATTGCTACATTTCGTAACTATTTATTCTTCTTCTGTCATATGTTATCTCCCTTTTCCGATAATATTCTGTTGCAATTTGACATCATTCTGAGCAGTGTTCTTATTTCTACAGCAGTTTGAAAGTTTGACTTTCATTATAATCTCCCTGTACTTTCCTCAGCATTATTTGATTTAATCTGACTACATTCCATTACCCTTATTTTACTTTTGTTAACATTCATTTTATTTTCTCCTTGCAAGGCACTTTTGATTCCATTCAGCTGCTCAGTTTACTTTCAGCAGTGTGATAAATATAACTAAGTCACCACTGACATATGTTATAAATTTTAAATTTAGAGGTATTTTTTCCAGTATGATACTTATTAGTTGCCACTTGCAAGTTGCGCATTATCACAGCAGCTGATGGTCCCATGGCAAAAATTTGGGATAATCTACCCAGACAACATATGAAGAGAAAAGATTATTGGATTTTCACACTTTTTTAAAAATCTGGTTACAAAGACTGCTAGAAAGGGACTGCAGAAGATACATTTTGAAGGACCCATGAACAATACTAAGTCAAGCAGGAATTACCTTTGATGTACAAAACATGGCAATGTTTATATCAAACAGGAAAAAATCAGTGTACATTAGAGAACAAGATTATACATACCCTTGAGTTCATGAATATAAAGTACATCTGCATGAAAGTGAAAATCATCTGTAACACTGGATTAATTCCTCGAAGTATCTGGTAGCAAGGAGAGTTGAAGGGAATTTCGAAGAAAGCTCCACATTCAAGTCCATTATAGATCATTGTCCCAAGGCCAAATGCTAGTTTGAAATTAAACAAACCACATTACTACAGCACAAAATAGACTTGCAACAGCTTTTATCTTATGTGTACAGTATAACAATGGAAACTCCAGGTTGGAATATCAGCAATATAAAGAAAAGATAGATTGTTACTCACCACGAAGATGACACATTGAGTTGCAGATAGGCACAAGGAAAAGACATTTACACATTAACTTTCAGCAAAGCCTTCATCAAAAACAAGCACACCTCACACAAACATGACCACCATCTCAGCCAGCGCAGACCAGTCCGAGTATCATGTTTCCTCAGACCGGTTCGAGCTGCTGGAGATGATGGTCGTGTGTGTGTGTGTGTGTGTGTGTGTGTGTGTGTGTGTGTGATAAGTGCGATTACTTACGTGGTGTGTGTGTGTGTGTGTGTGTGTGTGTGTGTGTGTGTGTGTGTGTTTTCCTCTCCTGATGAAGGCTTTGGCTGAAAGCTAAGAGTAAGTGTCTTTTCACTGTACCTGTTTACAACTCAATGTGTCATCTTTTCAGTGAGTATACAGTATTCACATATAGCAAACAATGGAAGATCCAGGATGAAATAACAACTAGATAGAAAGGATAGATTGCTGCTCACCACATAGACGAGGCACTGAATCACAGACAGGCACAATGAAAAAGAATGTTAAAATGTTTAAGCTTTTGGACAAAGTCTTTCTTCTGAAGTAGAAACACACATGCATCCACACAGCTGAGCCATGTGAACTCAATACTAAATTGAATTCCTCCCTCTAGGATCATCTTTGCCTTTTAACTTTGGACCTCACAAGTGGCGCCCTCACTAATGATGAAAGTGCAATGTAGGAAGGCTTCATAATTGGCGAGGTCAGTGAGGAGCTGGAATTTGTTTTGGAAGTGCAAGTGACTCAAGGCTTTCAATGGTGTGGGGTCCAATGGTCCATCCTAATGATGGTGGAGCATCTGGTTCACAAGCAGTCACTGTCTGTCCTGCCAAGTGGTTTGTGTTAGTGGGCATCCTAGTGTAGTTTGGAGCCAACAGCTACTTGGAGTTGTTTTTGGGACTGGCTCAATGCTAGCACAGATGCCCGAGAGTCTTGGCATCTTAAGGAGTGGAAGAATGGCCCCATCCTGCCCACTCTTAAAGAGAGTTGCCTTTGCCTCTCGCCTCTCTTCCTTCTCTTTCATGTTCTGGTGGGTTTTGTGTTACCTTCACATGTGATCAATCACACTACAATATTGTTATTTGCTATAACTGTATACTGAAGGCTGCTGTCTTGCCTGTCTTCCTCCATCTCCCCTTTCTAAAAATAGTTGTTTGTTACTTAGGAAAAAACATGTATTTCGTTTCAGTGTATGAAAGGTGTTTTATAGTTAATGGCAGCTGGGTATGAGACATTATCCCAAATTAATTTAGTGAAGTTAACTGTCTGTTATTGTCCATTAAGGGGTCACAGATCATCTTTAGAAATCCTAGAATTTGCTGCTTAATAAGGTTATTTCTTATAACTGTTTAATGAAAGCTGCTGTCTTGCCTTTCCCTTCTAAATATCACTGTTTGTTGCTTATAAAAATCTGATTCCAGTGTAATGATAGGTGGTTCTCATAACTAAAAGTAGCTGTATGTGACAAATTCTCCTAAACTTCAGTGCATTTTAATTCAGTAAAATTGTTTCTGGGAGGCTACCTCTTTTTAAATATTGTTATTTGTTGGTTTTACGAACAGTTCTTGATTTCAACATAATGACAGGTGTTTTGGTAATTAGTAACAGCTGTGTCTGAGACATTCAGCTAACTTCTCTGTGACCTCACCCCTGCAACTGACTATTCAGTCAGCGTTGTTTGTTTGTTGATATCTATTTGATGGTAATTAATTAAAAATCCTGACAACTGTTTAAACAGTACTTGTTTGGTATTGGTCTTCACAATTTTTTTGCTCTAAACCTGTTGAATGCTGTAGCAAGGATGTGGGGGCTCCAGTCCTTCCATTTGAGAACATTATCTGACTTCACCATCCCAGTTCCACCTATCAACAACCACAACTCCCAAACACATGGCCACTGTCTCCAGGTGCTGGGGCAGTTGGGTCCCAGTGCCCACAGACAGTGGTCATATGTGATAGGTCTGTGCTTGTGTGGATGGATGTGTTTCCACCTCAGAAGAGGGAGTTTGTCCAAAAGCTTAAATATTTTAGCATTCTTTTTCATTAAGCCTGTCTATGACTCAACATCTCCTCTACATCGTCAGTAGCAATCAATCCTTTCTATATTCACATACAGAATTATTAAAAAATGATGCATAAAAAAGAATTCTTTTATATTCTGTCAGTTAATAAAATATTAATTATGTTCAACAGAGTGCTTAAACAATATGAACAACACTAGTATTTCCAATTTTCTACTTTTTGAAAAAAGTAGTTTGATATAAGGACTACAACTGAGAGAAGCTTTCCACTGTCCTCCAAAAATAGTCTTTTACAGCACCTTGAGTTGCTTTCCTTTTATATAAAAACGTCACATGACATAAAAACGAAATTACATTAATGTCTTCCGTAGGTGTACCAACATATCCCATTCATATTATACATATTATACTAGATTTTGTAATATTTAGCAGCTTATAGTAGGAGACTTTTTTATTTATCAGAATGTAAATAGTATCATGTTTTATATTCTTTCTGGAAGTATGGAATGAAAGCTTTTCTCAAAAATAATATATTGTCCGTTTTCTATACTCATGCCATTAGAAAGCAGACCTAAAAAGACAGATTCATAAGAAAACAAGAATAAAATAAAATTCAAAGACACTGATAATTTCAAAAACAAAACTCTTAATGTGTGCTGAATAAATTTACTAAAATAGTCATATTATGAAGTGCAGGTCTACTTTAGCATACACCAAGAGTTTCATTTCTGAATCTTTGGATGTTTTTGAATTTTGTTTTAGCTGTATTTTTTTCTGTGTTTGTATTTTTGGAAGAAAGCACAGAGCACATTCTTTTACAAGAATCCAATATCCTCGACATCCATTTGTTGCAGAATCTTAGAACATATTCTGATTTCAAACATAATGAGATATTCCAAACCGAATGGCCTCCCCCATGCCAACCAGCATGGATTCTGAAAACATCAATCATGTTAAATCATACTTGCACTTTTCTCATACAGCATCCTGAAAGCCATGGATTAAGGCAGTCAGGTTATGCTGTATTTCTCAATTTCCAAAAAGCATTTCGCTCAGTGCCAGGCTTTTTGACCCATGGGAGACTGTCAAAGAGATGCTTAAGAAAGTGAACTGGCAGATACTTGAAGATAGATGCAAACTATCTTGAAGAAAACCTACTTACAAAGTTTCAAGAACCAACTTTAAATTATTAATCCAGAAACGTACTACAGCTCCCTACACATTGTTTCCAAAGGGATTGTCAGGATAAGATTAAATTAATTACAACACACAGAGGCATCTGAACAGTCATTCTTCCCATGATCCATATATGAATGGAAAGGGAAGAAGCCCTAGTAACTGCTATGCACTTCACATTGATTTACAGAGTATGGACGCAAATGCATATATATATTTTAGGCTTGCATGAGGACAACAATTGTCTAACTAGGCCAGTACTACTATTTCAGTAAAACAACAGCCTGAAGTAACCAATGACTACCTTTGACAGTTTTGTATTTTCATGAACTGTTAAAATATGTATTTTTTGCTTTGATTTTTGAGATCTGAATATCATCTTTGAAGCTATTTATGTAAAGAAAGAGAACTTATTACCTGAGCATACAGAAATGGTAGCCCTTAATCAATTTTTTTTTAACATGTCAAATATAAGTCACAGGAATTTTATTAGAAATCATATTTTCTGGAAGACTGATTTATCTTATACGTTTCAGTCTACTGTACTAAAGCTTGGAACTTCTGCAGTAACAATTCTTCTAACGAACAGAGGAAAATTATTACATAATACTTTTCAATTCATCTAAAGTTTTTATATTGAACCATACTGAAAATAATATTTTTAATCTCAATCTATAAATCTCTATCCCTTGCTCTGGATATTGCTGCTAGATTCCAGCACATAGAGTAGATACGTAAGAAATGTGCTATAGATTTTTAAAGTGAAATGAACATCTGTGAGACATTTTCATGGAGAACGTGTGGTAGAAAAAGATTTTTCATAATTTTGTTGTCTGCAGGCTGACACCGAGTTATATGCATAGTTTTCCTTCTCTATCACCTATACTCCTACAATAGTTTCACTATACTTCAGTGCCTTGATTTATTCTTCAACTGAATTTTATAGCAACACCTGATCTCTTCCTCCCCTCCCCCCCCCCCTCCCCCCATATTTTTTTCTGTCTTTCTTCCATCTCCATTTTCTGCTCTCTTCTCAGTTCTCCTTTATTTCTTTGTCTCGTTTCTTCTATTTTTTGGATGTTATATTTCTTTATAATTTTCTACTGTCTTGTCTTGTGGCACACCTCATTTTTCCATTAATGGCCACAGATTTCTGAAAACCAATCCAGAAACATTTACTGTAGCAGAAACTTTAAACAATATTTTAAAGTGGTTTATTCAAAATAAAATAATGAAAAATGAAAAATAAAGTTGCAGCACTATGTTTCTCAAAACCATAAAGGAAGTTTGAAAAGGATTTTAAAAATTTATACTACAATTAAGACCCCCATAACATAGGCCCCAATACAGACACATTTCACTATACCTGAGCAAAAAAATTATATATGGTAAAATTTATGGGATGAACAAAAATATATGAGTACAATGCTAAACCATAACATTTCTTATTTAATTCTTCTCTTGCTACTTTCTGAAAACTGTGTATTTGAAGGTCATCATCAGCTTGATACAAGTTTTGCTGCTGTCAGGTCTGGTTCTTTCTTTACTGATAAAGATATTTGAGTTACCTTAGGTTGCATTGTTTCATAAAATCCCTGAACTTAAAAAAAGAACCAGTCATATACACATCTATATCTGACATGAATTTCAATAACTGTTTTGTCCATATAATTCTTTTTACTGTACTACTTGCTGATTTGACTTCAACAAATTTATCTGTGTGTGTGTGTGTGTGTGTGTGTGTGTGTGTGGTATGAAGAACTTTCTGAAAGATGTATTACAGTTTTGAAAGATGTTTTACAGTTACTAATAAAAAATAATTTCTATTGCTCACCTATAGCACCTACTCTTAGAAAGAAACTTCCATGGCTGTGAATGTTCTGTGAAGTTTTTCGTTTACGTGCAGGTCTCCCAGACTCCAGTTCCACCATCTCTGGTGGATCACATGAACCAGTCAACTTTTCTTGTGTAGGACTGTCTCCACCACCATCATTCAAATTCACATCTTTGCTGGTTCTCAAGTTGCGCAGAACACCCTGTATTAAAGTATATTGTTAATTGAAAGGTGTAGGTACAACTTACAGGAGAACAAATTTCCATCACAGCAGCGGAAGTTTACTTAATTATTCTTCTTAGCACATTTCCCTACATCTGGACTATCATGTCAGTCTAATTCCCCTGCCTGTTGCATTTCATACTACTTCTTCCTGTGTACATCTGTCTCATGTTCTTTCCAATAGAATACTACATACCTTACTGTCCTTTTTGATCTCTGCAATTTCAGTTCCTCCTTTGTAATTAGTATGGATTTCCCCCCACTCCCATATCCAAACAGTTTCTGTCACTCCATCCACCCCTTCAGATATTTTCCCTCTTCCCATATCACTCCTGACCCTTTTGTCTGCACGTGTTATACTGTTTACTACATAAACTGGATCAGCATATGTCAAAAAATTGTGTGCCTTTTGCTGTCTCTGTTCAAAAGAAGCAGCTAACCATTTTGAAAGCTGAAGAAATTATCAACAATATTAACAGTGTCTTATGTATTTGTCAAAGAAATGTCTTTGTTAACCTTGTGTGCATCTTGAAGTTTAAAAAAAAAAAAACCTTGATGTAGTGAACAGAAGAAAATGTATTTGGGGTTGAGCAATAATTTCAATGTATTATAATAAAGAGATGTATAGAATAGAGCATGCAGAAGAGGTGAATGATGTGTCTGCAAATCCAGTTCATGAGTGAGAAAGTAATTTCCAAGCCTTTAGTGCAGCTCTTTCCTGACTTTCTTGTCATTCTATAAGCACAGTTGGGAATTTGCTAATGAAAATATTTAAAGCTGTTGAGTCAAACCTGTTCACCTTTTACATACACTATGATTTTTGATTTTAAAATGCTGATGAAAATATTAAACTATTTAAAGGTAATAAACCATTTTTGCATACTTTAAAGATTTTCCATGCCTTTGAGTAGCAGCATGCTGTGAGCATTTTGTTACTTTCAGCATACAAGAAAACAATGTCCCTTAAAAAAAGCAATCACATTTATGAACACAAGCAGCATTTGGAAAATAGTATGATACATATTTAAAGATTTCCTGTTTTACTGTATGAGTGAGAGACAGATGCCAGTTACCGCATTTTTAAGACATTCACACCTCCTAAAATGTATATACAGAATATCAGTGGTGCTCAAATATCTCATTTGTTTCATGTACTCATTCTTAACCATTTTGTCACTAAAAACATTTTTTGTTCCTAAAATTGCAGACTTGTGTGTTACATGGAGTTAGTATGTTTTCACATTTCTAATTCCATTTTCTAGATCTACAAAATGAATAGCAGTGCTAGAGAGCTAATGCAATAGTGAGACATAGTTTTGTGGTATAATGTTTCCAAACTGAGATGCTTACATTAAATTTCATGTTCTAGTTCTTACTAAAACTACAACTGTTTCAATGTCAAATGTTCAGCATGTGGAAATGGTAAAATGAAACTGTACATTAAATAATGTTCAGTAACGTGTTGTACTGAATAACACAGCTCTGCAGTGATATTCTGGAGAACAATGTGCTGACAGAGCAACACATTTAACCCTTTAATGCAGACCATCGTGAATCCACATCATGTGAAACAACGCTAATAAATGGAAGGTTAACTGTTTTTTAAGTGGCACTGGTGGTAGGTGCAGATTCTACATGGAGCTACCAAAGCTTCTGACATGTGCTGCTATCTCCCTAGTGTTTTGGGTACTTCTAGAGTGACTTTCTGTTCCCACCTTTCTTCACAAAACACACACACACACACACACACACACACACACACACACACACACACACACAAGTCTCTATGACGTGACACAAATCACATTTTTGATGTACCATAACAAATAAGTTGCATGTGCAAGTGAATTTGTAAATAATGTTTGTATAAAATATGCATTGTTAGGCATTTGTGTAAATTTGTAGGTGCATGCAAGAGATGAAGTCAAGTGAATTGTAAGCAAATATTTCCATTGATTCATAGTGCCAGAATACTAGTGATCAATTGTTTTCATTAATTACATAACTACACCTTAATTTGTTACAAGTTTCCAATGAACAGCCAACCACAACAGTGTTTACTGACTGCATTTCACCTTTATTGGGATGTGGAAATTCTAAAGAACTGCTAACACGCCGAAGCTTATATGCTATTAGCAACAGATACCTGAGGTTTATGCTCCAAGAAATATAAATAGAGATTTCATAGCTCATATACCACCTGCGGAAGAACTGTTAAAGTTTTAAAAATCACCATAATGAATTAAATTATCTACTAGAATTCAAACCCAGAATAGCAGAGGTACTCTGCAAGAAGAGAAAAGACATGACAAATAAAATCAGAGAACATAGGCAGAATTATTATGCAAGGAGCATGAAGGTCAAATAAAACTGCTTTCATCAATCTACCATCAAAAATAAAAATCTCCTACTAAATGAAATGTTGCAAGTGTCAATTTCTCAAATGCCTGTTGTTACAAATATGCAACATTACCCAATTATGTCTGACAGATATAACATATCTTAGATTTGACCTTATGAACTCTACAACACTTCATTATTTGTTACAAAAATTATTTTTGATTTTTTTCTTTCATGTATAAATTCATTCAGGTACCAAGGGGATAAAACACTGTGGTATTGCCTGCACACTCAGACCAGTTACTGATGTCAGAACTCTTCTATTACAAATTACTTAAGCTGTGAATCATTTAAGGTTACAAAATCAGAATTGTGTTACTTCCTGGCAGATTAAAACTGTGTGCCCGACCGAGACTCGAACTCGGGACCTTTGCCTTTCGCGGGCAAGTGCCCGCGAAAGGCAAAGGTCCCGAGTTCGAGTCTCGGTCGGGCACACAGTTTTAATCTGCCAGGAAGTTTCATATCAGCGCACACTCCGCTGCAGAGTGAAAATCTCATTCCAGAATTGTGTTCTCTGTGAGACAATGCCACAAACAAAAAGTGCGCAAAATAGACAGCAAGCTGTCATGAACCATTTAAAAGATGGATAGAAAGAGACTTTATGGTGATATGAAAAATCCTTGGTAGTATACAAACTGAAGAAAGAGCAATGGTAATCACCCTCCGAATAATTGATGTACTGAGTGGCAGACAAGCATACAAACAAGATGTGGAAGGTGCAACATAGCTATTAGATAATGTCTTTCTTCAGTACTTTTTAAGAACAAAATAAAAACACACACATATTGTTCCGGCACTGTGTGTGTATTTTTGGTTAGGAGTTGCGTTGGATGGAGCAAGTGAAAGGAACTAGGAAGCAGGAGGGCAGGCATGTGGAACAGAGGAGGGACCAAGGCAAAAAATTAGAATATGGCACCAACAAGCTTACTTTGATACAGACGGGGGACACTGACCAGCTGGGCAGGGGCGGGGGGGGGGGGGGGGGGAATAGAGAAGGGGAAAGGATGGAGAGCAGGATATAACAGAGGAAAAAGGAGATTGTGGAGATAACAGTTTGGAAAGATGACTGGTGATCATTCATACATAAATGGCTGTGTATGGGTTGCAGCAGAGTTGATGAATAATATGAAGTAATCTACAAAGACTGGTAAGCAGGAAGTTATTGAGATATACATCGAGAGGAAAAAATTTAGGGCAATTTAATGTGCAAAAGATATTTACATGGAGTAAATGGCACGGTGGCAGAGTATGAAGTCATGGAGATGGAGGAGTTAGCTGTCCAGATTGAAGTTGTATAACTAAATAATTTGGCCACTGACCAGGTCATTATTCATATAAATGTATGACAGAAAAGAAATAATTTATGAGTGAAACTAACAATTCACCAAATAGGAGCAACACTCAAAAAAGAATGAAATTTTGCTAACTTTTGAAGTTTTTATTATTTTCTGGTGTGCCAGTCAATGACTCACTACTTCCACCATTAGGTAAGATGTTACCTTCATTCTTAAACTATCTGCATTCTGCCAGAACAGAGTTAGTTATGGAAGTGAAAAAGAAAAATCTACATCACATATCAAGATAGAATTTAGAGAAGAGTACAGGACAGAAAAGTTCAGGGAACACAAAATCAACTACATTCATAAAAAAAATTGTGTGTGTGTGTGTGTGTGTGTGTGTGTGTGTGTGTGTGCGCGCGCGCACGTGCATTTTTTTCACATCTTCTAAACCACTGGATCATTTTCAGCCAAATTTGGTACATCTACTACCTACGATCTGGGAAGTACTGTGAGGCTAACAACCAGGTATCTCCCATAGGGATGGGGGTGAGGAAGGTTAGAATCCATGACATCTAGGCTGCCCTGCATGGCAGGTGTGTTGTGTGGGCAGTATCAGAATGTGTTCCAGGGGCATACATGTGAGTGGACATGGTTGAGCAGAGAAAGAGGAAGAGGAAGAGATGGATAATGAGGAGGGTGAAGGAGGATATGGACAGATAGAGGTGAAAGGATGAAACTGATGGGGGGGGGGGGGGAGAGGGGAGGAGTTGATGGACAGACAGAGAGGAGGGACAAGGAGATGTACAGAGAGAGAGAGAGAGAGAGAGAGAGAGAGAGAGAGAGAGAGAGAGAGAGAGAGAGGGGGGGAGGGGGGGAGTTGATGGAAAACAGAGAACAGGGAGGAAAAGTTGGACAGAAAGAGAGGATGGAGGGAGAGAAGTTAAAACTGGGCCCCAATCAGTAACCTGCCTTCTAATGTGCCAAACCTACTTGGCATTGGTGATGGTAACAGATGAATCCCCAGATAGAATCAGGGCAGTTCTCTAACTTAGGGGGTGGTACACAGAGGCAATCTTGTTTATATCAAAGACACTTACTCAAGATAATGAACATTATACACTGATCGAAAAAGAAGAAATGGCCATCATTTCTGGTGTCCATAAATTTCACATTTGGGTTGTGTGGTCACAGATTTCATCTTATAACTGACCATAAACTGAATTTGTCCCTTTTTGGACCTAAGGCAAAGTTTGCAGAGTGTACAGCACATCACCTTCATCAGGGGGTCCCCTGACAGATTTTCAATACAGCATTCACTATCGCACTAGCCTGAATCAGACTGCCGGGAAATTGTTTATTTTCAGTTAGATAGCCAAATGAAGCATTCCTTATAAATTCCTAGATGTTCCTACATTGTCTAGACATGACCTGCTTCTTCAAGTCCTGCAGTATGTCTGGTCATGTTGGCCTGCCACTTTGGCAAATGCAGAAACACCTGGCTTCACTGGTTTTACATAGGCTGCACCAGCTTCAGAATCAGCAAGGTATGGTGCTCCTTACAGAAGACAACGAATAGTGCTGAGTTAGGGTGCCACCTTCCAGGTATGGTCAGGTGCACCAATACCACTGGGGGATTCACATAATGAAGCAACTGGCATGCCATATTGTCTACTGGCCTTGTATGGACGACAATGTTGCACAACTGGTACAGCACTATGCTGTCTGCCGGGTGCCAAAGCCCAGTCATTAGTCTCGAGGCCAGTGCCAAACAACTGTGGGACCAAGTTCACATTGACTTTGTGGACCCTTACCTCAGATCCATGTGGTTTATCATTGTCAACTCTCTCTCTCTCTCTCACTTCCATATATTGGCTATCTGCAGTAGCCAACAATGCTGGACTCAATGGGAATCTTTGAGTGGATCTTCACAATAGAGGATGCATCTCAGTTGCTAGTGACCAACAATGGTCCCCAGTTCACAGCCACTAATTTCGAAAGGTTCTGCGCCCACAGTGGAATTAAAAATCTTACGGCACCATCTTTTCATCCAGCCTCAAATGGGCTGGCAGAACTGATTCTTCACACTTTAAAAGTGCAAATATTAAAATCCTTAGGGTCTGTTAAATCAACTTCAGCACTAAACACCTTCCTACTTTCTGACAGTTCCACGCGCATGAATGGTCAAAGCCCAGCCAAACTCCTTCATGGGAACCCTTACAGGGTGCTTCTGGATCTCTCGTTTCCACCTCCAGAACACAAAGCAAACATGGTCACACTATTGCATGTGAATGCATGGGAGTAGGAATGTCCATTTGGCCAAAATCCTGGATGGATTCAGGGATTCATGGTGAAACTATATAGTTGGCAGGTGGTGGTGGTGGTGGTGGTGGTGGTGGCAGCGGCGGCGGTGGCTGCAACACATGGAATGCTGCATTGGCACTGCAACCAATTCTGCTTGTGGTGTTCTGATCAGCGGGCTCCCTTGTCACAGAATCCACCACTGCCACTATGTTGTATCTCTCTCCACTCTCAGGTGACAGAGGATGGCCGCTTGGTCCTCCATTCCAGTGAGCTGAGTGGCAACCCATTGTTGTCAATCCACCTTCACCAATGGTTGAATCATCAGACCCTCTGCATTCCACAGGACCCACTTCCTCCCAGAAGCCTCTGTGTCTATGCAAGACACTCCGAGTACTGCACTATCACCGTCAGTGGCTGCAGACATTTCTCAGGAGCCTTCCATCAAGACTTCATCCAGTTTCTGGCCACTACCACTGAGTTGTCCTCCCATGCACTGATCAGGCTACTATTGGGCCTATGTGCCAAATCAGTGAGGAGTGGTTTAGTAATGCTGCTGGATGTGCAAATGGAAGATTCAGAAATATCGATATGTGTAACATTGCCTACATCTGGTGAGGGTGCTTGCAGTGTGAAAGCTACTTTTATCACTGGCCGTTCAAATGAATTTTCATAGACAATAGCAATGAGAATGAGTCAGCGTCCAATGAGCCTTCCATTTGAAACTTCCTGGCAGATTAAAACTGTGTGCTGGACCGAGACTCGAACTCGGGACCTTTGCCTTTCGCGGGCAAGTGCTCTACCAACTGAGCTACCCAAGCACGACTCACGCCCCGTCCTCACAGCTTTACTTCTGCCAGTACCTCGTCTTCTACCTTCCAAACTTTACAGGAGCTGTGAGGACTGGGTGTGAGTCGTGCTTGGGTAGCTCAGTTGGTAGAGCACTTGCCCGCAAAAGGCATAGGTCCTGTGTTCGAGTCTCGGTCCGGCACACAGTTTTAATCTGCCAGGAAGTTTCATATCAGCGCACACTCCACTGCAGAGTGGAAATCTCATTCTGGAACCTTCCATTTGCCTGCTGATGTCACCTCTACAAGTGAACTATGACTGCCACCACTATTTAGCTGGACTGACTTAGACTGCCATTGTACAGAACTTTAAGTGATGATGAATGTGTGGTTTCCACCATCACTATGCTAACACACATGAATATTGAATTATGGCAGTAGCCCCTGGACGTTTATCAATTTGAGTCATGAACTTTTGCATATTAATTTCTATATGGAATTAAGGCTTATATTAATTTCAATCAGGAACTATTATTGCTTAGTTTCATGAAGTAACAAACTATTTTAATCTGTTGTTACAGAACTGTATTTGTGTTTCATAAATTTTTTTGGGCTTCAAGTAAGACTTACAACAGCTACAATTTATGAATGTAAAACAAATAAATGTGCTGTGAGTCTGTGGAGTAATAACTGTAACATGATACTAAACAATACTGCAAATCCATTTCTGTTCTGCATATCAAACAAGTAAAGCCCCAAGCCCCGATTCCTTAAGGAATTGTGCTCCAGTATATAAAACAACTTCAAATATCTGATTACTTTAGAAATGAGGTAAAGTGTTAAATGTTTGACACTAAGCTTGTAAGCGAGTAAAAGCTTAGAAAATGTTTGAAATTATGTTTAAAGTTTCTTAGAATTTCCTAAGTCCTGTCATTCTTTACTACTGGATGAATATAATCTGGCTAATTTGTGCACTGTGAGTCACATTACTTCCCGAATGTACATATACTGATCATCATAAAAAGAACTGAACCAAAAAGGACCCAAATGATCCACTGCAAACTGGGTGGGTATGTTGCACGCCATCAGCTATGCCAGTGATTAGTTCTGCATGGTGGGCTGCATACTCAGGGAGCACGGGTGGGGCCAGGATGTTGGCTCTGAGCACTATGGGACTTAACATCTATGGTCATCAGGGGGCCAGGATGTTGTTGTTGTTATTATTATTATTGACATAAAAAGGGCCCCAAACAGCCATGCTCGCCAGCACAACAGCAGGTAGCATCACTAGAGAGTCACCTGAATGTGTATTATGCTCAGGCAATACACCTGGCAGTGGAGTATTCCACTAGACAAGTTCAAGAGGGTATGCATCAAAGGACTGCAAGAGGCTGTGTGATACCATCGTCGCACTGTGCACCACACTAGTTGTACAGGTACCACCACTGCCAACTGTTGGTGGCAATGGTTACAAGAAGGAACACACACACACAAGATGGAGGATTTGGACATTCGATTTGTGCTGCAAGGAGGGAGGATGATGGATTGTCCACCATGCGTTCAAAGATCTGCTGGCAATGACAGGAACCATTCAGCAGGTGTCCTCCTCTGCAACATCCCCCGAGTGCTAGTGCCATTGGTAGGTGGTTGCATGACGCAGGTCTTGCTACACATCGACCTTCACAATGCCTGCCTCTTTTACCCACACAGTGCCGTACCCGACTCTGTTGGTTTTGGCAACGATGGCCATGGTACCCTCGAGGCTGGAAGTGGGTCATATTTAGTGATGAGTCCCATTTCTGCCTCGGAGGTGGCAACCACCGGATCTGTGTCTGGAAGCACAGCGGAGAGCGTCACGAATAGCAGTTTGCAGTTCCCCATCACATGTTCTGCCAGCCCATTGTGATGGTATGAGGAGTGATACCCTATGGTGCCCATTCACTATTAGTCTTCCTAACTGATTCCACGATAGCTCCATGCTATGTGAAGAGTTCGTGCAGTTGGTGGGTCTGTCATTTGCCAACACCCATGGCCATGCCCTATTTCAACAGGACAATGCTAACCCTCACACTGCTGCTTTCCACCAGCTGTGGGTGCTTTACCATGGTAAGCCACATTGCCTGATCTCACCCCACTCGAGAATGTGTGGGATGCCATGAACATGCCAGCAGGACTTAGCTCCTCTGACCAACCTGTGAGAAATACGTGCTCTGGTGCAAGCAGCATGGGATGGAGCATTGCAGGACTACATCCAAGATCTGCACAACTCAACTCTATGCCACAATGCCTGGACACTTGAATTCACAACATAGGGACCTGTACTAATATGTACATTTTGTTGCCATTAGCATAATAAATATTGATCCTTCAAAGTTAAATATGTAATCATTTCATATGTTTGGTACATCCACTTGTGTGCCAACAATGGTCACAATTCACCTTGTCCTTTTGGGTGCAGCTCTTTTTATGATTTAGTGTGGTTTCTAACTGTATTGCTTGTCTTGAACCTTAAACATAAAGTTATACCTATTAATGAATTGATTATTACAGCATTTTAAATTTTTAAATTTAGTCAGTAATTATACGAAACACTGAAAAACAAATTTTTGTTGCCCCTGGACGCCATTATATAGGCAACCTGCATCTGGAACCGTGCACCATGAACCAGGTTGCTTTTATGAAAGTATTGAGAAGCAACTCTAAAATTTAGAATTCAACATAGAAAAAAGGAAAATCACTCATATTTCCTCAAAGCACAAAGCAAAACACTTGGAATTTTACACAGACAAATACCAAAGACAACTGATAATAGAATCTTTTACCATAAATAGTAAGAGAGGAAAGAAAATTACTAAATGCCTGTCTCACAACAAATCATATCTGGAATATCTTTCCGCAAAAGCATAGTATATATGAATGAATTTATAATGATTCCAACTATCTATCTATGTATATGATGATGATGATGATGATGATGATGATGATGAAGTTCCATACTCTGTGACAGAGTGTAGGGGAACAATGCGGGAGACCCACACCGCCATACTAGGCGAGGTCGTAGTGGAGGTGGTTTGCCATTGCCTTCCTCCGAGCGTAATGGGGATGAATGATGATGATGAAGGCGACACAGCAACACCCAGTCATCTCGAGGCAGGAAAAATTCCTGACCCCACCGGGAATCGAACCCAGGACCCCGTGCTCGGGAAGCGAGAACGCTACTGCGAGACCACGAGCGGATAGTCTATCTAAAAACAAAGATGCTGTAACTTACCAAACGAAAGCGTTGGTATGTTGATAGAGACAATAACAAACACAAACACACACACAAATTTATTTGTGTTTGTTATTGTCTCTATCAACATACTGATGCTTTCATTTGGTAAGTTACAGTATCTTTGTTTTTAGATATATTTTTCCCACGTGGAATGTTTCCCTCTATTATATGTATATAGTATCCTGGATGCCGTGCATATTCTGACAAGTTGTTAATTGTAAGGTGACATTTACCTGAAATATTTAATAATAGTCAAATAAATTAAAGAGGCTGAAGGCTGCAGTTGATTTGAATCCTACAGAATAGTTAGCACAAAGTGACACAGGCAGCCAATTTTTTCCCCCAATAGATGTAGTGAATACAATGCAATTTAGCAGAAAATTTAATATTTGCAATCTATTGTTAGTGTGTAATTAAATAAAATTGTGGAATTTTTAGTGCTGATTTAATGGCAGATTTTTATTTCTTGCAAAGATAAAATGTATAAAGGATCTAATACTTACCTTTTAACAGTAATTACTGAGCAGTTTAAAATATATATATATATAGTCCATACCAGCTTTTAATTTCTGGCAAGATGACAATGAAACCAGCTGCAATGAATTTTGCTATCACCCCTCTAGGAAAATTACCTACATTCTCAGTGAACAGTCAAGGCAGTGAACAACAGGCAGGAATTGTTTTAGCTTTTGCACAAAGTCATCCCCCAGGTAGATAAACACACAAATTTCTTTTCTTATATCTTGTTCATTTGCATAATTATACTCTTCCACATGTCAGTAAACATTTAAATGCTTTTCTCATTTGGCAGTTTGTGAAATTCCCTCAGAAAAATTTATCCCCCATAGTGACTTCTCCATCTATTTTGTATTGTGGGTACCTGCTATCCTGAAACCCCATACTGTATATTATTTATTATTGCAGTCCTCCTCCTTCCTCCTATATTTTTTCCATCTGTTTTCAAATGCTGCTAATACTCATCCATTTCTAAGTGCCTGTCTGCTGTCTGTTCAGTGAGCGCTGACCTTTGTTAATGATGGTATTCATTCTATGGTTTAATTGATGTAGCAGACATCTGAGTAGATCACAATAAGGAATTAGTTGCCTGTTCAGAGGGATGAGCTACAGAATTATTATCAAATGAACAATCCAGTACAAAAATATTATTCATTAGAACAATGAACAATATATACTTTTTGACTAAATTTGAGGACAAAATTACAGCCAGTTTTTTTTAATTTTTTGTATTACAGTCTGGTACATGAACTTGTTGTAACAACTATTTGACAAATATGTCAGAGGGTAAAAGAAAGAACTTCCATCTTCAGTGATGATTGGCAGTAGGGCGTTATTATCAACAAATGTAATGTTCACTGCAATCTATGAAGCAAAGCTATTTCCAATTTCAAGTAACAATGCCTGGCACTTGGGACACTCCTGTTTTTGTCCTAAATAAATCTTTTAACTCAGAAATTACAGGACACTTCCTAAAACCGTGAAGTTTGTGGTTGCATTAGTATACTGATGAAAGGCCCCAAGCTCATCCAAAACAGACACAGGTAAGAGAATAATGGAACAGGTTTACAACCAGTTCACAGCAAACAGCTTAACATTTATTATTACAATGACTCATAGTCTGCAATTCCAAACCAGTCAAACGGACTTAAAGATATGAGTACTAGAAGTAGAGATCAAAGAGCACACAGTGGATGGAGCTCCATGTATGAAGTTCGTAGGCATCCAGATGAATAATAAATGAGATGGTACAAGTACATGAATAAGTTAAACAAAAAGCTCAATTCCGTCTGCTTTTTGCTTAGAAAGCTCTCTCATTGTAATAACCAGCAGATGACATAGCTGTCAAACTTTCGCTCAATATTGTTTCAAGACAATCTTCTGAGCAATGCACCTAACATCAAAAAATATTTATTCAGTGGAAGTAAGCAGCAAGAATATTGTGCAAAGCTGATAACTGAATATATTACAAAGCCTCCAAAGAGACCTAGAGATTCTTACACTTATGTATCAATACATAACTGTGCTAATGGTATTTATGGTTAGTTGGTAACTAGCAACAGATAAACTAGGCTTGACTGTGCAGGTCACAACCTCAATACTTTAAGTAAAAATGATTCCAACATAGGCTATTCATCCTTGTCTGGGGTTCATAATGGATTTCGTACCTTGATTAGTGAAAAAAATTCAGTAGTCACATATTCTACAATTTATGAAAATATTTGTACTCTGCAGTGTAAATTACACAGAACCATAAGGTTTATATTAAACATGTTTTGGCTTTGACAGCAGACAACTGGTAGTATTTTATGTAAAGTTGCATGAATACTTTGTTTAGAAGTATTAAATAAAAACAGTGGACCAGTAGCATAGGAGGAGGAGCAATGGCTTTTCCCTCTAATATACATAAAAATATATGTAAAAACAAAGATTTAAAGATATCATTAAAAATATAAAAAGTAATTCATAGTATCATTAGATTAGCACCAATCATAATTTGTTGCTCATATACTTTCCACAGAAGTTGCCTGCAATGGGCAATTAAAACAGAGATTGACCCCATCGACATTCCTGGAGGTTCTTCTTCTTAATGGGAGTTAAGGAATTTCACTTTAGGATGAACAAATAAATCAATGACAAAAATTAGAAAATTTAACACAAAACTAGCACAAAAACGTAAATACAGGCTATCTTGTTCATATAATCACCATGTTGGAGACACAGGATGTCATACTTTGCACTGATGTGGGATTTCTTCGTAAGTTTGGGTTAGCAAAGACAAAGTAACATTTTAAGTATACTCTATGCATTTGATTAGGGAAATGATTAAATCATGTGCTTGAAGTGGCTATGATTTGTATTCAGATAATGATAAATTTAGCTCATGATATTTGAACAAGATCTTGCCTGTAATTCTACATATCTATCTCCAATCATACAAATAAACAGGCCATAACCAGGTACTTTGTACTAATGGAAGTTGCTTGTTTTCTCAAACCACTACTTGTGACAAAATTAAGGAGTAATAACTTCCTAGATCATTCTGTAATTGTTTTATTTCGGAGATGATTATCTGCACAGAAATGTAAATTCTGACAAGTAACAAGTCCCCAAAAGCAAAAGCATGATTTGGCTATGAAAACATATCTGAAACCATCTTCAGTTTTTATTTGCGTATCAGATACTCTTTGAAAGACCACATACTCATGGTGTGCTTGGTGCCTCATGCTCTCCTTTGTCTGCGAAATGACAACTGCTGCCCGATTACATTAAATAATGTGGAAATAAGTATGGCACCTTTTACATATACCAGTCAGATTTTTATCAATTCTTCCATAATTTCCTGTGATATATTGAATGACCACTGACACAGCCATCATTCGTTGAATTTAGGTTAACTCGATAATGTTATACATTCTTAGAGGTTATCTGCATTCAGATTCCATGAAGAATATCTGGTGACTTAAGATTCTAACAACTCAACAATAATGTTTGCTGCTCCAGAGTCCAGTGAGCAAAGTATGGGCTTACCAAGTAATGGATCAGATTTGTGATTTGATTCATGACTTTGTCATAGGTAGAACTCAACATTTCATTTTTAAATGGAGGAATTTAATAGCTGTAAAGGTAGCCTTGAGGGCAAGAAGACTGAATTGAAACACAGTAAGATCAGCACAGGCTTGAAAATTGATGCAGGGACTGGCTGTTGACCCTGAACACAAATTAAAGTAATATGTTCTTTATAAATGGTAGAAAAAATCCATTTCTGTTTGCTTACACTACTGAGAAAAAAATTGCTCTACTCATTGACAAGTGTAATACCTAGAAGTAACTGTTCAGAGTGATCTAATGTGGAATGATCACATAATACTAGTTTTAGGAAATGCACATGTGAGACATTCATCAGTCTGGGACCCTTATCAGAATCTATTAATAGAAGAACTGATGAAGGGTTTTGGATTTCATTACAGCAGCATTTTCTAAGTGCAAGAGCATAACAGAGATGCTCAACAAACTTTGATGGAAGACACTGTTAGAGAAGTGTTGTCCATCACAGAGAAGTTTGCCACTGAGATTCTGAATGCTTATATTTGAACAACAGTCAAACAAGATCTTATTCCCGTCCACACTTCTAGCAAGATGAGTACAATAAGAAAATCAGGGATCCTATGGAGGCTTACTGACATTCATTCTTTTCAACCAACACTCGCAAACAGAACAGGGAATGGGGGAAATGATAGTAGTACCAGAAATACCCTATCCCACACAGTGTAACATGCCTCACGAGCATAGGTACAGAGGCAAAAATATGAGCAACTACAAGAACAGCCATAGTGTGCTGACACATTAAGTTACAGCCTGTAAGGCAGTTTGCGGAGTACTGATATAGATGTAAACCTGAAGCGAAATATAAAATAAAGGATACGAATAGACTGATAAAAATATCATATGTGGTACTGGCTTCTTTTGGAAAGTTGGCAGTATCCATAGTAAAGTGAGTGCAGCTGTGGTTTGTGAAGGATGTTTAAAATGGAACTGAAGTTACTGACTTCAGCTGAGACAACTTTAAGACTGGTGGGTTATGAATTTTTAAGTAATAGTCCCACATAAAATAACTGATTATACACTTATGCTATTAGTCTGCTCTGCTAAGAGGAAACCAAACAGTTTTTCTCAGATGTGTCGTTGTAGTGAAAATGGTATGCAATGGAGGAGGCAGCTTTGGAAAGCTCTCCATGTCCACACATTATCACATTATGAACTTCCAAGGCTGCCACATTTCACAGACACAAGATTCTGAGATAACATGACTGACACCTACATCACGCTTCATCATACGATATAGACTGTCACTTACCCAACACAATAATACAAGTGACATACCTCTTTGCATGTTGCACATCATCCATGCTCTTCCAGATATTACCTTATAAGACTATTAGTTTTATCTTTTTCCATGTGCTCTGTCTGTAATAAGGATTAATTTACAGTCTATATATGCATACATGGACAACTTTTGTTAAAATATGCCAAACTGAAATATGTTTTCGTTGTTGACAACTGCACAGGTTGACTGACATCGATTGTATGTAACCAGCAATAAATGTGAAAAAGTATAAACAAACTTAAACTACACAGCAGGAGAAAATATTATTCCATCCACCCAACACACTTAAGATTTTCCAGTTATTCTCAAATCACTTAAGGCAAATGCTAGAATGGTTCTTTTGAATTGACAAGACTGATTCTGGAAATGACTGATTTCTTTTCCCTTCCATATCTACTCTGAATTGTGCTCCATCTCACTGTTGTTATGACTTTTAACACTAATTTGCTTCTTCTTTCTTTTCTTATTCATACAGTTAGGCACTTCACTTCAGTTTGAAGTCTCTCAGGCAATTCCAAGCAAAAACAAGTGAACTATGATTTAAAGGTGAAGGGTTAAAATCCTATTAAAATTACTTTCATAATACAACAGAAAATGATAGTTTTTATTATGTGTAGGACCTAAAGTTTTTAGTTGAACTGGATGACTCCTGCATCTGTCATCTGTTACGCAAAATAATGAAATGTCACTTCATTTATGAATCTTGGAATGACACTCACCACCCATCTCAGCATTTCATTCTGATGCAGGAAGGAAATAAGGAACTGAGGTAGAAATGTAGAAAGCACCTAACTGTTTTTAGCATACTGCATATTGCAAAATGGAAGACACTGATAATGTGTGCAATTTTCCACTCGGAAATGTTTTTTTGCTCTCCGCCTTTTCATGCATTGATAATGTCATAGAAATATCCATGCCATACATTTTTACATTATTAAATACAGAGCACTGCAAGAGACAGACTACCAACACACACCACAGAAAACACACCGTAAAATACATCACACAGAAAAGATCTCAGTTTCTGTAGTTTTAATTTCTGTTACCTGCATCATGCACTGATTGCCTTATACATATTGATTATTTAAAAGAGTCCACAAACTGTTCTCCTGGTGCTTATTCATTAATTTATTTGACTTGACTATATGAGGTGAACAGTTTTCTTTCAATGGTTATTAATTCATATTCAACAGATACTCTTATTTGCAAGTTTTTCATAAATGTAAAATTGCATTGTAGCTCCCAGCACTATTTTGCAGCAATAAAAAGCAACACTGGAATGCAAACGTGCCTAGTGGCAGAAAAAGCACAGCAGCAGAAGAATAACTATCCTAGATAAGGCAGATTCCTACCAGCACTACTCTACTCTAGTAAAGGCTATATCAAATGCACGTGCGCACACAGACACGTACAAACACAGCAGCTGCTGTCGAAGACTCACCTGTTGCGGACTCTGCACGAGTCCGCCCTGCAGCTTTTGCTTGGCCAAGTCCTTCATCTTACGTGGGTACTTCTCTCTCTGTGAGGCATAGCAACAACTACTACAACACCTATACATTAACACTGCAGCTAATTGATATTCCAACATGCATTTCCAGCCAACAGTGTCAAGGCAGAAACGAACAGAGAAAATAGAGACACATCTCAACAGTCACATTAATAAATAGTTGATTTAGACAAAATTAGAATATTTAAAAAAAAAAAATGAAAGCTTATGCTTGAGTCAAACATAACAAAGCAAGAGCCAATAAACATGAAATTGCGGTATTCATTCGTACCATCGTAACAATGTATTTCCTTCAGAAGTAATATACATCCAGAACCATTATTTTTAACAATGGTAAGCCTGCCAACACAGGACAACAAGTAAGCACATCAGTAACAAATAAATACAGCAGATACAGTAATGAAAATTTATCTTCTTTATTCACTCAGAAAACTGATTGTATTTCATATGGATAAAATAAGAAAAAGTTATCTTCTTTAGAAAAAAAAAGTTGACATTAAAAGTAGGCAATGTACTAACCAAGTACTGGTCTGTTAGTTAAAACAACTAGTTGTAGATTTATGATAATGGTAATATTTGTGTTTCCATTTTCTGGAAGCAACAAATGTAAGTGGGTGTTGCACAGTAGACTGTTACTACAGGAGAAGATTCACTAAAGAGAAGGAAATGGCATGCAGAAGGGGAGGGAAGACCATTGGTAAAAGAAACTGTAGCAATAACCGAGGGAAACCACAATACATGACATCCGTAGCTATACATTGAACTGATATAGTGCACAATTCTAGTTGTTGGCTGCAACATGGACCCCTACAAAGTAACAGTTTTTATTATCCTTCTATCTCTTACGATTTTACATTCAGTACCTAGTCTTTCTAGTCCAGTACAAACGTCATTACTTGAAATCTGAAATGATAGACAAAAGTCCAAGGGCAGTACAGAGCCCATACCAAGTCACAACAAAGACAAGCATTCTTGGAATCGCCAAACAGGAGGTGTGGGAGAGAGATCACATCTGCCTGCCTGCATTATGCTCTTGTATATAACATCTGATACAGGGCAGATTGATTTAGGCTGTCTGCCTCTGGCTCACCTGTACTCTAGCTTTTGCGTCTGCCTCAGACTCTTTCTAGTATTCAGCTTTTTCCTCTGTAATACCACAGGTTCTTTCTAAAACATTTTAACTTTTGGTCACCCACCACATTTGTCTATGTGACTGGCATAGGGTATTAAGTACATACATACTGGAGGGCCCCAATGTAAACCCTAAACTGCAATAAAAACAGACATTTTCTTCATAATTATGACTTCCACTCACCCCTGACAATCACATCATCTATTCCATCCCCAACCCACTTGCCTTTCTACACAGCATAATTTAACAGAAGTAAGCTAATAGTATGAAAACATGTGGTAGAATATCCAAAAACAAAAGAGAAAAAGTGAGGATATACATAGGGTAACAGTGTTGGCTGAAATCAGGAAAAAAAGGGAGTGAGAGAATTAAAAAATAGGAATGATACCAAACAGAGAGGTTGGAGACTTTACCCATTTAGAAGCCTAACAAGAAGCACACAATGTTCACAGTATCTTTCTCTTTACTTCTCCCATTTCATTCATAGTTATCTTCAAGATTAAGTGTCAGACTAGAATATCTGCAATTGTGTATGTGTATCTCATTTGAGAACAGTAATAATTTTTACACAGAATATTCTTAGGCATTAATTATTATATAATATACAATAGAAAATAATGTTTCCCACTTTATAAAACAACAAAACTAAGATATAGTAAAGACATATTATTCTATTTAACAACAAAATTCACTTAATTTATTTACTGCAATTGTTTTATATACTTCATAGAACTTGAAATGTGTGTATGCACATGACTATAGCATTTGCATGAGTTTGTGATCGCACCTTAATTGTAAACCAATGAAGTTCCCATAATCTGAATAAAACATTCTCGGTTTTCAAGCCGCATCAGCTCAAATAAAATCATCGAGTTTTTGATGACCATCTCCGCCATCATCATCAGGAGTTCACTAACTGCCAGGGCTGCTACGGTTTTCCACTTATATAGGCATGATGACATCATCAGCAGCCAATGGGAGAGACCCAATGTGGCAAGTGTGCACAAGCCAATCTGGGCAGCTAGCGGAACTATTGCCCTTGGCAGCACCGGTGACGTCAGGTGGTGCCAGGGGAAAGCGTCACGTTTGAAACTGCCGCTCCTGTGTTGTGCATCTGTCAAGCTCCCTTTGTTTTATATGGCGCTTGTGCTCAGTACAATGCTCCGCAACCATGCAAATTGTTTGTCCAATATACGAGGGTGGTTCAGAAAGTAACCTCTGATTGGTCACAGTGCGGGTTGTGGGGGGAGTAGCGACGCCATCTGTGCGTTCACGCACTCAACAGGTCAGTCGGCATCAAGCCGTGGTCGAGTGAACGTTGTACCTGCGCTAGTTTAGTTTTTGTGGTAGTTTGAAATGTGTGCTGCAATAGAAAACCCCGCCAAATGTGAAGTGCGTGCTGTCATAAGGTTTTTTACAGCCAAAGGATATTCTGCAGCAGCTATTCATCGTGAGCTTTGTGCCGTGTACGGACCGAGAGTTATGAGTGAAGGAGTTGTCCGTGAATGGGTACGTTTATTTAAAAGTGGACGAGAAAACGTTCATGATGAAGAGAGGAGTGGTAGACCATCATTGGTGACTGACGAACTCGTTCAGACAGTTGATGCAAAAGTTCGTGAAAATCGACGTTTCTCAATGTCGGAGTTGTCTACTGGTTTTCCACAGATTTCTAAGACTCTCTTGTACGAGATAGTGACAGCAAGATTGGGTTGCCGTAAGTTCTGTGCACGATGGGTGCCCAAAATTCTTACCGACCACCACAAAACTCAAAGAATGGCCTCTGCATTAGACTTTCTGTCACGTTATGAGGACGAAGGAGAACCATTGTTAAACAGAATCGTGACCGGTGACGAAACCTGGATTAAGTACATGAACCCTGAGACAAAAGAACAATCAAAGATGTGGGCACATTCAAATTCGCCTACCAAACCAAGAAAAGCCTCGCAAGATTTTTCTGCCAGAAAACTGATGGCAACGGTGTTTTGGGATGCCAAAGGGGTGTTGTTGGTTGAATTCATGGAACGTGGTATGACCATTAATCAATACGTGTACTGTGAAACAATAAAAAAGTTACGACGGGCTATACAGAACAAACGCCGTGGTATGCTGACTTCCGGTTTCGTTTTTTTGCACGATAACGCCCGTCCTCACTCTGCTCGCAGAACAACGGCCCTTCTTGAGTCCTTCAAGTGGGACGTTATCAACCATCCACCTTACAGCCCAGACCTGGCGCCAAGTGATTATCACCTCTTCATGCATTTGAAGAAATGGCTCGGGTCACAGCGGTTTGATGACGACGAAGAGCTCAAAGATGCGGTCACAGGCTGGCTCCAGGCACAAGCGGGTGATTTTTATGCAAAAGGAATTTCAAAGCTTGTGAAGAGATACGATAAGTGCCTCAATCGCTATGGAGACTATGTAGAAAAATAGTGCAAAGATGTAGTTGTAAGATGTATATATTAAAATATTTTTATTTAACTTGGTGTATTTTTTTAAATCAACCGGAGGTTACTTTCTGAACGGCCCTCGTACACGCTGCCACATTCACAGGGTACACCATACACGCCGGACACTATAGAGCAATGTCGTCTTTAACAGGGCACAACATATCTTGTATCTTGGGGATGGGCCAGAACATTGGTCTTAGCCCATGTTTCTGCAGCAGATGCCCTAACTTACTGCTAGTTGCTCCACAGTATGGCAGGAATACAGTCCGTTTGGCCTCTTTTACTGATTTAACAGGTGTCTTTCATCGGCGGCCCTTGAAAACATTTGTGATGTCTCTTTTGCTGTATCTGTTTTCCCCGAAAACACGTTTAAGTTCTGCAATTCAGACTGTAGGAGGTTGTCGTCAGAGATAATCTTGGCTCTATGAGCCAACATGTTCAGGACTGCTGCCTTGTGTACAGGGTGATGGAAACTGTTGGCATTCAAGCCGGTCAGTGTGTGTTGGTTTCTGGTACAATGAATGCCTTCCGCTCAACCAAAACATCCAAGAATGGTGGCTTGCCATTCTTCTCCATCTTGACAGTAAATTTAATGTTGGGATGGACACCATTCATGTGATCAACGATCTGCTGTAGTGTATCTTCACCATGAGGCCATATCATTAAGGTGCCATCAATGTACCGTAGAAAGCAAGACGGCCGTAATGTCGCAGTTTGCAGAGCCTGCTCCTCAAAGTGCTCCATGAAGAAATTTGAGACTGCTGGAGCACTTTGAGGAGCAGGATCTACAAACTGCGACATTACGGCCCTCTTGCTTTCTACAATACATTGTGACACCTTCCTGATATGGCCTCATGGTGAAGATACGCTACAGCAGTTCGTTGATCACATGAACGGTGTCCATCCCAATATTAAATTTACTGTTGAGATGGAGAAGCACGGCAAGGTACCATTCTTGGATGTTTTGGTTGAGTGGAAGGCAGGGAGCCAGTTTGGTCATTCAGTGTACAGGAAACCAACACACTGATCGGTACTTGAACACCAATAGTTTCCACCACCATGAACAAAAGAAAGCTGTCTTGAATACATTGGTTCATAGAGCCAAGATTACCTCCGACACACACTGTCAGGTGGCTTGCAAAATATGGATGTAACTGTAAATGTAGATGTAGACCGCCTACAGTCTGAACTGCAGAACTTAAAACGTGTTTTCAGGGAAAATGGATACATCAAAAAGAGACATTGCAAACGCTTTCAAGGGCCGCCAATGAAAGACGCCTGGTGAATCAGTAGAAGAGGCCTAATGGACCGCATTCCTGCCATACTGCTGGCCACTGTGGCTGAGCGGTTCTAGGTGCTTCAGTCCGGCACCAGCAAGCGCTACAGTTGCAAGTTCGAATCCTGCCTGGGGCATGGATGTGTGTGATGTCCTTAGGTTAGTTAGGTTTAAGTAGTTTTAAGTTCTAGGGGACTGATTACCTTAGATTTTAGGTCCCATAGTGCTCACAGTCATTTGAACCATTTTAACCTGCCATACTGTGGAGCAACTAGCAGTAAGTTAGGACATCTGCTGCAGAAACATGGGCTGAGACCAGTGTTCCAGCCCGCCCCCAAGATACAAGATATGTTGTGCCCTGTTAAAGACGACATTGTTCTTCGAGTTCTGGCATGTATGGTGTACCCTGTGAATGTGGCAGCATGTATGTTGGACAAGCAATCCACACAGTTGCAGAGCATTATACTGAGCACAAGTGCCATATAAAACAAAGGGAGCTTGACAAGTCGGCCCTAGCGGAGCATTGCCTAGAAAACAGACATAAAATACAGTTCAAAAATACAAAAATGTTGGCTTATGCCTCTACGTACTGAGACTCCGTTATAAAGGAAGTGGCTGAAATTCGTTTAAACAACAATAATTTCAACAGAGATTGGGGGTAAACACTCAGCAGGGCATGGGGGCGGGCATTGGACATTGAAAGAAAGCAAAGACAGATGTGCAACAAGGGAGTGGAAGTTTCAAACATGGCACCTGCCCCTGGCGCCACCTGACGGCAATGGTGCTGCCGCGGGCAATAGCTCTGCTAGCTGCCCGGGTCGACTTACGCGAGCGTGCCACATTGGGTCTATCCAATTGGCTGCTGATGATGTCATCATGCCTATATAAGCGAGAAACCGTAGCAGCCCTGGCAGTCAGTGAACTCCTGATGACGATGGTGGAGATGGTCATAGAAAGCTCAAGGATTTTATTCGAACTGACGCGGCTTGAAAACCGAGAACTTTTATTCACGTATGCCATTGCAAAAGACTGAGAACCCTTCCCATAATTTTTAAGGAATCTTTCAAGTGAAAAAAATAAATGAAATGTAAGATTCTTTTTGGATATTCATCTACAACAGTATCATAGTAGTAAAGTCTTGTGTATTAATAAACAGCAAACATATCAACTGAATTGCTGAACTGGAGTCACATAAAATGCACAAAAGTGTGTTATGATCGATTAATTATAACTATAACATTTCAGTAATTTGTATCCACACAGAGGAAAATGGTTATACAGTTATGAGTGCCACCAAGATTTGTTTGTTTGGCATGCTATTATCAAATATAATGGCTGTAACACACACACACACACACACACTTACACTGGGAGCCAGGAAAATATTTCACTAGAAAATAAGGAGGCTAATAGCATTTCAAAACAATTATGGCTGGCTAATATTTGAATGACTTACTCACAGCATATTGTTCTTTATTTAACAGTTTACTTAAATATTCACTCAGTGCATTCAATACACCAGTGGAATAATAAAAACAATGTACACATGTACAGACAAGGTGTATAAATACCATAACTGAACAGATCACTGAGCAGGGCAGTTAATGCAGTAACTTACAGTATTATTCTGTGGATAGAATAGCTACCACGTATTGAGAAAGATAATGTGGAGCTAATAATAACTGTATATGATTTCTGAAAGGGTGAAATGTTTTAAGCACACTAGTTTAGTAAACATTGTACATATGCCAAGACCATACTGAGAAGCAAAATCCATAATCAACTGAATTTTATTGAAAATGGATTGTGAGGTTACAGAGAGCTGAATGGTTTCTGTGAAGAACTGCCCAACTTGTTGGGTATCAGGTGTCAGCTGTGAATCAACACTGGCTCCAGTTGTCCAAGGAAGATGCACATGCATATTGGTTAGGACCCAGACAGTGGTAGTGTAAAAATGCATGCCTGGACATTCACATCAGACAATGATTTACTGCTGATCTCATGGCAACTGCAACACACAGCAGGACCAATTTTGCACCCTGAGTCTCAGTTAGGACCACAAGCAACAATGCTACTATCTTAGCTTCCTCTCCACCATATCATTCTAACAGACTCAACTTAGAGTTTGCCACCAAGCAGGAGGGGGCAGCTGGCGGAGTTTACCAGGTAGTGACATACAGAAACAACTCTAGGTAAACAGGGACCATTTCATGGTGTCATAGCTGTTTGGTTAATATGTAAAACAAAAGATTCGACTTCGGCTGCTTATGTTCCTACAACATTCAGTGAAGTGTGACACATTCCAGGAAATATGCCTGAACCTTGCCTGAAACATTTTGCATCTGAAGGAGTACTAAGGAAGCATCAAATAGTAGAAGTAAAGTCTTTTACATATAACTTTGAGTATCATTGAATGGGAGCTACAGGCTACAAAAAGTACACAACTCTGGTGCTTGTTAGGGGAACACTTTACTGTGTAGTATACATAAAAATCATTTGTCCAGTTCATTGTGTGATATTTTCACACTGTCACAAATATGTGCTCTCCCAGCAGAACAATACCTGTTCACACAACTCCCATAATAACCAGTGCTCTCCCTAAAATGTCAACTTCTGTAGTCTGCATAATGAGTTGACCTTCCTCGAATAAGTGTGTATTCTGTGTTACTGAAAAATATCTCCTGACAAATTTCAACAACATATGAAAGAGTATATCTTGATTTGTTCCACATACGTGAAGGTTAGCCTCCTTGATGGGAACTTTGAACTAAGAAGAATCGATGAATGAATGTTGGAGTTAGTGATTTGTACAGTCAGGCACTTTACGGCACAGAAAATCTTTGTCAGTGAAGTTAGTCATTACTTTATTAGCTGGCTGATGGAATGACAGATGGTATGTTTAGTGAAAAGGTTGTTCTGAAATCTTACTCACAATATGTCTGTAGGAATGCTCAACCATTCTTGAATCTAAAGGGGAAAAGGAAAATGCTGTCTCCAAAAATCTCAAAAAATTCCTGACAGATTTACTCCAAATATTTACACAATATTCCAATAAACATTTGGACAGACATAAGCTGTACTTTTCTAAAACAACAATGTATGGGTTTCGTAATAGAAGCAACTGCAAAAAAGAAAATGCTATGCTGTGAGAATGTGCAGTTTCAATTTCTTTCTTACAGTCAATTTTAACTGTTATAGCAGAGCACTTTAACCATTAGGCAAATTTTTTCTCCCATGCATAATGTTTCTCCACATATATAATTTTAAACAAAAATTGTGTACACAACAATGCACTGTTTTGTTTTTTTCCTTTTGACAGGAAACCTGTTTGTTAGTAAAGTTGAATCTGTGGTTTATGCCTTATGATTAGACTACAACTGTACACTTGGAATCATTTGAAACTTCGTAATGCTACCTGTTTGCAGACAAAAACCACGCAAATTAAAGTTACTGAAGCTACTGTCCTCACAGATCCAGCAGCTAGAGAGGTCTCTCTCTAACCCCTTATATCAGTGATTCCAACTGAGTTATCCATTCAATTTAAACAAATCAAAATTTTGCTTTCACAACAACAAAAGCAGCTCAAAGTTGGACATTTAAATATGTTGGAATTGATTTACAATTAGTGTGTTTTAACCGTGGTCAGTTGTAAGTGCAATTTCACTAGCTTACCACACAGTATCCCAAACACTAAATCTATATTCTATACTATTAGGAAAAAGGCTCTAACATCTGTATAGCAAAGTCACAATGAGGAATAAAAATTTGTGTCATGACAATTCCCAGGGATACCCAGCTACCAAACATATGTAGCAATAGCAAACCATTGCCTGATTCCCTAGTGCAATATATTTTCCAAGGATTTATAGAAGATGTTATAAATGAACTTGATAAATAATTATAGTAGTAAAAAAAGAAACAACCAGAAGAAAACCCATCTAAAATATAATCAAAATAAAACCTTATGTGTGTACTAAAGATAATGAATGGAAATAAGAAAAGTAGAAGAATTTTCTTTTAGATTAGTGAGTGAGGAATACCTATTAAACAAAAACATAAGAGCTGACAATGAAATGAGACCCACTGTTACTGACTACGACAGTGGTCTATTTCTCAGCATATAACAATGTAAAAGTTATTTGAAAAAGAAAAATGGTGAAACAAAGAATGTCAAACAAATTATGTAAGAGAGAGAGAGAGAGAGAGAGAGAGAGAGAGAGAGAGGGAAGAGGGTGGAGAGGGTGGAGAGGGTGGAGAGGGTGGAGAGGGGGGAGAGGGGGGAGAGGGGGGAGAGGGGGGAGAGGGGGGAGAGGGGCAAGAGGGAGGAGAGGGGGCAAGAGGGGGAGAGGGGGCAAGAGGGAGGAGAGGGGGCAAGAGGGGGGAGAGGGGGCAAGAGGGGGCAAGAGGGGGGGGAGAGGGGGGAGAGGGGGGAGAGGGGGGAGAGGGGGGAGAGGGGGGAGAGGGGGGAGAGAGGGGGGAGAGAGGGGGGAGAGAGGGGGGAGAGAGGGGGGGAGAGAGGGGGAGGGAGGGGGAGGGAGGGGGAGGGAGGGGAGAGGGGGGAGAGGGCAGGAGAGAGGGGGGAGAGAGGGGGGAGAGAGGGGGGAGAGAGGGGGGAGAGAGGGGGGAGAGAGGGGGGAGAGAGGGGGAGAGAGGGGGAGAGAGGGGGAGAGAGGGGGAGAGAGGGGGAGAGAGGGGGAGAGAGGGGGAGAGCGGGGGAGAGCGGGGGGGAGAGAGGGGGGAGAGAGGGGGGAGAGAGGGGGAGAGAGGGGGGAGAGAGGGGGAGAGAGGGGGGAGAGAGGGGGAGAGAGGGGGAGAGAGGGGGAGAGAGGAATAAAACACACAGATATCACAAAAAGGAGGTAAAAAAGTTACATGTTGATGAGAATAAATAAAACTAAAAACTGACACACAGACTCCTAATAGAGCAGTGAAGATGTCAGAGATGTACAAGATGCACAATGTGCTAGTCTTACAATGCACAAGTGAACAGAAACGTATCACTGCCACACAGCCTCTGCCCTGTGTCCCATGGCACTGTGTCCTGCAACAGCTTCTATGAGTGGTGTCTACACCTCCACTGTTGCTGGAAGATGACCTCAGCAAAAATTTACCATTTCCAAGAAACATCGACTTGCTGGTAATTTCCTGGATTTATGAGAGATTGTAGTACCATAACTTTTTCTGCAAATGGGCAGACACTATCACCTGAAACAGTATGGCCCAGGAAAGTGACCCGAGTCTTCCCTGCGATCCATTTGTTTTCATTTAACACTACCCCATAGTCAAAACAACCATCTGCATACTCATCACAGATGTTGTTCATGCACTTGCATGGAAGTCCTTGAAGTATGTCATTAATGAAATGTTGCCCTTTCTGAGTGGCATTCTTTAGGCAAAAAGGCATGAACAAAAATTTGAATAAACTGAATGGTATAATCACTGCCTTCTTTGGAACATCACTACTGGCTACTGGTATCATCTGATATGCTGTTTTACAGTCAAGAAAGCTAAGAACCTTAATGTGGGCCAATGCACATTTGAAGTCTTGTATGTTAGACACCAGCTACATGACCGGGATTGTTCTCACATTTAAGGTCTGGTAATCTCCACATGACCTTCACAAGCCATCTTTCTTGCTAACTAGGTGAGGGGCAAAGACCATGAGCTGTCTGGCAAACAACTACTGACCCTAACATTTTGTCAAAGACTGTCTTCTTTCAGGTGCAATTCTGGATGTGCACAGAGAGGCTGACTGTGCTGGTATTGTACAGATGTAATGTACTGTGTTGAGCTTGATTTCATTGTGGTGGACCTACTCTTGCGACACATTTGCTAACTCTCTTCCGAAGGCTTATGCACTTCAGCTGTGCTATGTTCTTTCCAGGGGAATGTGTTATAAATTCTCTGTAGTACCCCTTAAGTCAGATGACTTTTAGTCTCTGACACTGTACTGTTGTCCACTAAGCTTAACAATTGTGCTTCGTGTAATTCAACTGCTAATGCAAAATAGGCTAGGGAATTAGTGTCTAATATATGTTCCGAGATATCAGTGATCATGAAAGACCACCTAAAATGAGTGGAGAAACTGACATTGGAGGTGAACACTTTTTGTCCATAAGTGTTGACTGAATAGTTATTAACTGCCTTAAATTGTGGCTGAATATCCTGTTTGTTATGCAGTGCATGGCTGACAGGCAGCAAACTGATAATGGAGCTGGTTTCTGCCAGGAAAATTTTGTTGATATGTTTGTCTGATACTTGCAGTATTTTCAACATGATAGAATATGTGTAAAGGGGGTGGCTGTTGCTGATGGCATGTTGACATTGCACTGTGACTGTAGACACCTTGGCCCTTTAAGTAAGAGCATGGTGATGTACATTTTGTGGTATCTTAGCTGAAATGTTTCTGATACAGCATACTTCATGCAAGTCTTTCTGCTGGTGTCGCATTTCACATGGTAGTGCTGCTGGTTTGAACTCACCTTGGTCTTGATTACTGACGCCTTGTCATCGCTGCTGCATGTGCAACTGCATTATCAGCACCTCCACTGTGGCTCTTAAGCCCCTGATCTCATGCGAAATGCTCGATGGGCATCACAATGTGATGACCGCAAAGTCCAGAGTTTTACTTCATTTGAGATTAGCTGACCATGGTCAATTTCATTTGGCAGGTCTGGAAATACCACTGTAACTGTTGGACTGACTCTACTGTTACACAGACACTATCTGTGGCCTGCATTTATCTGTTGGGTGATATCTCCTCATAAAGCACCAATCTCATCCACTCTTGAGCCAGAAGTTATTGATACCAAACATGTAACAAAAAATTGTCAGATCTGCTGAGCTGACTGTTAAGCTGTGACAGAGGATGTTTTCCCTGAGACTGCAGATACTTTCAGTCTTGCTTAACACTGTCCTGTGACCCACCAAGAGTATCCACCATGTTGCAATGCATTGTGTTGTTGAATTAACATGGTCTTCATTGCCCTGGACAGATTTCATGTCAATATTTATCAGAATGTCAAGCTCCAAAGCCTTCAATCCATTCTGGAGCCTGTTAATTTCATTACAAATGGCATGGCATAGCTTGCTGTCATGGCACATTACTCCGTGCGTATCTCTGCTGCTTGCTACTTATGGCGTTCACCGAAAGGTATGGGAAACTCTTAAATGGGGTCACCAGTTACATGGATTCATGAATTATCCACATAAATAATGGCATGTAGTGTGTGGCTTAGCTACTAAATATGATGTAGACATAGAGCATTTAGACATTGTTAAAGCACTTCTACAAGACGATTTGAAAGAGGAAATTTGTGTCAAAATCTCAGAGATTTATTTTCATACTAGAACTGTTGCAGACAAATGTCTCACGAGGCTTAAGAAAGCTATTTATGGACTGAAACAAGACAATCACAACTGGAATATTAAGCTGAATGAAGCACTCTTAAACTTGAATTTTACGGGAAGTACAGCTGATCCAAGTGATTATCAGAAGGATAATGGAAATACCATTAACCACTGCAATTTATTTTAACGTGTTAATTTTCAGTAATAACCCACAAGAGAAGAACAACTTCAAAAAGAAACTCAAAGAGAAATTTAAATTGAAAGAGCTAGGAAAAAGAGTCGAATTGCTTGGTCATAAGAATAATGAAAGATCACTAAAGCAGACTATTATAAACATATGCAGCTCAATATATAGAACAAATATTAAATAAATGCAACATGAAAGATCGCAATCCAGTGTCGATACATTTGGACAACAGTCAAGTACTTACACAAGAGATGAGCTCTAAGACAGATGGAGAGAGAAAAGCCATGAGAAATACTCCAGATGTATAAGTTATACACAGTACGATGTAGGCACAGTTAGGACCTCGCATATGCAATTGGAGTTTTCAGTCCCTTAAACAATGATCCAGGCACGCCTCAATGGCAGGCAGTTAAAAGAATCACACGACACTTGAATGGGACTCAAGATGTTCTATGGAAAAAAAACCAAAATGTTGCAGAATATGGTGATCCAGACTGGACAGGAGACAAAGAGGACAGGAAGTCACTCACCGATTTTCTGTTTAAATCACAAGGTGCTGTTATTTTCTGCAGCAGCAAGGAACAAGCCATAGTACCTTTATCAACTACTGAAGCAGGTTATATGATGGCCTCAACTTGTCAAGAGGCACTCTAGCTACAAAGGTTAGAAATGGAAATCTCTCCACACCATGAAAATGACACTACAAAATTTTATTGCAATAAAAAAAATGCAGATGATTTATCCAAAACAAGTGGCTACAGTGGAATAACAAAACATACTGGTGCCTGTTCTTTCACACATGACACTGTTGGCGGACATGCCCAACACAACAGACACCACATATCTATGTATACATTTGATCAAGGACGGCTCTGGGTACTTTCAATGTGGATGCACCATATATTCCAATTCCCTGTGGGACTCAACGAATGCTACAAGCAGGGGGGATAATGGATGGGGTGCTACTTGTGCATGACAAGGTGAGAATTTGAGTCAGTCAGGAAGTGTGCCCTGATGGCCAATGTAGTTCAGGCAACTGTTCTAGAGAAGAGTAGTATCCGGGTTCAAGTCCCAGTCTGGCACAAATTTTCAACCCTCACCATTGATTCATTTCAGAGCCTGTAGGCAGCTGAAGTCCTGATTTCTTTAACTATTTTAATTCATTATTTGTTTGCAGGTACATGTTTGCCATTCTGGTACACAATGAAAACCCCGTGCCTCAGGATAGTAACCCGCTGCTAAAAATCCAAAACAAAATTGTGCAGACTATTGGTAAAGTGTAGTATAGTGTCATAATTATACACTCCTGGAAATGGAAAAAAGAACACATTGACACTGGTGTGTCAGACCCACCATACTTGCTCCGGACACTGCGAGAGGGCTGTACAAGCAATGATCACACGCACGGCACAGCGGACACACCAGGAACCGCGGTGTTGGCCGTCGAATGGCGCTAGCTGCGCAGCATTTGTGCACCGCCGCCGTCAGTGTCAGCCAGTTTGCCGTGGCATACGGAGCTCCATCGCAGTCTTTAACACTGGTAGCATGCCGCGACAGCGTGGACGTGAACCGTATGTGCAGTTGACGGACTTTGAGCGAGGGCGTATAGTGGGCATGCGGGAGGCCGGGTGGACGTACCGCCGAATTGCTCAACACGTGGGGCGTGAGGTCTCCACAGTACATCGATGTTGTCGCCAGTGGTCGGCGGAAGGTGCACGTGCCCGTCGACCTGGGACCGGAGCGCAGCGACGCACGGATGCACGCCAAGACCGTAGGATCCTACGCAGTGCCGTAGGGGACCGCACCGCCACTTCCCAGCAAATTAGGGACACTGTTGCTCCTGGGGTATCGGCGAGGACCATTCGCAACCGTCTCCACGAAGCTGGGCTACGGTCCCACACACCGTTAGGCCGTCTTCCGCTCACGCCCCAACATCGTGCAGCCCGCCTCCAGTGGTGTCGCGACAGGCGTCAATGGAGGGACGAATGGAGACGTGTCGTCTTCAGCGATGAGAGTCGCTTCTGCCTTGGTGCCAATGATGGTCGTATGCGTGTTTGGCGCCGTGCAGGTGAGCGCCACAATCAGGACTGCATACGACCGAGGCACACAGGGCCAACACCCGGCATCATGGTGTGGGGAGCGATCTCCTACACTGGCCGTACACCACTGGTGATCGTCGAGGGGACACTGAATAGTGCACGGTACATCCAAACCGTCATCGAACCCATCGTTCTACCATTCCTAGACCGGCAAGGGAACTTGCTGTTCCAACAGGACAATGCACGTCCACATGTATCCCGTGCCACCCAACGTGCTCTAGAAGGTGTAAGTCAACTACCCTGGCCAGCAAGATCTCCGGATCTGTCCCCCATTGAGCATGTTTGGGACTGGATGAAGCGTCGTCTCACGCGGTCTGCATGTCCGGCACGAACGCTGGTCCAACTGAGGCGCCAGGTGGAAATGGCACGGCAAGCCGTTCCACAGGACTACATCCAGCATCTCTACGATCGTCTCCATGGGAGAATAGCAGCCTGCATTGCTGCGAAAGGTGGATATACACTGTACTAGTGCCGACATTGTGCATGCTCTGTTGCCTGTGTCTATGTGCCTGTGGTTCTGTCAGTGTGATCATGTGATGTATCTGACCCCAGGAATGTGTCAATAAAGTTTCCCCTTCCTGGGACAATGAATTCACGGTGTTCTTATTTCAATTTCCAGGAGTGTATTTCTACACTTGAAGGAAAACAACACTGCAAAAACACATGCTGAGAAGACGGTTATGTGAAATGAACACTTCCAGTGTGATCTGAATGACTTAAAATGAGGTGACAGATCATCTCCCTGTGCGGTACAAGGAATTACAAGAGAAGGGGAGCCCCCAGCACTTGAAGACAGACATTTCACAATTGAGGCAATAGTGGAAAAACTGAAAATCAGTGTGGATCACGACGACAAACGTCATCCCCCCACTGGGTTTTGTGATTGCTCAGACACTTTCATGCATTAGAAGTGAGGCAACAGCCAAAATGTTGCATCTCTGGCAGGCTAATCCAGATGACTTCTTTAGCCACTGTATGACCATGGAGGAGTGCTGGGTGTATCACTATCACCTAGAGACAAGGGAGCAAACCAAGCAGAGGAAACTTGTGGATTCATCACCACTGAAAAAGGTGAAATTCCAACAATAATCAGGCAAGGTGATACCGAGTGATTTTTGAGACTACAGTGGTGCAATACTAATACACTGTGCATGTAACGGCCAAATCATCAGAGGAGCATACTGTGTGTGCGTTGGGGTTTATGGGCGCTCAACATCGAGGTCATCAGCGCCCAGAGGAGCATACTACCAAAATCTCTTGCCAATGTTACGTGAGACCATCGAGACAAAGCATTGCAGGAAGCTGCTGAAGGGGATGCTCTGCTTCATGACACTGCCCCAGCTCATTCCGCAGAGGACACAGTCAAACATGTTGCTCCTTTGGGCTATCAAATTTTGTCTCACCACCCAGAATCTCCTGTAGTGGCACCCAATGACTTCTTTCTCTTTTCTCAGAAACCTTTGTACGGCGAGTATTTCCAGAATGACAAAACAGTTATTTCTGAAGTAGAATGCTTCTTGAACAGCCCAAATGCATATTTCTGAAACCAAATTATCCATTGTTCAGAAAAAATGTCACATTGAAGGGTGAATACGCAAAGAAGGACTGACACCACCACCAAGTTTCATGGTTGGAGCTTGATTTTTGTGACATGATAATTAAAACAATATTGCTATACCTGATATTTATAACACTGTAAAGACTCCTGTGGGGTGTTACCTGCATAAAACATCTAGTTGCAGAGCTGCCTCAACCAGAGTCAAGTTATTAAAGGAAGTGTGTTCTCTTATGTGTATTAGATTACAGATGAGGTCATTTGTTCTGGGACCTACCACTACAGTGTCAATAAGTGTTAGAATTTGGACAGGGAAAAGTCCTTTCAAATTCCAGGACACACATTGAATGAAAATGGCGTCTGTTCTTTTGGAAATGTCCAAAGAAAGAGTATACATATCAAAACATTACTTCTCCTCCAATCATGAAATTTCCTTCTTAAAGAGTAAATTAAAAAAGGTTGAGGGGAATCATTAGATTTCTCTGTGACATGCTGCAACATTTTAGTGGTTTTTATTATGACATAGTGAAGTCATCAGGATTTACAGAAAAAAAGCAAGTAGTTAAACGCATCACAGTTCACACAATTCTCTTAATCTGACACTATTTTCCTTCATTTCTATAATCTGCTGCAGCACTTTGAGTGTTTTCATATACCTCTCTCAGGAATTATATACAAATGAATCTTTAGTAAGGAATTTTGTATCTGAAATTTGAAAGAATCAGAATTTTCATACAGTGGACAAAAATATAACATTGGTACTGAGGTGCAAGATAGTAAAATGACATTATCAACAAATGCATGCCTAAATATGAGTACATCTCTTACTGTGTCCATTCTCTCATTTCATTTAAACATATATTTTTATGTGCATTATAAGGATTAAATTGCGCCAAGCTATGAAACTGAGAAGATTGAATAGAATGCTAAAATCACTGAGAAATATGTGAAATGTACACCAATTGTGATTGCTTATGCTGAGCGTGCTATAAACGCTGGAAATTTGTTTACAGTAGCAACAACTCTTTCAATTAATACAAATATTGAGAATGCAGCCACGAGATCCATGCATCCATTTATAAACAGCACAAGCATACGAGTCCTAGGAAGCAGCATACACTATGTTTAATAATCACTACTGTACCTGAAACATTGAGCCTTTATTATTGCCACCAACACCTCCCGGTGTTCCCCCACCTCCATCTCCACCACCACCGCCGGCTCCTCCTCCACCACCGCCTCCACCGCCTCCTCCACCTCCCCCACCACTTTCTGCACTTCCTTTCTCCTTTGCTTCAGCAGCTTTTTTCTTTTTCTTTTTCTTCTCTTTTTCTGCCTTCTTTGCATCAGATTTTTTGACAGGGGGTCGAGGTGGAGGTGCCTGGACTTCTGGTGCACAGCAGGCGCTTTCTTGTAGTAGAAAGCAGAATACGTACAACAAGAACAGTATGCTCATTCCATATAGATATGTGAAGAAACCCTGTAACAGAGTGAAATAACTAATTATATGTGCAGAATAAAATTATATGACACATAACAAAGGCGTGATCTGACAAACTTCTTTAATTATCTCTGATTAATATAACTTCCAGACAAAAATTATCAGGAATTTTTAAAGTATTTTATATCAAGGATAATATTATGAAAAGGATAGATTGCTCTGCAGCATACGGCGGAAATGTTGAGTCACAGACAGGCCCAGCAAAGAGACTGTTAAATAAGTAAGCTTTCAGCCAGAAAGTCTTCCTCTAAATTAGAAAACACACACAGGCACAGGCACATGTGCACCCACCCACCCACTCACCCACAAATGCAGCCCTCACTCACATGACCACTGTCTACGGCTGCCGAGGCTAGTATGCCCACACGTCTGGATTTATCCAGACATGTCCTCCTTTTTCTCTCTTTGCCTGAGGTCTGGACAGATTTTTACGTTGTCCTCCTGTTTTGCAAAGTTGACCTAATAAAATTACGAGGGCCGTTCAGAAAGTAACCTCCGGTTGATTTAAAAAAATACACCAAGTTAAATAAAAATATTTTAATATATACATCTTACAACTACATCTTTGCACTATTTTTCTACATAGTCTCCATAGCGATTGAGGCACTTATCGTATCTCTTCACAAGCTTTGAAATTCCTTCTGCATAAAAATCACCCGCTTGTGCCTGGAGCCAGCCTGTGACCGCATCTTTGAGCTCTTCGTCGTCATCAAACCGCTGTGACCCGAGCCATTTCTTCAAATGCATGAAGAGGTGATAATCACTTGGCGCCAGGTCTGGGCTGTAAGGTGGATGGTTGATAACGTCCCACTTGAAGGACTCAAGAAGGGCCGTTGTTCTGCGAGCAGAGTGAGGACGGGCGTTATCGTGCAAAAAAACGATACCGGAAGTCAGCATACCACGGCGTTTGTTCTGTATAGCCCGTCGTAACTTTTTTATTGTTTCACAGTACACGTCTTGATTAATGGTCGTACCACGTTCCATGAATTCAACCAACAACACCCCTTTGGCATCCCAAAACACCGTTGCCGTCAGTTTTCTGGCAGAAAAATCTTGCGAGGCTTTTCTTGGTTTGGTAGGCGAATTTGAATGTGCCCACATCTTTGATTGTTCTTTTGTCTCAGGGTTCACGTACTTAATCCAGGTTTCGTCACCGGTCACGATTCTGTTTAACAATGGTTCTCCTTCGTCCTCATAATGTGACAGAAAGTCTAATGCAGAGGCCATTCTTTGAGTTTTGTGGTGGTCGGTAAGAATTTTGGGCACCCATCGTGCACAGAACTTACGGTAACCCAATCTTGCTGTCACTATCTCGTACAAGAGAGTCTTAGAAATCTGTGGAAAACCAGTAGACAACTCCGACATTGAGAAACGTCAATTTTCACGAACTTTTGCATCAACTGTCTGAACGAGTTCGTCAGTCACCAATGATGGTCTACCACTCCTCTATTCATCAAGAATGTTTTCTCATCCACTTTTAAATAAACGTACCCATTCATGGACAACTCCTTCACTCATAACTCTTGGTCCGTACACGGCACAAAGCTCACGATGAATAGCTGCTGCAGAATATCCTTTGGCTGTAAAAAACCTTATGACAGCACGCACTTCACATTTGGCGGGGTTTTCTATTGCAGCACACATTTCAAACTGCCACAAAAACTAAACTAGCGCAGGTACGATGTTCACTCAACCACGGCTTGATGCCGACTGACCTGTTGAGTGCGTGAACGCACAGATGGCGTCGCTACTCCCCCCACAACCCGCACTGTAACCAATCGGAGGTTACTTTCTGAACCGCCCTCATATATTGGCAATTATTCCCATTCTATTGCTCTTTCCTTAAATACTCCATTTACAGATGGCACCAGGATCATCAGTTTTATCGATTTTTCACTGCTGATCATGGATCAATCCATAAGTGAGTGCAAATATCGATTATTTAAAATTTGCTTTCCATAATTTCAGTTCTGGATTCATATTGCCTTGGCATTATAGGTTTCATGTCATGAACCCAGTACTCATGTGTGAGTTTGATTTTTTGTTTATTGTAACCGAGTGAGTTTTATAAAATATCTGGCACTGTGAAAATTCGTAATTACTTTTCTATTTACACTATTAGAAAGCAACAGCATGAGAAAACTATGTGGTTGCCTCTTTTCCCAGTCATTTATAGGGTACTGGAAATGTATCCTGCTCTGAAATTTTACTTCCTGTCTGAAACCAAGCCAGCAAACATTTTGTTTCAGTTTTTTGAGAATAAGAAGTTAAGTGAAGCCTACTTACAGCATTTTCTTTCATTGACATCTGTGTTCAATTCAAATATCCTGCACATAGAAAAGGACAACTCTGTGCTCACAGTGACTGAAATTTTAGATTCTGTATGTCAGGTGCTTGAGAAGTGATTAAACGAAAAATTCATTTGTCTGAAGTTTAAACAGAATCTGGAAACCGCAACAGAAGAATTCTTTGATAAAGACGTTAAACTTGTTATGAAGAAGTGTACGTTGGTGTACCAATCGTGCCACAAATATTTAAAACAGTGGCTTTGTTGACAACTTTTCCTGTTTTAAATGGATGTCTCTTAAAAAAGATGTTAACTACAGTGTTGTTGAACAAAGCCTTTTGTATTTACAAGATAAATGTAAAGCTTTTGAAACTGAAGATGGAAAGCATTGTGACCATTTCTGTAATTTTAAGCAATTTCTGAAACAGAATGGTAACGATCCTGAATTTAGTGGTCAATTTTGTAGAAAAAAAAAATGGGCCAAGTATTTTTTGAAAGTAAGTCGGTTGATTGTCATGCAGAATTGTCATAACTTGCCAAATACTTTTTTAGTATATCAGCGCACAATGCAAATGCAGAACGAATATTTTTACTGGTTACCACACAATGGACTGATGATAGGAATAGATTGAACCTTGAATCTGTGAAAGGTATTTTGATGGTCCAGTATAATTTAAAAGAGTTTCCCTGTGTACCTTTTTAAAATTATCTGCTAAGCAAGCCTACACTTCGACAGAAAACTGGATCTTCAGAGGAGTACCATTAAAAGTTCAGGAATGTATGTTACATCAATGAATTAATTCATTAATTAAATTTGAACATATGTTTCTGTGTCCTCTTTTTCCTAGCTTTGACCTCCTTTTTGATTCTATTTGTCTAATTTTTTATACATCTGCTTCTAGTCACCCTAGCTGAGGCCAGACCTTGGCAGCAGAGACAGTGGTCATGTGCATGATGGGTGCATTCGTGTGAATGTGTGTGTGTGTGTGAATGTGTGTGTGTGTGTGTGTGTGTGTGTGTGTGTGTGTGTGTGTGTGTGTTTTCTAATACAGAAGAAGGCTTTTTGGCTGAAAGCTAACTTATTTAGCAGTCTTGTGTCATGCCAGTCTGCAACTCTATCCTTTTCACAATATCCTCATTATTCCATTCTGGATTTTCCATTATTTGGTCTTTGAATAAGACAGACTAAAAATAGAGTACAACAGATACTAAAATCAATAATTTGTGTCCAGAAATAAATACATTGTTCTACACTCCTGGAAATGGAAAAAAGAACACATTGACACCGGTGTGTCAGACCCACCATACTTGCTCCGGACACTGCGAGAGGGCTGTACAAGCAATGATCACACGCACGGCACAGCGGACACACCAGGAACCGTGGTGTTGGCCGTCGAATGGCGCTAGCTGCGCAGCATTTGTGCACCGCCGCCGTCAGTGTCAGCCAGTTTGCCGTGGCATACGGAGCTCCATCGCAGTCTTTAACACTGGTAGCATGCCGAGACAGCGTGGACGTGAACCGTATGTGCAGTTGACGGACTTTGAGCGAGGGCGTATAGTGGGCATGTGGGAGGCCGGGTGGACGTACCGCCGAATTGCTCAACACGTGGGGCGTGAGGTCTCCACAGTACATCGATGTTGTTGCCAGTGGTCAGCGGAAGGTGCACGTGCCCGTCGACCTGGGACCGGACCGCAGCGACGCACGGATGCACGCCAAGACCGTAGGATCCTACGCAGTGCCGTAGGGGACCGCACCGCCACTTCCCAGCAAATTAGGGACACTGTTGCTCCTGGGGTATCGGCGAGGACCATTCGCAACCGTCTCCATGAAGCTGGGCTACGGTCCCGCACACCGTTAGGCCGTCTTCCGCTCACGCCCCAACATCGTGCAGCCCGCCTCCAGTGGTGTCGCGACAGGTGTGAATGGAGGGACGAATGGAGACGTGTCGTCTTCAGCAATGAGAGTCGCTTCTGCCTTGGTGCCAATGATGGTCGTATGCGTGTTTGGCGCCGTGCAGGTGAGCGCCACAATCAGGACTGCATACGACTGAGGCACACAGGGCCAACACCCGGCATCATGGTGTGGGGAGCGATCTCCTACACTGGCCGTACACCACTGGTGATCGTCGAGGGGACACTGAATAGTGCACGGTACATCCAAACCGTCATCGAACCCATCGTTCTACCATTCCTAGACCGGCAAGGGAACTTGCTGTTCCAACAGGACAATGCACGTCCACATGTATCCCGTGCCACCCAACGTGCTCTAGAAGGTGTAAGTCAACTACCCTGGCCAGCAAGATCTCCGGATCTGTCCCCCATTGAGCATGTTTGGGACTGGATGAAGCGTCGTCTCACGCGGTCTGCACGTCCAGCACGAACGCTGGTCCAACTGAGGCGCCAGGTGGAAATGGCATGGCAAGCCGTTCAACAGGACTACATCCAGCATCTCTACGATTGTCTCCATGGGAGAATAGCAGCCTGCATTGCTGCGAAAGGTGGATATACACTGTACTAGTGCCTACATTGTGCATGCTCTGTTGCCTGTGTCTATGTGCCTGTGGTTCTGTCAGTGTGATCATGTGATGTATCTGACCCCAGGAATGTGTCAATAAAGTTTCCCCTTCCTGGGACAATGAATTCACGGTGTTCTTATTTCAATTTCCAAGAGTGTATATATACCAGTAATGAATATACATAAACTAAACTTATGATCCCCTGCATGGGTACTGGCTTTGTTTTACTAGTCACTTACGTTATAACAAAGATATGAGTAAAAAAACCCTTAGCATAAGGTGGAGTTGAGAAGAGGATAGGCATGTAAACAAGAACTTTATCATATTACTTAAGCCTATGAACTGTAGGTACGTTTCAGGGACTGACAGTAAAAGAAGAGGATAGGGCAAACTCATCCTGCTGCAAATAGAGCAGAGCAGAATCCAGGCATGAATGGAAAAGAGTGGAGATCAGGAAGCATGAGCCACAATTGATCAGTGGGAAGTATGGAAGATGAGGTGGGAGCACTGGACAGAGGCATGTCAAGAGTACATATTATCAGAGACAGATCAGGAGTCAGAAAGACTGAGGAAAGTGTTAGAGGACCACTATGCACTTATGCAGATCATATATGTTAGTGTGAATAGGGGAGGTGAAGGAAAAAGGGGGGATGGGGAGGGAGTGGGTGTGGGGAGATCCTGTTGGCAGTCAATGACTGTGACCGTGTTGTGTTCAGCAGCACAGCTGGTCAAACTTGCTCTTGGATCTTGCTTGGTGGACTAATCTGACATGGCGCACAGCTCGGTTGGCGTGACAGTCTACACTAGAATAAGTTTTCCTTGGTACTATATATCTATCCTCTTTCTCTGTTGTCCCTTTCTCCCCTAACCCTTAGTCCAATTTTACCCTCACCTCTTCCCCTGTTATCCCACCTGTTCCATACAAAATAGCCAGTTACCTCTGACAGGTCACAGTACCAGCACAATATAGCTATGTGTGGAATATAGACTGCCTGGAGGAAAAAAGTGAAGCATCCAGAAAATATGTCCAGATGCCAATGTCTCATCATACATTTACACCCAACTGGTGGGCACGTAAAAGTTCACAGCTGCAATTTTCTGTCACAAGTACAAGTGCATTAGTGTTGTTGTTACACCAGGTAGGGTATATAAGAGGTGTGAATAGTGTCAAACATTACGAGATCACTGAGAAAGACACGCAGTGCTCATGTGAGACACCATTGATAGTACCAGAAAATAGTTTAAAAGGGGTCTCATTGTGGATCTTAGCTTGGACAGTTGGTCCAATTGTGTAGTATGTGCTACCACTCACAGAGAGTGTGATATCTATGAACTGTCTGCAAGATGTTTAGGTAACCTTGTGGCCCAAAAGATATCCATATCTGTTCTCGACAGAACATGCATGGGACCAGCTTGAACATAAACTCTATTGCATTGCCAGTAACTAACAAGGGGAGGCCGCCAATTGTGAAATTCAGATTCGATTCATACTGCGCATAATAAAAGCTCATGGCCAGAGGTGTAATGTGGCAAAGCACCAAGATGCACTTCTCAGCTGTTGTCGAGAAAATCGACAGTTCAAAGAAACCGTTGCGGTGAAATACTCTCTACGATTAATAGTTTTCTACAGCATCGTGGCACAGCGGTAAGCGCTCGGGTTCGTAATCCAAAGGTCGCCGTATCGAATCTCGCGGACCGCCTCCATTTTTGCGTTTAACAGGGTGTACCAAAGCTCTCACGTCTGCACTGATTTTCGACGATGTTGTAAGTTGCGCTAGGGACCGCATCTACCTTCTTTCGAAGTTAGCAGACAACTACGCTGTTATGCGGTGGCTCGTTGTGGCCCATTCAACATCTGTCCTTCAAGTGTAACGAGCGAGTAACGGAGTTTATATTTCATACCTGCCACAGCAAATCTGTGTTCGTGGGGTTTCTATTCTAATTCGAACGTTTGACTTACGCTATACGTATTCGTTTCGGAATATCGTTTCTACGTCTTCCGTTAACTATATGTGGTTAACATTATGAAGACAATTAATAACATTTATGAAATACAACTTTGTTTGCGGAAAACATAATGATGTTCGAAGTCGCCAGTTTTTCCACGACAAACGACTTTCAACAACTTATTATATGCATAATTGTTGCAACTGATTGCCAGGAATTATATATTCCTACGTGGAATGTTTCCCCTACTATATATATATATATATATATATATATATATATATATATATATATATATATATATATTCCACGTGGAATGTTTCCCTCTGTTATATATATATATATATATATACACACACACACATATGTGTGTGTGTGTGTGTGTGTGTGTGTGTGTGTGTGTGTGTGTGTGTGTGTACACACACATTTGAATTACTAAAAAAAAAAGTTTCATGGCGCGAGATTCGATCTGGCAACCTTCGGATTACGAACCCCAGCGCTTACCGCTGCGCCACGACGCTGTAGAAAATTATTAAACGTAGAGTATTTCACCGCAACGGTTTCTTTTAACTGTCGATTTTCTCGACAACGACTGAGAAGTGCATCTTGGTGCTTTGCCACATTACACCTCTGGCCATGAGCTTTTATTATGCGCAGTATGAATTGAATCTGAATTTCACAATTGGTGGCCTCCCCTTGTAAGATCAAAGTGCTGTCACAATACCTGTGGGGCAGCTTGCCTCAGGAGAGGATACAATGATTTTATGACGCCTTCCCTACCAAATCAGTGCCTGCACCCAGGCCCAAGGGGGTGCAACATAACAGAAACTTCTGGACAATACTGCAGTTTGAGCCAACTGCAGATATTTTTGGGCATCATTGAAAGTGTGTTTGGGACTTAGTGCAGTTTCACCCAACGTGAAGGGGAGTCAGTGATGTGATCTTGCCAACGGCAGACATGGTTTGTCAGTGTGCACCGCAACAATAAATAGCATGCAGAAATGATTTTAGCAGATATTTTACGTATCAAAGACTAAGATGTGATTTGTAGTAATTTGCAGGAATATTCATTACATCACAGAGTTGAATTTCTGAATGGCAAAACTTCTGAAAATTAGATCAGTTCTTATGACACCTGTAACGTGAAGTGGCTAATCCAAGTGAGAACCATTGTTTGTACTACATAAGACTGAAATAGGGCTATTTATTAGCTTCATTTTGTTAACTACAATAAACAAAAACAAAACTGCACAATCTCTCACATCATTTTATGTACTATCACTGATCATAGTTCACTATAGCAGTATGCAGAACACTGGCTGGATGTAGGTGCATGGTAAGAACAATTTCCTATGTTTGAGTTTGGTGTAACCCCTCTTTACATGTCCTATTTCCATATTTTATACATAAATTAAGGTACGGTGGGTTTACAAGGAGGAGTGTAGAAGCAAACTAGTTCAGTCATATTCTAGATGTTATCAGAGTTATATGTGCCCAGATACTTCGTAAATGACATCTTATTGTGAACAGCAAACATCAGTAAGTACTAAGAACAATCACCACTTTGGTAGGACTAAGAAATCTACTAATAGCATCATCAAATTGATCTTCAAATAAACTTATCAGCTATCGTGAGGGCTTATTGCAGCTGAAGTACAGAGGTTAGAGAGAGAGAGAGAGAGAGAGAGAGAGAGAGAGAGAGAGAGAGAGAACAGTACGCCAAGGACTGATAGCAGTTGTTATCAAATTATTACCCAAAAGCTGCAAACCAAATACACTGCACTACCTACAGTGATTTATGCAACAGTTGAAGGGAGTTTTATGGACTGTGAATCACATGATATGGCACTCAGCTGGCCATACAATAACCTCACTTAAGGCTGAAGACTAATGTTTATTTGCATGTGTAATCATAACAAGTAAAAACTAGAGAATATGGTGTGACAAACTGTGGATTTCCGTGTGTGAATTCAGACCATTAATTTTGATTTACATAAAAATGAAAGTAAGTGATAATGAAAGTAATTGAAAGACTAGCATACTTCCCAAGCGGTGGCAACAGTTTGAAACTGGAACTTTTGTCCACAAAGCAACACCACTTGCATTACATTTCAAAGAAAATCTGTTCGAGTTCCTAAACTGGTGTGCACAAAACCAAGATCAGAAATCTACTGAACTCTCTGTTCTAAGAAAGAATGACAATAAATGTGCCAAAACAACAGCAATAGCTATTCACCATTGTTGTTGTTGTTGTTGTTGTTGTGGTCTTCAGTCCTGAGACTGGTTTGATGCAGCTCTCCACACTACTCTAGCCTGTGCAAGCTTCTTCATCTCCCAGTACCTTCTGAATCTGCTTTGTGTATTCATCTCTTGGTCTCCCTCTACGATTTTTACCCTCCACGCTGCCCTCCAATACTAAATTGGTGATCCCTTGATGCCTCAGAACATGTCCTACCAACCGATCCCTTCTTCCAGTCAAGTTGTGCCACAAACTCCTCTTCTCCTCAATCCTATTCAGTACCTCCTCATTAGTTATCTGATCTACCCATCTAATCATTACTGGAATGCATTCCTAATGCTCTTATAGAAGCAACAACAGTTATACACACTTATGATTCACACTCTTTTGAACAGACAGCAGTCAGTTTCCAAGGATAGTTGCGAATTATTTTACGGCTACATTAAATTGAAATGAAGCTTTCTTGCTTTTGTAGCAATATTCTATTTAACACAAGTAATCTAAGTGCTTGTGACAATTCAATAATACTATGACATTGTAAATCAAAATATCTATGCACTAGTGACAAAACTGTAATAACAATTTGTTGAAAGTAAATAAATAGTGCTAGCGTACCTCATAATAATGTAGAGGTATGTTTTGAGTCACAACTTCCGAGATGACGTAGGCTATACAAATAACAATCAGCAGCTTGGCATATATGAAGCTGAGAATAATGAAGAGTGAGGTCCTGAAAGCAGAAAAAGACAAACACATTTAGTAAAACAATTTTCAAAGAGGTTTTGCAGGAAATGAAATCATACATTGACAAAAACTCCATTTTTTGTTTCATTCTTTAGTTCTGGGCTTCTCACAAGAAGATAATTCTGAATATCATATGAAATACCACTACAGTATTTATACTGCAAAAGATGCAGTGAAAATATTAATCAATGTATGCTTGTCACTAGATCTATATTTGATGTTATTGTGGATAATTATAAATGTTTGTTCTCAATGATCCATGATTATATATAATCAGCACAAACTTTGCATTATTTTGTTTTTAATTATAATTAAGCATTCTTGTATGAAAAGCTTTGACAAGCTCCCTTCAACTGTCATCTGTCACTGACATAACAGTCGCTATTTCACTGTCATCAATGGTAGTGCCAACTTCCCAGAAATATGCTTTCACCATGAACACAAAACTTATCAAATGTAATGATGTGAGAAAACAATTATCATTCATGACAGATGAAAGAGGATATGGTTGAAAACCATTTTATTAAGAAGTTTCTTTTCACAGAATACAAAAAAGGCAAATTTTTAGGAACAATATTCAATATCCTCCCATTAACCTCATCTTGCTATGCTATGGTTCCTGGAGAGGAGCAGCAGTCTTCTCTTTAACAACAGGAGCAACAATGGTTTTGCAATGCTGGTGGTAGTGAGTATGGTTGAAAGCAAGAGGAAACTACAGACATTATATTTTCTGAGGACATGCAGCTCTACTGTATGGTTTAATGATGATAGCATCCTCTTGAGTAAAATATTCTTGAGGTAAAAAAAAAATTAAAAAAAAAAAAAAGAGTTCTCCACTCAGATAATTTGGGCAGCAAATACCCAGGAAGATGCTGTCTTCAGGGAAACAAACATGGCACGCCAAAGATCGGAGTATGGAATGTTAGAGTAATAAATCGAGTAGATGTGTTAGAGAATGTGGAAAGAGAAATGGACAAGTGAAGTGAGGAGCCAGAAAGAACAGGATTTTTGGCAATGAGATATTTTAAACAGAATTACCTAATCCATGCCAACAAGCACGGATTCTGACAACATCGATCGTGTGAAACAAAACATGCAGTTTTCTCAAGTCATTCTTAAAGTCCTGGATCAAGGCAGTCAAGTAGATGCAGTATTTCTTGACTTCTGAAACACATTTGACTCAATACTGCACATATGCTTATTATCAAAAGTACGACCATACAGGGTATAAACAAAGTTTGTGACTGGACTGAAGATTTCTCGGTAGAGAGAACACAGCATGTTATCGTGGATGGCAAGCCATTGACAGATGTAGAAGAAATTTCAGGTGTGCCCCAGGCAAGAGTATTGGAACCCTTACTCGTTCATGTTGTCTATTAATTATCTTGGAGACAATATTAATAGTAACCACACACTTTTCACATATGATGCAGTCATCTATAATGAAATATTGTATGAAAAAAGCTGCACAAATCGTCAGTCAGACCTGGATAATATTTCAAATTGATGTAAAAATGGGCAACTTGCTTTATAAGTTCATAAATTAAAATTTTGCAGTTCACAAAACGAAAAAATGTAGCATCCTGTGACTGCAATATCATTGAGTCACAGTTGGAAATAGTCTACTCAAACAAATACCAGGGTGTAACCATTTGTAAATATATGAATTGGAATGATCACAAACACTTAGTCATAGGTAAAGCAGGTAGATGAATCACGTTAATTAGTACACAATTAGGGAAATACAATCAGTCTAAAAAGGAGATTGCGCCTGAAATACTCATGTGACCTATTATAGACTACAGCGCAAATGTGTGGGAACTGTAGCAAATAGAACTAACAGGGGTATTGAATGTATATGAAGAAGTATAGCATGAATGGTCACACAGAGATACTTTAAGAACTTAACTGACAAACGTTTGAAGACAACCGCAAACTATCCTGAGAAGGCCTACTTCCAAAGCACTGGAAAAAAAAGCAGGTTTAATTGATAAATCTAGGAATCTACTGCAGTCCCCTACATATTGCTGTTATAATGATCACGATGATAAGATTAGGCTAATCACAGAATGCACAGAGGCATTTAAGCAACATTCTTCTCATGCTCCACAAGTGAGTGGACGGAAAGAAACCCCGTTAACTGGTACAGTGGAAAGTATCATCTTCTATGCACTCTACAGCAATTTGCAGAGTGTGGATGTAGCTATAGATATAGAAAGCCATAAACAACCACAGAAATACAAATATATTAAATCCTCTACAGTGCTCTCCACAAAGAACTAAAAATAATACCCAAACTGTACATATTTAAAAGAGAATTAAGAAACATGTTATTGAGCAATAGTTTTTACACTATTGAAGAGTTTATGAATCGTTGACAATAAAAGCGCAGTTAATATTTCCCTGACATAATAAATATGTGTAATTGCTCACATTTAAATACTTGCTGTTTCTATGAAAGTGTGAAACAGTGTTAATGTAAGAATGTAAATAATCTTTGATGTGAGAATCACTAACCTTTTTTTTTTTTTTTTTTTTTTTGTACGTTGTTATCCTACTTGTATATTTTTATGTTAATGTTCTAAAAGTTCTATTAAAATTGTAATGTCTAAGTGACAAGTAAATTCAATTACAAATTTTCATGTATATGTATTTTAAATTGTAATGTTTATTGACAAGTCCTACATCATTTCGATGATGCACTACAAGGATGCTAATAAATTGAATTGAAACTTATTAGCTCTGCAGATGAAGAAGTTGAAAGAATGTATTAGATTAGTGTGTGTTTGCGTGTGTGTGTGTGTGTGTGTGTGTGTGTGTGTATATATATATATATTAAAACCCACTTCCTTTCATCTTTCCCTCTCCTTCCCTCTTTCCTGACGAAGCAACCGTTTGTTGCGAAAGCTAGAATTTTGTGTGCATGTTTGTGTGTCTATCAACCTGCCAGCGCTTTTGTTTGGTAAGTCTCATCACTTTCTTTCTTTTTAGATATATTTTTTCCCTGTATATATATATATATATATATATATATATATATATATATATATATATATATATATATAAATGTGTCTGTCGACCTGCCAGCACTTTCATTTGGTAAGTCACATTATCTTTGTATATATATATATATATATATATATATATATATATATATATATATATATATATATATATATCTGATACCAAGTTATTGAAAACGTGTGCTCCTCAATAACTGACCAAAATAAGTGACTTAAAATCTTTATGAAGTTTATTCTTATATCTAGTACTGACTCTAAAATGGACTGTTGGTTGAAAGAGAGATGTATCATTTGTGACAAATTTCAATAAGGAATAAATATAATGTGAAGCAGTAGTTGGTATCCCCAGTCCTTTGAACAGGCCTCTTCAGAATGCTCTTAAGTCCATGCTACAAATAACTCTTATATGCTTCTGGATTTTAGCTTGGCTTGATTAAGTACACCAAAAAATTATCTCATATGACATTAGGACATGAAAGTAAGTGAAGTATGATACCTCTTTTTATATATATCAATTACATCCAACTGCAGTTTTGCCTTGCAAATGACTGGGTGTGTACCTGTCAAAATTTCGGCTGTTTCTCACAACATCACATAGTTGTATTCCGACAAGTTATTTGAACATTGTATATGCCAGGAGAAAATCACATCTTCACTCTATTTGTCATATTTTAGGCATATTCTGGTCAGTAAAGTCTATCAAGGCCTGAACTAAACAGTGTGTTTTTATCAAAGTTTAGTGACAAAGAACTATCCATGAAAATTTCATTAACCAATCTTTTTCAAATTACATTTGATTTGTTATTATTGCAAACTACGTACCATCTGCAAACAAAACAAAGTTGGTCTCAAAATTTTCATGATGAAAGGTCATTGATATACACAAAAAAGTAAATACCTTAAGATGGAACCTTGTGGGATACCACAGCTAATTAGTTCCCATTTAGATGATGACAGAGAGCTTAATTCAAGACACCCTTTGCTTCCTGTCAGAGAGATATGCTTTGAAACATTTCCTGTCATACCACAATACTCAAATTTACTGAAAAGGATATTGCTGGAAAGGATATTGCTAAAAGGGATATTGTAGTTTACACAGGCAATTTGCTGTGACAGGCAACAAAATTTACCAGTAGCCTGTAATATACTGCCCTGTTTTTAAGTACATTCTTGCTACATATGTAAATAGCCTTCTCAATATTTGAATTCTTCAGAAATCTGAACCACGGCATTGAAAACATTGTTTGTGCTGTGTTGGTTAAGAACACAATTATGTGTCACATTTCCTAAGCTTTTCAGAATGTTGGCAAAAGTGAAACTGGACAGAAATCTTACAGCACTTCTTTATCTCTTTTCTAGTCTGCAGCACATGGTCTAGCGGTTAGCACTGTTGCCTCACCGGATCCTGGGTTTGATCCTGGCCAGGTCGGAGATTTTATTTGCTAGGGGATTGAGTGTTTGTGTTGCTCTAAATATCTCATGTAATCTTCATCAACATGTAAGTTGCTGAAATGGTATCAAATAAAAAGGCTTATGCCAGCTGGCTGAACAACTTTAGATGGGGGTCTCAGCCAATAATGCCATTTCATTTTTCCATTTCATCTCCTTTCTTACACAAAGGCTTAACTTAAGGATATTTCAACCATTTGCGAGACGTTCCTCTGATAAATGACTGGTTGCACAAATAAAGCCAAAAGAGTACTTGTTAACTAACTTACTTTATCACAACAACTAGATTTTTTTAATGCTTTTATGATTAATATTACATTGGCAATGAGCAGCGTATTCATATTATTGAAGTTGTTTGTAATGGCTGGTGTGAGATATTTCATGGCAGCACCTACTGAACTCAACAATCCCATCTTTTTTAGTAACAGTTACTTAAATGCTCATTACAAAGTTCTGCAACATTGCACAAATTCATTCCCATTATATCGTTTACCCCCAATGCTACTTGCTTCTCCTCATCTCTGGTTTTACAAGTATCCTCCTCCACTATATTCCATGTTGTCTTTATCTTGTTATCTGATGTAACTATCTTTTTCTTCCAATGTATTTGTCTTGATGTCTATATTATTGTCTTCAATATTTCACAGCATGTTTAGCAAAGAGTTATGGCATCAATATCAGAGCCTTTTCTGTCTGACAGAGAGTGTTTCCTTTCGTCTCACATGAAGCCTTTATTTCTTGAGTAATATATGCAGCCCCTTTGTAGACTTTAGCCTAACCCTGGCTACATTTTGAAGTAAACAGTTTTCAAATAGGTGCAGATCTTATTAAATAAAGTGTTGTATACAGTGCTCGTGGCATGAAAAATACATCACTCCAGCTCATGTAAATAAAACCATTTTTTGCTCACTGACTACAATCTTGAACTCGGATGAGATAAGATAAATTGTTCAGTTCTTTAAGCAAGATGAAAATTTAATTGTGTGTTTGTTTGTGTGTGTGTGTGGGAGGGGGGGGGGGAGACTGGCATTAAATAACAGGAAAACAGAGAATAGTAGGTAGATGTGGACTGGAGAAAAGGTCTGAAAGGGGAAGCTGGCTGGTGGAAACTGGGGGCTGATAGCACAATTCAATCACTGTGAACGTTTTGTTTAAGAATTCTGAAAGAAGACTGTACTTATGGAAGAGATCTGGAAACACCTGAAGGTATCAGGTAGATTATTTTATGGCAAGATGATAATTTAGACACCAGATTTTGAATTGCAAAACACTTCAAGGAATAGAGGAGTAATCTGACCACAAGTTTTTGGTTATGAACAGCAGAATGAAACTGCAGAAAGGTTGCGAACTAAGAATATCAGCCTGGATAAACTGAAAGAACCTGAGGTTGTTCCAAGTTTCAAATGAACAAGGGAAAGAAATGCAATATAAGTAGGTAAGAAAGTAACAGAGCTATAACAATGAAAGACAGAAGAAGATTAAATAGGAAAAAAAAGTTCTTTAAATATACTTTGATAACATATGGAATACTGAATATTATTGATGAAAAGAGTACATATAAGGGTGCAACAAATGATCCAGGCAAATGAGATTACAGATGTCCAAAAAAGATTTTGATAGGAAGTGCAAAATGGCAAAACAGGAATGGCTAGAAGACAAACACAAAGCTGTAGAAGAATGCAGTCATGTGGGAATAAAGAAATGCTGCCTACACAAAAATCAAAGAAACCTTGGGAGGAAAGATAATCAGTTGTATGAGTGTCAAGGGCTCAAATGTCAACCCGATACTACCAAAGAATGGATGGCTGGAAAGGGGGAAGAATATGGGCCTACATGGAAGGGCTACACTAACGAACGGAACTTGAAGGCAATATTGTGCAATAGGAAGTAAGTGTAGACGAGGTGGGAAATATGGGACAGCAATACAGATTTTACAGATAAGTCATATGTAAAGGATGTGCCAGACAGTAAGAGATTTTACTTTATTATATGAGCTTTCAAATGGTAACTTCATTTTTCCATTATGGCCAAGCCACAGCTGGCAGTGTTAGCCGCCTGTAAATTCTTTTGTCCCACGGTGTAGCAACGGGAAGTCAGCACTGACGAAGGGCACCTTGGCCACGCACCTCCCTCATGTGCTGATGAGGTAATGCTGCCTCAGGCATCACTTAGCAGGCAACGCTCTGGAAGATTTCAGACCGCCTGCAAGGTTTTCTCGATCCCGACCAATCAGGGTGGAGGAAGTTGTGTGGTGCATCGAATTTACCCGGCCGCCTGTCGCTGAACCCGCACTTGTCTTCTCGCGCTCTTGGACACTCGCCCTGTAGCAGTGAACAACTCCCGCTTCTCCTGGTGCTGCGGCGCCGGGGACTTGGTTTTCAGAGCCGGCATGCTGCTCGGACTGGCCCCGATTGGCAGATGCCAACTTTCGTTAGCTTCGCGAACTACGTTTCACCAAACTCTACGCTCTGGCTCACCCTCGCCTCCTTAGGCGTGACCCCTCTTTAACATGCTTTCACCAATAAATGTCCTTTGTCTAAATTTTATCCTAATCATTCTATAATGCCCACTGCCTTCCCATACACCCATCCTGTACACATAGCTGCAAAATACAGACACAGACTGTCCACAGGAGAATGCGAAGACTGGAAGAAACTGAACTCGACTAAGACCAGTTTAGGATCTGGAGGAATGTAGGAACACACGAGGTGATACTGGCCCTACTTCATCAGTATTGTGGACAGTTGGCTAAGATGCTCTTGCTATGTGGATGTCAGCTAAACTTTAACACAAACAGATAGGTCATCCACTGGAATAATCTGTGTTTGTGTGGATTTATCGGCCCAGTTGACAACCAAAAGTACACTTTCTATAAAAATGAGTCCAGGAAAAGAACAGAAATATTCCCATTGCCTGAAACACTCACATGAAAACATCCCTACAGCTCACTTGTTTGCCAATAAAAATTATGTTGTGTGTGGACCCTACAGCAATCGGAAGAGCATCGTGTGGAGTGATGAATGAAGATACACATTGTGGTAGAGTGAACAATTCCCACAGGCCTGGCACATGATGACAGACTAATCAATTTGAGAATGTCAGGACATGTTGAGTTTCAAGGTTCACAACAGCATTGGTCTCTTTCCTTGTATCAGAAGTGGAGGGCTTCAGAATGTGTCTTGACTGTGTACTAAACTCCACTGATAACATCACAGAAAGGAGTGTCATAGTCACCTCAACAATCATAGACAGTTTCAGCAGGCAGTCCTTACCATAACCCGTACAAGATTTGGTGACAGACAAATTGGATTACAGACATTGCTCACAAAACTTTGAGGCCCAGCTAACTGAAGAAGAATGGACATATAAACAGACATATCCAATATCATCTCCAAAACCAGTCTGTCACTGGAAGAATATTTTTGAGAAGTTGGATGAAGCCCTGAAAAGGTTTGATGCATAATTAAAGCCAGTAAATAGTAACAAACCACAACAGAACCTCACATGAAGACCTAACAGATCAACTTCTGACCTGCAAGATAGCACTGAGGCTACGGATGATGCACTCAAACTACAATTTACAACTCTCACGCTCACGACTAAGAAAGCGACAACCATGAGCAGGGCCAGTTTGAGAGCATTTTTGTACAGTAGTGACGTGTCACGTGTCATATGACAGACTTACCCCACCCCCTGATCTCCATCCTCCCTCAGACATTAGTTTTCTTTCCTTGGGCTCTCTGTAAGGGAATCACAGCTAACAATAAATCTAAATATAGTGATCTTCAAAACGAGTCGTTTGTCTTTTGAAATAGTACTACATAGAAATTCCTATTGAAGAGAAAGAATTTCTGAAACTTTTTTCAATGCTAAATGTTATGAGACCAGTGACACTGTTTCTTCTAAAAACATGCACCCAAGAGTCTTCACTAGCTTCATAAACCACACCATACATTTGCTGAAAACAGTATCCCACAGGTTCCACAATATCTATGTTGATTTCCCAGTGGGTACCACTGAAAGGGTTTATAGTTGGATTAGGTACAGTGTATGCTTCTTCAAAATACACAATTAGTAGGTAGATGCAGAAAGATTTAACAGCAACATGATAACACTGCATTGTTCCAGAACTTCAAGTAATTCCTTGAAATCAGACTCCAATTCAGTAACAGATGTTTTATCAGCTGAAATACCAAAGAATCAGCTATTTCCACAAAATTAACAGTCAGCTCTGCAAATATCCTTTAAGGAATTATTGTAAAATCTTTTCTTGTTTTTTTGGAAACCAGACTTATCTCATTCCACAAAAAACCTAGTATACTTCAACAACCTGTGAGACTTGTTGGGCACAACACGATAAATAAAATGCAGCATTGGTTTTTATTTCTTGAGACTGAAAGAACATTTGAGAAAATGTGGCATAGAGAAGGGATCACAAAATGTTTCACCACAAGCGTCCATTTCATCTCGTTAAGATTGTTTCATCTTTTCTGAGAAACAGACAGTTCTGTCCACTATGGCTTAGCAGTCATGAGATCTGCGCTCTTTACCTTGCGAATGTCCGAAACTGTGTATGTGTGCGTTGGGGGGGGGGGGGGCGGCGCAGGAGGAGGCCACCACTGTGTGAAAATGTGTTGTATTCCATTGTTTGGTTTCATTCGCTTGTTGAATCATGAATGGCGAACCCTGTCAAGCAATACAAGCCTGTTCTCTGTCATTCAAGTTACGATAATAATTTGGTATTTGCCCTTTTCACTTGTGACGTGACATTTAACCCGTTCACAAAGGTAACAAGAGTAGACTGACGAAACAGTGAATGTTATCAAAGGCTACATCACTTCTTATCTAAACGCTTAATAATTTTTCAGGGATACCGTACCTTATTTATAGTAATGTTTGTATACTTATACCACATTAACCCAAAACTGTTACTGAACCATGTTGAGGCATCACTGTTATTGATTTATTGATTCATTTTCATCTACAGCTGCACAATGTGCAAGAGATATTTGGATTGTTTTGTTAATATTATCAGTTTTACATATAATATACCTTTGTTCATAATAACACACATTACTATATCAATTAATGATGAATACTTAAATAAATGTTGTTACGCTATAGACAGAGAGATAAAATACAAACGCTCTTCTGAATGAGACTACATTGGGTAAACAATCCAAAATTTAGTTTTGTAGGTATTCATTTACTGTGTAAAACCAGTGATCAACCAAGTACGACTTCAGTTTAGATTTGAAGTGACCAATGTTTTGTATGTGTTTAATGGTATCTGGTAAGGCATTGTATAGTTTGATACTAGGATGGATAAGGCTGTTTTGAAATAACTTTGTGTTGGTGCTTTGAACACGTACATCCAATTTTTGTCTTGTATCATAGCTGTGTATTGTGTGATTTTGAGTGATGCGTGGTCTTTTTGTATTTAAGTTTTTCTTTAAATACATTATATTTTCAAGTATATATATGCAAGGAAGTGGCAGGATCATCGTTTTTGAAACAATGGTCTACATGATGTGATTTCTACCCCTTTCATTTTTCTTATAATTTTTTTTTTTTTGCATTCTGAATGTTTTGATGGCATCTCCAGAATTTCCCCAGAACATAATCCCATACTGGAGGTGAGCGTGTACAGCTGCATAATATACACACTGAAGGGTGTTGTAGCTGGTACAATTTTTTAATGTACGCAGCACAAAACAAGAAGTACTTAATTTTTTGTTCATCTGCTCAATATGTGCTTTCCATTTCAAGTTGTCTTGTAGATGAAGTCCAAGAAATTTGGTACAGGCTGTTTTGGCAATTGTCTGTTCGTATAGTTCTAGATTGGGTGATATCAGATTTTTTGTTTGTGCAGTGTGTATATCCATTGCTACAGTTTTTTCAGTGTTTATTATTAAGTCATTGTCATCAAGGTAACATGTTAGCCTGTCAGTGGTTTCTTTTATGTTTTTTTACAAGAGTTTCTTCTGAGTTTCCTGTAATTAGAACACTCGTATCATCAGCAAATTTGAAATATTTTACTGCTGTCATTGCTTATGTTTAGGTCATTTACATACAGTAAGAACAGAACGGGACCCATTACTGATCCTTGTGGCACTCCATATTTAACAGTCAGTAGCTTGGAATTATATTTCCTAATGATACATTATTGTCTTACTTATAAGAATGCGGTCAAGCGTTTGCATTCTTCGGAAACTATTAACAGCACGTGCCTCGAACAGAAAAAAACTATTTTCCACATACTCGTGCAATAAGCCTAAGAATGATTCATACCGGTGACTGCATTCAATCTGTTGAAGTGCTTATGCCGAAGACAGGCCAGTCATATGGTAAATAACATCTGATATGTGTTATTGTGAGCTCGAGTAAACGTGCAGTCTGGTATGTTATATTCGGCCACATACAATGTACTAACTAATCAGCTGTCACGCACTCCGCGAATATATTCGCCGCGGTAGCTGACGGCAGTTGTAGAACCTCGAAAAGTCGCAATGCGGTGCACAACTTTCGACTGATGTTCACTTGTTTGGGGTCGCTCGTTACCAGTGGCATTGTTGCAGCCATTCTGTGTTGTGTTCGGTGCGTAGTTTTGTTCCGTTTGTTGTAAAATATCTCATACCACGACTACATTCGTATGCAGAAGTAGGCGACATGCGATACTCAGTGTTGTTTGTTAACGAAGTCAGCGAGGAAAATCTGTCGGTATGTATTTAGTGTCTTTGATGTGTGTCGTTCCTCTAGGCCCTCAGTCTCAACACCTGGTGCCTTTAAAGAATGCACGAGTAATACAGACAGTAGGGCCAGTTCAGGGTCGCACGTTGCCTGTAGTACTGATGAACTGAGGGCCCATATTCAGAAGTAGCCGTACTGTATGTACTAACTTTTTTACGTATTATTTTAACACACATATAACATGTGAAAGTCACGTCAAATAATATTTTATTTCATTAATTTAGACGATAACCTTGATTTATGAATCATTAGCTGACCAGCATAATCAATGTGACTCAAGATGTCTGCGTGATCGTTCAACTCTTATGATCGCCATTCTTATGGCAAGGGGGGGGGGGGGGGGGGAAATCACTGTTTACGAATAGTAAGTGTAAATAACACAAAACTGAAATAAAAATTTTGAACCACTAGCGAATTATTCTGTATGTGCTTTGAAACAAACTGAGCGACCAGGGTTCTTATTGCTCTTGTTTTCACATAGTGAGAAGAGTATGACTGTCGCTATTTCAGATTTTCACCATTGTTCAAGTTACTGGCAATCAGAACTGAGTTTCCCGCCGTTGCATGTGCCCATCTACGTACACTATCCTCACTTGTAAATGAACACAACTTAAGTTAAAAAGTAACATGTGTCTTATTAGAAACTTGTAAAGTATAAACATCAGGATTGAGAAATTTAAGATACACTCCATAGCACTAAGATCGTCATTGACCTCATTCAGACGAATCAGAATTCAGGGTATTGAGTTTGTGCGACATTTTCGATGAACCCACGTCGTCTAGTGTGTAGGTATATCAACAAGCGATTTTTTAAAACTGTGTGCCGCGCGGCACTCGACCGTAGGACCTTTGCCTTTCACGGGGAAGCGCTCTACCGAATGGATCGCGTGACCGCTTCGGTCGCAGGTTCGAATCCTGCCTCGGGCATGGATGTGTGTGATGTCCTTAGGTTTGTTAGGTTTAAGTAGTTCTAAGTTCTAGGGGACTGATGACCACAGATGTTAAGTCCCATAGTGCTCACAAGGGAACCTCCCCATCGCACCCCCCTCAGATTTATTTATAAGTTGGCACAGTGGATAGGCCTTGAAAAACTGAACACAGATCAATCGAGAAAACAGGAAGAAGTTGTGTGGAACTATGAAAAAAATAAGCAAAATATAGAAACTGAGTAGTACATGCGCAAGATAGGCAACATCAAGGATAGTGTAAGTTTAGGAGCACCGTGGTCCCGTGGTTAGCGTGAGCAACTGCGCATCGAGAAGTCCTTGGTTCAAGGCTTCCTCGAGTGAAAAGTTTACTTTCTTTATTTTCGCAAAGTTATGATCTGTCCGTTCGTTCATTGACGTCTATGTTCTCTGTAATAAGTTTAGTGTCTGTGTTTTGCGACCGCACCGCAAAATAGTGCGATTAATAGACGAAATGAGGTGCCTCTCCAATGAAGTCGCGAGCTGTATTTGCTGGACTCACATTGCCCACGGAATACACCGCACGTATTTAATGCACTCTCGTCCAAAGTAGCGAACAGTCAACTGCCAGCCAGGGAGCCTCGTTAGCAGGAATACTCTCTCTTCCGTGCGCTGTAGTCGACTGACGTCGTGTGTTTCGATGTTTGTTTAGGTGTAGCGTCCCCATACTACGGCGCAGTTATCTCGCATCGGACAGACGAACGGACAGATAATAATTGTCTGAAAATAAAAAAATTAAAATTTTCACTCGAGGGAAGACATAAACCAAGGACCTCTCGCTCCATAACTGCTCACTCTAACCACAGGACCGCGGCGCTCCTGAGCCCACGATGTTGCTGTTGTTACCTATGTTGCCTATGGACTACTCAGTTTCTATATTTTGCTTATCTTTTTCATAGTTCCACACAACTTCTTCCTGTTTTCTCGATTGATCTGTGTTCAGTTTTTCAAGGCCTATCCACTGTGCCAACTTATAACTAAATCTGAGGGGGGTGCGATGGGGAGGTTCCCTTGTTAGGATAGCTCATTCGGTAGAGCTCAAAAATGGTTCTGACAAGGGAACCTCCCCATCGCACCCCCCTCAGATTTAGTTATAAATTGACATAGTGGATAGGCCTTGAAAAACTGAATACAGATCAATCGAGAAAACAGGGAGAAGTTGTGTGGAACTATGAAAAAATAAACAAAATATACAAACTGAGTAGTCCAATTGTAACATATCCAACATCTAGGACTATATTACACGAAGACCGCCGTGGTTAGAGTGAGCAACTGCGAAACGAGAGGACCTTGGTTCGAGTCCTCCCTCGAGCAAAAATTTTACTTACTTTATTTTCGCAAAGTTACGATCTGACCGTTCATTCATTGACGTCTCTGTTCACTGTAATAAGTTTAGTGTCTGTGTTTTGCGACCGCACCACAAAACCGTGCGATTAGTAGACGAAAGGACGTGCCTCTCCAATAGGAACCGAAAACATTTGATCGCAAATTCATAGGTCAACCGATTCCTCCACAGAAAAACACGTCTGAAATATTCTATACGACACTGGTGACGGCATGTGCGTCACATTACAGGAATATGTTGTCGACCCACCTAACTTGCACACTTGGCGAATGGGTAAAAAGATTCTTCTACCTTGCCCGATTTAGGTTTTCTTGTGGATGTGATAATCACTCCCAAAAAAGTGATGAAAACATTGAGTTTGTCGCATAAACGGCAACAAATGAATGCAACAGTTTCACAGTCGCACAGTTTTCCCTGTGCTCTGTCAAAACAAACGTTTTTAACGTTTTCAAGTTTTCAAGTTTTTCCGTGTGTAGACCGTCAAATCCTGCATGTGTCCAAGCAAATCTGAACATGTCCCGGAATTTTGGAGAGCAAAGTTGATCATGTCTGAGTGCATGAATTTTGATAATTGTCTGAAAATAAAAAATTAAAACTTTTCACTCGAGGGAGGGTTGAACCAGGGACCTTCCGTTCTTTTTTCTTTTTAAACGTATATAGACTTTTATTTACAAAATAACAATTTCGTTTTACAAATACAGTTTAAATTTTACTTGTAAAGACGAGACAATCCATTCTTTGCTTTTATTTTTCTGTTACTGTACTGTCCAGGTAATTATTTCATTTGGTGTTTTTTTTTAATATTTTTTTCGAGAGTCTGTTAGTTTTTTAGTTGTTTCTTGCACCGTTTATTGTTGTAGTTTAGCAATTTAGCTTTTCTGAGTCTTTGTACGTATGGCAGAGTGAATTTGGAATAAGCATTGATTGTACGATCTAGTTATTTACAGAGAATAATTAGTATATAAGAAAAAAAAGAAAAGTTATTCTATGTTATTTTACTTATTACTTGTTATGGTATTATTTTGTAGATATTTTGAGTTGTGGATGTGCTCTATTCATTTTAAAATAATGTTAGGTTATTACTATCTTCTTATTAAATCTTGTGTTAGAGAACAAGTGGCAGGCATTTTACGTTGGGTCTTGAAAACCGAGACCTTAGTGGGACATGCACTAGGCATGAAATCAGTTTGATAGAAATATTAACGAGTGTATCAGTTGTCAGCTCTTGTTTGATGAGTTAAGTGGTATCCCAAGGGGAAACACTCATGAAGAACTATCTTAACATATTAAACAATCCACGACAAAAGAAAAAGGACATTACTATTTTAACGAATAATTAAACCTATTGTTTTCGATTGAGCAAAGAGCAATACACTAGGAAGCATTATATAGTGCAACCGTAGCTGCTCACGGTAACCACGGGACCACGGTGCTCCTCAGTGAACAGGTACCTTAATGTGACGTATCTTGCACACGGACTACTCAGTTTGTATATTTTGCTTATTTTTTTCATAGTTCCATACAACTTCTTCCTGTTTTCTGGGTTGATCTGTGTTCAGTTTTTCATGGCCTATCCCTGTGCCAACTTATAACTAAATCTGAGGGGGGTGCGATGGGGAGGTTCCCTTGTAAGTACCACTCATGGCCCACCCTCACTGCTTTATTTCTGCCAGTACCTTATCTGCCACCTTCCTAACGTCACTGCAGTTTTTCTGCATGCCTTGCAGCAGTAGCAATCTTGTAAGAAAGCATATCGCGGAGACATACAGGTTTTGTACGAAAATATGGAAACACCGCGAGAAACGCTTGCTTGAAAATAAACGGAGGCAAGTTGGGCTGTTGTATTTGACCACGAACTGCACCTCAATACACTGAAAGGGTCAATCACGGTTAAAACCGTGTTTTGCGTTCCAAGTGCATAATATCGAAGCCAAGTGAACTTATATGTGGACAGACTGCTATTATCCATATGGTGAGTGCTTCCGTGACCAAGCGAGCCGGAGTATTTATTGCTTCGAGAGGCATCATATCGAAGATTTATGCTGCATATTGAGAAAGCGGGATAACGTCATATGCTAAATCATAATTTGGGTGCAAGTGTGTGTTCAGTAACAGGGATACAGTCGCTGAAGAGGATTGTGAGGAAAAATTAGAGGACAGCAGCTGTAAATCATTGCAGAGCTGAAAGTTGCACACACGAACATTGTCAGCACCAAAAGGGAGCAGCATAAGCAGAGAATTGCAGGGATTGAATTCCAGAACCATTCATCGGTGATACAGATGCCCGTAGTAGAAAAATGTGGTCCCGAAGCCATAAATCGTGGAACAAGGAGCAATGGAAGTATGTCATTTGATCGAATGAGTCGTGTTTCACATTGTTTCCAGCTTTTGGCTGAGTTTACGTTTCAACTGCGAAACATGGTGAAGATTTGGAGGCCCATCCAATGGTACGATGTTTGTTCCCCAATGACGATGCTGTGTCCCAAGACGATAGCGCCTCCATTCACACAGCTCACATCGTTCAGGAGTAGTTTTGTGAGCATGAAAATTAATTGTCGCATCTTCCCTAGCCTCTGCAGTCACCATACCTTAATGTTTTTGAGCCTTCGTGATCTACTTTGTGGAGATGGGTGCATGATCACTATCCACCTCCATTATCGTGATCTCAAATTGTCACTGTTTTGCGGAAAGAATTGTATAAGATTCCCTTGGAAACTATACAGGACCTGTATTTATCGATTTCAAGTTCACTGGAAGGTGTTTTTAATGTCAACAGGTTTCATACATAGTATTAGGAATGGTAACATGTTGTGTTTTTAATGTTTCCATATTTTCGTCTGCCCCTATAGCTTACGTATTAGCCACAGTATGAGGGATTGTTTCCAGAATGAATTTTCACGCTGCAGTGGAATTTTCATTGATTTGAAAGTGCCAGATTAAGGGGACATTGTACGTGAAATTCGTTGAAATTTGACATTTTCTGTTTTCTACTCCATAATGTACTTTGGATTTCCTGAACATTTTGTTATATAATACATTAAAATCAGACAATTGTGAGACCGTCAAATAATAATTTGAATGTTGACGTGCGACTGTCAAATTTCACAGCTACGCATATACTGCCACAGTTGAGCAGTCATATCTTGGGAACTACACAGTCTAGAAGGCTGTGAATTGCTTTGTTTAGTACCTACTGCTACGTCTCAAAGTTGGCGTTACCAATAAACGAATCAGTCTTTTGTTTCTGATACCAGTTTTCGTTGAAAGTTGTGTGATTATCGGCTATTTTTGTAGTAAGCTAACTGATATTGCTTTTTATACGTAAATAAAATGACTAAGCATAAAAGTAACTTCAAGAAACGCAAATTGCGGGTAACAGATATTCGAGACCTGCATTTTCTTCTGAAGTACATGACAATACGAGTGCTAGCAGTGAAGGAAATCATGATAATGTTTCTGAAGTGACCACGCCCCCTAGACAGGCAAGCTGAATTTTCTGGCACCCTGCATGAATTTACACATGAACATTCTCTTCCTTTGGCAGTAATGGAGGCAATCAAACCTATTTACAGAGATTTAGCAAATCCTGAGCAACTAAAGACGTGTTTACATGGGAAGACCCACATTTTGAATAACTCCTTCAATAATGTTGTGTGGTGCCGTGTGCCTAAAAATGTATTTGTTGGCCTTATGACTCTAAAATTAGCAGTGTCTGATGCTTTAATAACTTTTAATGGTAGGAACTATGAAAGACTTAATGTTCTGGAGAAGTTAGGGGTACGATTTGGACAGAACACAGCTAAAGGAATGCGGGAACTGGATGAGCTTCGTGTACGTGAAGCAGAGTTAGCTGCTCAGCAAATGACAAACGAAGCAAGAAAGAAAAGGAGGAGGCAATCACGGGCCTGTTGTGACACTGAACACGACACAGATTATGGGCCAGGGCAATTCTAGTGCATAAGACGCAGTGTGCATAAGAATTTGTAATAAAAAATGTTTTAAACCTCAATATCTGTGAACTACATTTTTTGCAATAAATGACCCGTTTTCTAAAGAAGTACTGATGGTGGAGGTATGAAATTTTCACAGCATGCTAAGTGTGAGAGTCAACATGTATGGAACTGGAATAATTAAATTATCCTGAGTTGCTTTGTTTTCATGTTCATTTATTTACAAAATTACATAAAAAATTGAGTGTTTGAAAAAAGATAACATGCCCCAAAATACAAGTTTAGTAATAATTCTAGTTCAGTGGATCTAGAAAGATGCATTCAATAATTACGGAAAATTGTAAGTTGGTGTCTTGAAAAGTTTCCAAGGTAGTGGATCACAAAATTCGATAATTTAACATTGGCAGCGTAGGGCATACAACGTTCCCCTAAAACTAATTGCCGGACCGAGATTCGAATATCCTGTCTTCGAGGAGTGCTTGTCCCCGCAAGGTATGAACGTGAACTTCTGTGAAGATTGGAAGTTAGAAGACGAGTTACTTGCGGGGAAGAAAAAAAAAAGTGAAGAGGAGCCGTGAGTCGTGCTTGGGTACAGGACTTGCTCGCGAAAGGCAAAGTTCCCAAGGCACACACTTTTAATCTTCCAGGAAGTCTCCGTTCTGAGCACAAAACGCTGCAGGGTGAAAATTCGGCATAGAAGCGACTTTCAGGCGATCTTTGCTAACAGAAAAAAATATGCCAGTAATCTCTGCCGATAATATTGTGGGACAAGTTCATGGTAATAATAATAAATAATAATAATAATAATACGCAACAGAGTTGTAATGGAACCGAACATGTAAATAAAGTTTGTGTGCCAAATTGTAATACATAAAATATGCCTTAATAAAAATAGAAATACCTCGAATACATTCTTTAAACGATAGGAAATATACGTCAATGATCTATTGTTTCCGGTGCCTTAAAAACACTCCACAATCATGACCCATGTATTTCCAATTTAAAACTTGTAACAGTTAACTTTGCTCCGATGAAATAGACCGTGAGGCTTTGGTGCAGTGGATAGCGCGGGGCGCATGCACGTATCATGTGATTTCATGGCTAAACCTCGACGGGTCTGGGGGTAAAGCGCTTTACTCGGAACCAAGTGATCGTGGGATCGAAACCCTGTCGGACGATGGAAATTTCAGTCTGCGTTTTAAAATCTCAACGATGAGAGGGATGAAACTGCAAGTCCCCTTTTTCCGGGATAGATAAATGCGATAGGTTAAGAGAGACGCAAGTCCCGAAGGGGTGTCCACTTGAATGGCTTGGACCAGACAAGAGACACACACGGAATTTATTGATTTATTTTACGGATAAATCGCCTGTAGACATCACAGCACCTGGTCTAAACGAAACCCGTGATTGATGGTAATAAGCGATTATTTTGCAACAAACTGTGGCGAACAATAGTCCGGAACCCATGATGTCAAGTTCAATCATTCCATATTTTTCTTCTCTCGATGGGATTGGGAAGCTCAGATACTTCTTATGCCTGTCACATCTCCCCCTGCAGTGACAGAAATCTTTCCATTGCGATACGCAAGATCGATATGGGAGCTTGTATTGTTTATATCAGTTCTGCGACATCCCATTCAGCTGTTACGGAAAAAAAGAGACATGAACAATTGTTAGTACCCTTCAATCATTATTTGTCAGGTCACGGCTGTCTAAAGGACGCAAATGGTATTCCCCCGCCCCCCTCCATCATTTCATTACAAGGATAATAAAATACGTGAGCTTTCATTTATAATCAAGTCGTTGCGAACATTTATGTAAACCTTTTAACGTATTCATTAACAACGTTGTAGTAGCTCCATTCGCAAGTGGACGATAGCTGGCGTGGTCTCTCTTACGTTATTTTAATAACAAAACGCATTTTGTCAACATACAGAGGCCAAAGCATTTATTTCCGGAAAAGAAGGGTATACTACGAACTCTTCCATACAGACAGTAAAAATATTTGCTTCGAATACATAATCATGTATTTTGTGTGTACGGTTTCCGTTTCACTGATTTAAAATATAGTCTGACAGAATAACTTGTCTCAGTACATCTAAAATACCTGTTTCTAATGTCTTCTTGCTGAATAAACATCTTACATTTAAAGTGTAAAAGATTATGTTATCATCGCAAACCATATGCTCAATGTAGCTTATAGAATTTAAATTTTGGGTCTATGGAAGCGGAGTGAATAAGTTTTTTATACAATATTCACATAATTATGGCGTCGTGTACTCTGAGCTCCGCTGACACATTTTCAGAAGTAACCTGTATTGTCTCCAGACTGATATTTAAACTCCAGCGGTGGATTATAGAGTAATATGTTTGGTCTGTTATTCCAATTTGAGTCGTGACCACACTGCGTGTAATACGCAATGTGTATCGCGTTTGGTTAGAAAACTTTTCTATTTTTTTGTATTTATGCCAGGACATGGTACAGTACGCCACCTTCTGCCATATGACATGCCACAAATTATTGTAACACTTACATGGAAGAGCCAAATAGCTGGTATACCTGCTTATAAGATCAAGTAAGGCCCTCGCGGGCACGCGCAAGTGCCGCAACACGACGTGACATGGGCTCGACTAATGTCTTAAGTAATGCTGGAGGGAACAGACACCACGAATCCTGCAAGGCTATCCATAAATCCGTGAGAGTACGAGGGGGTGAAGATCTCTTCTGAACAGCACGTTGCAAGGCATCCAAGATGCTGGAATTGTCGAAGTCCGTCGGGATGCACAATGGACAAGAATGGATACAGGTGATCAGACAGGATGCTTACGTACGTGCCACCTGTCAAGAATCGTATCTAGACGTATGAGGGGCCCGTTATCACTCCAACTGCAAACGCCCCACAGCATTACAGAGCCTGCACCAGCTTGAACAGTCCCCTGCTGACATGCAGGGTCCATGGATTTATGAAGTTGTTTCCATACCAGTAAACTTCCAACCGCTCGATACAATTTGAAACGTGACTCGTCCGACCGGGCAACATGTTTCCAGTCATCAATAGCCCAATGTCGGTGTTGACGGGCCCAGGCGAGGCATAACGCTTTGTATTTTTTTTGTGGTTTTAGGGCGCACAACTTCAATGGTCATTAGCGCCCAGACTACGTTAGGAATGCACCGCGAGGCACAAGTTTAAAACAGCAACTAAAAGGGAAAACACGATAAAAGACAGACTGGCAGGCATAGGATTAAAAAAAAACAGCATAATCAAATGTCCTTTGAGAGAGTTGTCAAATTGATAAAATGAAGAACGCGAGCAGCTGCTCGTGGGTCATCCGCTAAAATGGCTTCTACAGTACAGGGCAGGCCAAGATCAAGACGCAGGGTGTTAAAATCCGGACAGGACGTTAAAATGTGGCGGACCGTCAGCAATTGCCCACATGGGCAGAACGGCGCCGGCGCAGCCGTCAGCAGATGGCGATGGCTGAACCGGCAGTGTCCAATTCGTAACCGGGCCAAAACGACCTCCTCCCGCCGAGAAGGGCGTGAGGAGGACGTCCAAGCCACGGGAAGAGGTTTCAAGGCCCGAAGCTTGTTGTCTGTAAGTGCAGCCCAATCGGCATGCCACAACGATAAAATGCGCCGACAAATTACCCTGCTACAATCCGACGAAGGGACACAACAAGAAGCCGTCCGAGGCTGGAGGACCGCAGCCTTGGCCGCGGCATCTGCAGCTTCGTTCCCAGGGATACCGACATGGCCAGGAACCCACATAAAGCTAACCGGAGAACCGACGTCCACCAGCTGCTGAAGAGAGCGTTGGATCCGGTGCACGAAAGGGTGAACCGGGTACGGATCACTGAGGCTCTGGATAGCGCTCAGGGAATCGGAGCAGATGACATATGCAGAATGTCGGTGGCGGCAGATGTAAAGAACAGCCTGGTAGAGGGCAAAGAGCTCAGCTGTGAAGACCGAACAATGGCCATGGAGCCGGTATTTGAAACTTTGTGCCCCGACAATAAAAGAACACCCGACCCCGTCATTGGTCTTAGAGCCATCTGTATAAATGAAGGTCATATTAATGAACTTCGAACGAAGTTCGACAAAACGGGAGTGGTAGACCGAACCGTGGTGACCTCCTTTGGGAGATAACTCTTTGTGTCGTGCAGTCATCAAGGATACACGAGTGGGCCTTCGGCTCCGAAAGCCCGTATCGATGTTGTTTCGTTGAATGTTTCGCACGCTGACAGTTGTTGATGGCCCAGCATTGATATCTGCAGCAATTTGCAGAAGAGTTGCACTTCTGTCGCGTTGAACGATTCTCTTCAGTCGTCGGTGGTCCCGATCTTTTTCCGGCCGCAGCGATATCGGAAATTTGATGTTTTACCGGATTCCTGATATTCAAGGTACACTCGTGAAATGGTCGTACGGGAAAATCCCCACCTCATATCTACCTCGGAGATGCTGTGTTTGATCGCTCGTGCGCCAACTGTAACACCACACTGAAGTTCACTTAAATCTTGATAACCTGTTATTGTAGCAGCAAATGGTTCAAATGGCTCTGAGTACTATGGGACTTAACATCTGAGGTCATCAGTCCCCTAGAACTTAGAACTACTTAAACCTAACTAACCTAAGGACATCACACACATCCATGCCCGAGGTAGGATTCGAACCTGCGACCGTACCGGTCTCGCGGTTGCAGACTGAAGCGCCTAGAACCGCTCGGCCATACTGGCCGGCTATTGTAGCAGCAGCAACCGATCTAACAATCCTCTGTTAGAATATTGCTGCGCGGTGTGGGGTCCTTATCAGGTGGGATTGACGGAGGACATCGAAAGGGTGCAAAAAAGGGCAGCTCGTTTTGTATTATCACGTAATAGAGGAGAGAGTGTGGCAGATATGATACGCGAGTTGGGATGGAAGTCATTAAAGCAAAGACGTTTTTCGTCGCAGCGTGATCTATTTACGCAATTTCAGTCACCAACTTTCTCTTCCGAATGCGAAAATATTTTGTTGAGCCCAGCCTACATAGGTAGGAATGATCATCAAAATAAAATAAGAGAAATCAGAGCTCGAACAGAAAGGTTTAGATGTTCGTTTTCCCCGCGCGCTGTTCGGGAGTGGAATGGTAGAGAGATAGTATGATTGTGGTTCGATGAACCCTCTGCCAAGCACTTAAATGTGAATTGCAGAGTAATCATGTAGATGTAGATGTACGCCGGACACTTGTTGTCTTATACAGGCGTTGCCGACCGCAGCACCGTATTCTACCTGTTTGTGTATCTGTGTATTTGAATACGCATACCTATACCAGTTTATGAGTCCTTGTATCGCAGGATACAAGGACTCAGCAGTCTCAAGCTTAAACAAGATCGGCAAGCGGCACTGCTCATACTAGAGCTGATAACAAAGACTGAGACTGATTGTTTCCCGTACCTTCCGTGACAGTTTCCTACCTGGACCACGAATATTTGTAAAGAGCGAGTTTCTATGTATAACGTACATAGGCGGCAGCACTCTCGTATCAGTAGGTTGGTAGTAATGCATTCCGTAGACGCTCATTGCTTATCGCATACCAAGCTATGGAGGTGACGCAAGAGGAGTAGTATAGCGCAATAAAATTCTATGCTAGTTTGAACCATAGTATCAATGAAAGTTACGAAAAGCTGCAGCAAGTGTACCGTGAAGATTACATTGCCTCGTACAACAGTGTTTAGGTGGTTCAACGACATCGAAGGAGACCGACTTGTCTGTGTTAAGCGATGTGGGCCTGGTGTTTCGGCTTCTGCTGTGATTCAAAACATCAACACAGTTTCTGTGATTGTCGTTGAGGGTCGGCGGATAACACTATGTAACCTTAGTGAAGTGCTGAGAATTTCATATGGTAGAGTGTTTACGGCCAGTGCCGCAATGGTAACACCGGTTCCCGTCAGATCACCGAAGTTAAGCGCTGTCAGACTGGGCTAGCACTTGGAAGGGTGACCATCCGGTCTGCCGTGGGTTGTTGGCAAGCGGGGAGCACTCAGCCGTTATGAGGCAAACTGAGGAGCTACTTGATTGAGAAGTAGCGGCTCCGGTCTCGTAAATTGACATACGGCCGGGAGAGCGGTGTGCTGATCACATACTACTCCATATCCGCATCCAGTGACGCCTATGGTCTGAGGATGACTCGGCGGCCGGTCGGTACCGTTGGGCCTTAATGGCATGTTTGGGAGGAGTTTAGTTTAGTTACAGTGTTTACGATTATGCAAGATCGTCACCATATGACCCGCACTTATGCACGTTGTGTGGCCCGCATCTCGTGGTCGTGCGGTAGCGTTCTCGCTTCCCACGCCCGGGTTCCCGGGTTCGATTCCCGGCGGGGTCAGGGATTTTCTCTGCCTCGTGATGGCTGGGTGTTGTGTGATGTCCTTAGGTTAGTTAGGTTTAAATAGTTCTAAGTTCTAGCGGACTGATGACCATAGATGTTAAGTCCCATAGTGCTCAGAGCCATTTGAACCACGTTGTGTGCCACGTATGTTGAGTCCCACACAAAAGGCTGTGCGAATGGAGACAAACTGTGAGGTGCTGCGTCTCTTTGCTTATGGAGGGGATGCATTTCTGGAATCGATTATCACCGGTGATGAGTCATGGCTGTATTATTTTGATCCTGAAGGAAAACAAGTGTGGAAATCGCCAGGTTCTCCAACACCAAAAAAGGCGAAAGTTGTTCCATCTGCAGGGAAATTGATGGTAATCATATTTTTTGACTCTCATGGAATGATTTACCAGCATTCAGTTCCCACTTACACTATTGTTAGAGTAGCACACTACATGTCAGTACTGGCTAAATTGAGAAGGTATATTGCAAGGAAACGACCAGAATTTACTCGGACCGGATGGCGACTTCATTATGACAATGCACATCCCAAATCAAGTCGTGCAGTTTCTGGCTCAGTTCAACATTACCTGTGTACTGCATCCGCCATATAGCCCTGATCTTGCACCCTGTGGTTTTTGTTATTCTCATCACTAAAGGCAAAGCTTTGGGGCATTCGATTTGCGATTTCTGCAACAGTGCTCAATAAAAGTGTGGCGATTCTCAAGGACCTGCAAAGAATGACCTGCACTATGGGTTCGAGGACTGGCAGAGACGCTATAAAAAGCGCATTTAAGTCGGAGAGGAGTACCTTGAAAAATATCATGTAAGCATTGAAATGGAGTTATAAACGTCTGTGAAAAAATCAGTCTCAGTGTTGATTGATCAGCCCTCGTATGTATACGTGGTTCCATCGGCTCGTGATGTCAGCACAGCGCTGCCTGATTGCAATTCCAGTGCGAAGGCTATGGCGACAGAAGCTATGCGGCGGTATCCATGAGCCTGTACTTGAATGTAACTGAATGCAATCCTTTCTACTGGCGCGTCTCTAGTCACGCAACAGCAGTCAAACCGAAGCAGCACGCGATTTCACTGGTCAGCCGTGTCGTCACAAACGCCACATTGGAATCTTTCCTCCAACATCGCGGATATGTGCCGACGTGTTATGGAGCTCGTACTGAGGTAGAATTGGCTCTGTTGCTTTATTTAGCACTAACAACAAAATCACCAACTTGACCTCACCTTTTAAGGGAAACAAAGCACACTTGCAAGATGTCAGCCCTAGCAATCGATCCCAGACGAAAATTAGGGCCATAATTGTGATAGCACGTAGGACCTTCTGAAAGTACATCTTTTAAATTTCGCGAGCACCGATCGTTTGTCAATCGCTACACCCCACTGCAGCCGCCTAATGCCACAGCGCGTAGTATTGTACAGAGGCGGAGTTAGAGGTATCTGAAATACTGCTGTGACGTTCGTAAACTGCTTTGTCCATTATATCCAAGTACACGGTTTCTGAACTGTCGCTTATGCCAGAAATATCTTTGCTTTGAACCTTTTTATGTTGCGATTCACAGATGGAGCGTAGAAGAATGAAACGCACGAGTGCGTGTCATTTAACAAGTAGCGAAGCGCTAATTCATTATTAACACCACTGTCGTGAGTGATTTTCTCTGGGTTTTCATGCTGGCAATTTTAAAGCGAAGTATAGTTGCAGAAATGTGCTACTCTTCAACGTGATTAACACGTTAAATTGCAAATCGAAAACCATTAATTTTATTTTATGATAATCCTTCTGTTGCTTAGGTTTAATCATTTTGCTTTTGAGGTATACACCAATACGAGATTATTGTTAAATAATACTGAACGTGTATTTATATTGAGAGTTTGACATATTATGTACTAACATTACTAACGCATTTTTCGCGTAGAACAACATGAGTTCTCGAACAAGATTTCATATTATGCTGGACAGATGTTCACCAGCAATCATTCCTCCCGCGGGCCGTCCGCGACTGGAAAAGGAAGGGGGAGGGGCGGTGAATTAAATACCCCTACGCCACACACCTTACCGGTTGAGAAGTACTGTGAGCCGACCGTTGTTAGTCGAGCAGCGGTCATGAACCAAATAGTTTTATCTTGTGACTTCGTTTTTACATATTTTATGGAAAAGAATGACCATGAGAGCAGTTGTTTTTTGATTTTTGTGACAAAGACTATATATCAGCTGGTCTGCCTCATGTATCGTTATATCCAAATGGTTTATAAATGCTAATCTACATTCAGAGCCGATGATGGCACCATTAGTGTGTTGAAACCTGTTATCCAGTAAACAATATTTAAGCCATCTAGGCTTTTGAATTACGAGGGCGTTTCGAAAAGTAAAGATACAATAGCTCGCAGTCCTTAAATAGAACATTTATTTAGAAAACGTCAGTTACATCTTATTAACTGGATTATTTGTTATTTTTCGACATAATCACCCCCGTTATCCAAACATTTGTTAAGTCGGTGCACAAGCTTTTCTATCCCACAGTCATAGGAGGTTGCCGCCTGTTGTCGGAACCACATTTCAACTTCATCTTTGATCTCTTCATCGTCATCCACTGATTTTCCACCAAGATGTGACTTCAGGTAACGGAAGACATGGAAGTCGGTGGGCGCAAGGTCCGGGCTGTATGGCGGAAGGTCCAATACGCCCCATTTGAATTGTTTGAGTAGTGCTTTCGTTACGAGCGCTGTGTGAGGCCGAGCGTTGTCATGAAGCAAGCGGACTCCACTCGTCAGCATTCCCCTGCGTTTCTTTTGAATTGCCTTTCAAAGTCTGGCAACATGCAGCAGTATTAATTGTCGTTCCAGGAGGCATAAATTCCAACAGAAGAATGCCTTGTTTGTCCCAAAAAACAGAAGCCATGATTTTCTTCGCTGAAATCGACGTTTTGCATTTCTTGGCTTTTGGTGAATTCGAATAATAATAATGTCGTGTGACGACGGCAGACCGCTCGCCTGGCGCAAGTCTTTCGATGTGACGCCACTTCGGCGACTTGCGCGTCGATGGGGATGAAATGATGATGATTAGGACAACACAACACCCAGTCCCTGAGCGGATAAAAATCTCCGACCCAGCCGGGTCGTTACATTTTGTCGATTCATAATGTTCCCATAAACAGAAACAATTTCTTTGTGAATATCCGCTGGTCGCTGACTTTTTGCATGAAGAAAACGTATGACGGAGCGCACTTCGCATTTGGCGGGGTTCTGAATCCGCGCAGCCATTTTAAACACGACCTACTCCAACCAGAAGCAACGTTCAACTGCCGAACGACTGCGAGGAGAAAGCTAACGGTTCAAGGTTAACACCAGTGTTGCCAACTTGCCCCCCGCTAAACTCTTCTGTTCCTCTGGCTTACGGTGTATCTTTACTTTCCGAAATACCCTCGTATGTCTCATTTTCATCTGACTGCCCCTTATACTTCCTAATAGACTGGCTGCGCGACACCTAATGGTACCCCAAGTAACAATGGCGTACCACACTGCCTCTATGGTGTCAAACGGCTAGTGGGGCCAAGTGTGTTGCGTGCCGCAGTGGGCTACTGGGGCCAGTTTCAGAACGAGAGGATCTTTACGACTTCCTGGCGTGGCGGCGGCAGCTTGGCTGTGAAGCCCCGGGGAAGCGCCTGCTAACTGACGACCAGAAAGCCACAGGTGGCGGTCGGTGGGAGCCGCTCCACTCTCCGCAAATGTCGCGCCGTTGACGCAGCGGCCTTAAATGTCAGCAGCGAGGAAAGGCCGGCGACCTGTGCCCGAATCACGGCGCGCCTCACCGCCCTCAATCAACACGCCGCCCCCGCCCTCGCCCCCGCCCCCACATCCGCCCCTATGCAGCACCGGCGCCTTGCCCCCGGAACTGCTGCTGCGTCAACACCTCCCCCATCCTGTTGTGTAACGACGCCGAACACAACGTTCTGTGTCAGCTGTTTATTTTTCCTCTTGCAGGACAAAACGGTTGCATCGTCATGACTAAACCTATGAGATGATGATGATGATGATGATGATGTCCCATACTCCGAGGAGCGTAGGGGACGATGCGGGAGACCCGCACCGCCGTAATAAGCAAGGTCCTAGTGGAGGTGGTTTCCCATTGCCTTCCTCCGACCGTAACGGGGATGAATGATGATGATGAAGACGATACAACAACACCCAGTCATCTCGAGGCAGGAAAAATCCCTGACCCCGCCGGGAATCGAACCCAGGACCCCGTGCTCGCGAAGCGAGAACGCTACCGCAAGAGCACGAGCTGCGGACACCTATGAGATATACACTCTAAAAAAAAGATGAACCATGAAGAAATTATCCGAATGGGACGGGAAGCGGTAGACAGACAACCAAGTGGCTACAGTTTCAAAACAATTGGATGATTTATTGAAGAGAAAGAGCGTCACGAATTGAGCAAGTCAGTAACGCGTTGCTCCACCTCTGGCCCTTATGCAAGCATTATTGGGCTTGGGATTGATTGACAGAATTGTTGGACATCCTGCTGAGGAATATCATACCAAATTCTGTCCAACTGGCGCCTTAGATCGCCGAAATCCCGAGCTGGTTGGAGGGTCCTGCCCATAATGCTACAAACGTTCTCAATTGGGGAGAGATCCGGCGACCTTTCTGGCCAAGGTAGGGTTTGACAAGAGCGAAGACAATCAGTAGCAACTGTTGCGTGTGTGGTTGGATATTATATGCAATGTAAGCCCTGGATGTCCTGCGACAAAAGGCATCAAAACGACGCGTAGAATATTGTCGTCGTACCACAGACCTGTCAGGGTAGCGGGATGACAACCAAAGGGGTCCTGCTATGAAAACAAATGGCACCCTAGAGCATCGCTCTTCTTTGTTGGGCCGTACAGCGGGTGACAGGTTGGCATCCCACCGATTTCCAGGGCGTCTCTAGAAGCTTCTTCAGCCTGGAATGTCATTGACTGGAGCAGAACTGTCTTCGGTGATGGGTCCTGCTTCGAACTGAGCCCCGATGACCAGCCAAGAGTCTCTGGAGAGACCCCTGGCAGCGGTTTCATGCCTACCTGTCACACTGCTTACAGCCCGGAAACCAGAAGTGATGGCGTACTGTGTAATTTCTTTTCACAGGAGGACCCCTTGTTTACCACCCACGGCTTTCTTTCCGCACAGCGGTACGTAGACGATATTCTGCGTCCTGTTTTGTTGCCCTTCATGCTAAGCCATCCTGGGCTTATACACTCCTGGAAATTGAAATAAGAACACCGTGAATTCATTGTCCCAGGAAGGGGAAACTTTATTGACACATTCCTGGGGTCAGATACATCACATGATCACACTGACAGAACCACAGGCACATAGACACAGGCAACAGAGCATGCACAATGTCGGCACTAGTACAGTGTATATCCACCTTTCGCAGCAATGCAGGCTGCTATTCTCCCATGGAGACGATCGTAGAGATGCTGGATGTAGTCCTGTGGAACGGCTTGCCATGCCATTTCCACCTGGCGCCTCAGTTGGACCAGCGTTCGTGCTGGACGTGGAGACCGCGTGAGACGACGCTTCATCCAGTCCCAAACATGCTCAATGGGGGATAGATCCGGAGATCTTGCTGGCCAGGGTAGTTGACTTACACCTTCTAGAGCACGTTGGGTGGCACGGGATACATGCGGACGTGCATTGTCCTGTTGGAACAGCAAGTTCCCTTGCCGGTCTAGGAATGGTAGAACGATGGGTTCGATAACGGTTTGGATGTACCGTGCACTGTTCAGTGTCCCCTCGACGATCACCAGTAGTGTACGGCCAGTGTAGGAGATCGCTCCCCACACCATGATGCCGGGTGTTGGCCCTGTGTGCCTCGGTCGTATGCAGTCCTGATTGTGGCGCTCACCTGCACGGCGCCAAACACGCATACGACCATCATTGGCACCAAGGCAGAAGCGACTCTCATCGCTGAAGACGACACGTCTCCATTCGTCCCTCCATTCACGCCTGTCGCGACACCACTGGAGGCGGGCTGCACGATGTTGGGGCGTGAGCGGAAGACGGCCTAACGGTGTGCGGGACCGTAGCCCAGCTTCATGGAGACGGTTGCGAATGGTCCTCGCCGATACCCCAGGAGCAACAGTGTCCCTAATTTGCTGGGAAGTGGCGGTGCGGTTCCCTACGGCACTGCGTAGGATCCTACGGTCTTGGCGTGCATCCGTGCGTCGCTGCGGTCCGGTCCCAGGTCGACGGGCACGTGCACCTTCCGCCGACCACTGGCGACAACATCGATGTACTGTGGAGACCTCACGCCCCACGTGTTGAGCAATTCGGCGGTACGTCCACCCGGCCTCCCGCATGCCCACTATACGCCCTCGCTCAAAGTCCGTCAACTGCACATACGGTTCACGTCCACGCTGTCGCGGCATGCTACCAGTGTTAAAGACTGCGATGGAGCTCCGTATGCCACGGCAAACTGGCTGACACTGACGGCGGCGGTGCACAAATGCTGCGCAGCTAGCGCCATTCGACGGCCAACACCGCGGTTCCTGGTGTGTCCGCTGTGCCGTGCGTGTGATCATTGCTTGTACAGCCCTCTCGCAGTGTCCGGAGCAAGTATGGTGGGTCTGACACACCGGTGTCAATGTGTTCTTTTTTCCATTTCCAGGAGTGTATTTCAGGAAGATAATGCCCGCCCGTACACGGCGCGAATTTCTACTGCCCACCTCGGTCAGTAAGGTCCTTGGATGTCTCCCCAATTGAGAACGTCTGGAGCACGGACAGCGCCAGTCTACCATCTCGGCTTTTGGCGATGTAACACGCAAATTGGACAGAATTTGGCATGATATCCCTCGGGAGGACATCCAAAAACTGTATCAACCAATCCCAAGCTGAATGACTGCTTGCATATGGGCCAGAGGTTGACCAACGAGTTACTGACTTGCTCAGTTCGAGCTCTTTTCCTTATTCATCATCCAATTTTTCTGCAATTGTAATAATTTGTTTGTCTGTACATGTACATCACATCTGCCAATTTCCGTTCTATTCGGAAAATTTCTTCGGGGTGCGTCGCTTTTAATGTCTTCCAGTGGAATTTGCAAAATACACTGCTGGCCATTAACACTGCAGCTCCATGAAGGCAACATTTAACAACGCCAATGATTAACACTTCGGACCAATGGCACATGGAAGTAGGAGTAACGCCGTATACAGAAGTAAAGTTGTGATGAGTCTGAAGACAGGTTTGAACACCATAGTGCGTTACTAGCCATGGTCCTATTGGAGGATGTAGCTTTGTCTTACTCTGACGTTTGAATTGACGAGTTGTAGGAGGGATTGACAATTAATGCGGATTCCGAATCACGATGAGGCATTTTTCAGATTTACAGCCACTGCCAGATGTGAAATGTGAGACAAGTGACCTATAGAAATCTTTGGACTGACCGGCAATTGAACCCGAGACAACTGGATACTAAGTAAAGCTCTTTACAAGGGGACCGCGCGAACATGTCATCGCCGATTTCGTCCAAATGTGTGGTACCGCAGGTCTTGGCTAGAAATAAAATTTTCTGTTGCTTATAGTGTGTGTAAGTGTGTATGTATGTATGTGTGTGTGTGTGTGTGTGTGTGTGTGTGTGTGTTTTCGAAGCTTACGGGCGCTCAATATCGAGGTTATCAGCGCTCTTACACATAGTAAAAAAAAAAGAATGTGGATAAAATGATTAAAATAGTTATGACGGAGTGAGTCCCACTTCACTCACGTTGACCCATAAAATCACGGTATCTCACACGCCATAAGACAATGGAGACTGTTTGAAAGGTTCTTTGACTGCGATTAAAACGTAAGTAAAACGAAAAAGAACCTAATATGACGGCACAGGGAAATGTGACTGGCTGAGCACTTACAGAAAACATTTGTGAATCAGTCACCCTGTTCACACGTTGATAACCTCCTTAAAGTTTTGGGAAACGAGTTGCACAAATCACAAAACCTCAAAACTCTCCTCACATTCGCTTGAACGTTACTTTAAATAGAGGAAAGATCTGCCAGAAAATATTGCGGCCCTCTAATCTGAAACTAAAACACAGCCTTATAAAATGTGGCGCACAGTGACTTGTACACCACACGTTAATTACATTCCAAATAAGTCGAAATAATGTTGGATGTATTGTATTTTTAATATCTTTGTAAAAAGCATGACATGATAAAGACATGACATGATAAAGGCATGACATGATAAAGGCATGACATGATAAAGGCATGACATGATAAAGGCATGACATGATAAAGGCATGACATGATAAAGGCATGACATGGTAAAGGCATGACATAATAAAGGCATGACATGATAAAGGCATGACATGAAAAAGGCATGACATGAAAAAGGCATGACATGAAAAAGGCAAAAGGCATGACATGAAAAAGCAAAGGGAAATGTGGAATTGGAAATAAATTCCAAGGAGAGATTATAAGGAGCACACGTGAACTTCGATATGGTTGATGATTTACGCCTTATGGGACTATATCTATAGCAAAAACACAAGGAGCAGTTTCTCTCTCCGCATCTTGCAGACGTTACAAATGCCGCATTTTTTTTTTTTTACAGTTACATAGTTGAAAGTTCCTACAGAAAAGAAAACTTGCGTTACATTTATAAAAGGTTTGCTTCCATCACACAGTTAGCAGCAAACTGCGCATAACGCCTCATTCCACCGAATACTGGCGAGGGTACCTGGTGAAGTTCAATGGACTGTCTTGTAATGCATAGTTCTCGGGATGTAATTTCTTTTTCTCTCTTTTTTTATCAAATTTTTTACCTGACGATAAAAATAGACGTCGCAGGATTGCACTAGCGGTGTCCGTTTGGGGATCACTTTAATACTGCATTTTGAAAAAATTCGTCGTATAATTCTGGATTTGTTTGTCTTCCCCACGAGTCAGCCAAAAGTAGAAATTTGTTCTCTTGCACGTAGGGCTTCACTATATTAGTAAAAAGAAAGTTTGTATTAGGCTGTTGTAAGTTTTCCAGATTCTGAGGAAGTAATAACGACATTTCTGTATTTTGCCGTGTGCTCATCCACCGTTTTCTTAATCCTTCTTTCAAAAGAGCAAGTACTCTCTTGTGGGCATACGTAGACTGTCGGCAATAATTTACCGGAAAGTGTCATAGCAAACTGCGCTACAAACGAGTGGGTTAGTTTATTCATACACTGATGCAAAAAAATCGCAACACCAAAAAAAAAAATCATGTAGAGTAATGAAATTTCTGGAATAAATTTCTCCAGGTAACGTATCTAAGTGATTAACATTGCAATTGCAAATGTGAAATGCTGGTACATTAATAACTGGTGTAATCGCCGGCATGTAGAATGCAAGCATGCAGACGTGCGTGCATTGTGTTGTATAGGAGCCGGACGTCAGTTTGTGGGAGGGTGTTCAATGCCTGTTGCATGTGGCCGGTCAATAAAGGGACGGTCAGTGTTGTTTGTGGATGACGGTGGAGTTGCCGTCCGGTGATGTCCCATATGTGCTCGACTGGAGACAGATCTGGTGATGGAGCAGGCCAATGCAACATGTCGACAGTCTGTAGAGCATGTTGGGTTACAAAAGAGATGTGTGGGTGAGCGTTATCCTGCTGGAAAACACCGTCTGGAGTGCTGTTCACGAATGACAGCACAACAGGTCGAATCACCAGATTGACGTGCAAATTTGCAGTCAGGGTGCTCCTGCTGCCATACGAAATCATACCCTAGGCCATAAGAGTGTAGAGTGTAGAGTGTGTAACGCCGGAAATGCATATCCTCCTATTTCCATCTATTGCACTGAAAATTTTTTTTCTTGTTTTGTTACCTCAAGATATGACATTTCTGTCTCTTTATATATTGTAATTGTTTTACTGTTTGTATATATATATATATATATATATATATATATATATATATATATATATATATATATATATATATATATGTATGTATGTATGTATATATATATATAATTGAAACAAATAGCTGAACAAGTAGCCCCTATAAATCCAAGGAAAAAACACCAGTGGTGGAACGATGAATGTGATGAAGCAGTGTTGGATCGACACCAAGCCTGGTTAAGGCATCAAAATGAAAAAACAGAAAAATCATATTTGGAACTCACAAAACAAAGGAAGACAACACAAAAAATAATAAGGAGAGTTAAACGTCAGTACCAAAAAGATATACTTCTAATGATAGAAACAAATAGTGAAAAAACAAACTCAAGAGACTATTACAAAATATTTGGCAGACAATTACAAAGATATGATCCTCCAACATTAATGTTAAAAGATAAAGATAATAACCTAGCCCATAGCAATAGTAAAAATACAGAAATTCTAGCAGAAACATTTAACAAGTTACTAAATTGTGAAGATCCCCCAGAACTTCTTCAGATAAACACAGAAACCCCAATTAAAACACCAGCAGAAAATATAAATCCACCTACAATTAATGAGGTCTACAGAGCTTTGAAAGAACTCAAAAACTACAAAGCAAGTGGAGAAGATCAAACGTTTGCTGAACTTTGGAAATATGCAGCAGAACCAGTAAAGATAGCATTACACCAATGCATAGTAAAAATCTGGAATGAAGAGAAATTACCAGAAAATTGGACTACTGCTGTAATACATCCATTACATAAGAAAGGAGAAAAATCAAATCCAGACAACTATAGAGGAATTTCCCTTTTGGACTGCACGTATAAGATCATGTCAAGAATACTATACAACCGCTGTAAAGATCAACTAGAACTGGAACTGGGAGAATATCAAGGAGGATTTAGACCCTGGAGAAGCTGCCCAGAACAGATAATCACCTTGAAGTTAGTTATGGATGTCTACAAAAGAAGGCAAAAACAACTAGTCATAACCTTTGTAGATTTCAAAAAGGCGTATGATTGCATCCATAGATCTTCAATGATGAAAATATTAAGGAATTTTGGACTTCATCCTAAATTAATCAAAATGATACAGTTAACCTTAACAAACACCAAATCCAAAGTAAAATTTAGAGGAGAAATATCTGAACCATTTATGGTTAAAACAGGGTTGAGACAGGGAGATTGTTTATCACCATTGCTATTCAATTGTGCTCTTGAATATGTAATGAGAGAATGGTACAAGGAAAATCCTATGAATATTAAAATTGGAACTAAGAAAGATAAAATAAACCTAAATTGCTTGGGATTTGCTGATGACCTAGCATTACTAGCTAATAATATTCAGGAAGCCACGAAACAAATAACAAGCTTACAAAATATAGCACAAAAATTAGGACTCCAGATATCATTTGAAAAGACTGAAATAATGGTAACGGATCCACTTGTAATAGATCACATCACAGTGAATAATAGGGAAATTAAAATAGTGAAACAATTTAAATACCTGGGTGAAATTATAACACATAAATTGGACGAGAAACCTGCATGGCGAGCAAGAACTAATAAAATGATAAAAGCTCAAAAACTAACATGGTCTACGTACAATAAAAAATGTCTATCAATTAAAACAAAATTAAAACATTACAAGGCGGTCGTTCAACCAGAGGTTACATACGGAAGTGAAACTCTTTTTAAAGTCACCCAGAAAAACAGAATTGACAAAATTTTAAAAGTAGAGAGAAGAATTGCTAGAACATGCATAAATAAGAAATATCAAAAAGCTGGGCAATGGCGGATAGTTCCAAATGAAGTGGTATACAGAGAACTGGAGCCCATCACTGATACTATACGAAAGAAAAGGATCTCTTTTTGCGGTCACATTCTGAGGACACCAGAAACCAGATTATCAAGGAAAATTATTGAGAAACTCTGGAAGTTGAAACAACAAGGAGGATGGCTTAAGGAAATAAGAGAGGATATGGAAGAACTGGAAATAACCCTGGATGATTTGCAGAACAAAACGCCAAATTTAAAGAAGTTGAGGGACACAGAAATAAGATTTAAACCAAAAATTGACAAACGACATACAATGAAAAGGGTATTTACAGATAAGGAACGACGAAAAGCATCGGAACGAATGAAGAGATATTGGGCCACTCGGAAGGGGAAAATACCAAAGAAGAGGACCAGAAATGATTGACTGAAGTGGTCCAATGAGGCCGTAAAAGCAAAAGAAGAAGAATATATATATATATATATATATATATATATATATATATATATATATGCATTTATGTTGGTTTGTTTTGTGAATATTATTTGTATTTATACGCTGGGTCTGGCCTAGGGAAAACTATACTATCGAACGAATACATCGATAGGTCGTGTGGAGAACGAAAGTGTTTAGGATCTTTGGTAGTGTTAACTCTGCCGTGTGGAGCGCGGGCAGAGAGGGAGTCTGGCTGGGGTGGTGCAGTGGAGCAGGTGTGTTGTGTGAAGCTCCCGCGAGTTGCCGCGGTTTCCGGGTTTGGCAGCATGTAATTGCGCTCGACTTGCTATGATAGTTTCTGACATAGTGTCGCGGACGGGAAGCACCGTTTTGCCTGGTGACCGTGTCGAAAAGAAGGCGCGCCAACATCCAGCTTCTGCAACAGCGACGGCCGACAATGAGTGACTGTCGCCACCTCCTCGATCGACGGCTTCAAACCTTCAATCAACCAACAAGGAAGACTGGAAGCACGTAAAGTTTTAGAACTGTATGGCAGACCTCAGCATTTCAAACTGTTCCATTTTCGTAACTACGTATAATTACAGCAACTTAGCATGAACGTTTGTTGCTCATTGTCCCAATTGCATTACCAAGCAGGGTCCCTTCCTTTTCCGGAATGAACTCGAGTGTCGTTGAAATTCAAACGCCAACATTAAAGTAAAAGCATTCGATTTCACTGCTTTAATTTCAAAGTTCAGTTAAGGTATTCATAGCTGGCTACAATATTTAGATTACACAAGCACAAATTAAGATTGCGAGTTTTGTTCGCATATTTTAGCTTACCTGTGACTCCAGCTCAGCTTGGTACGTCCTAAAGTTTACTATTGTTAATTGTTCAGAATCATTTAATTCAAGTTCAAAGTTAAATCTCTTATTTCTAAATTGCGTAGATTAAAGTAGCTTTTGAAATGATTGTTGAGGTAGTCGAAGACTAACCTTATTTTACTGAATTTCGATGTGCTTCAGAAAGAAAGCTCACTATTAACTTCAGTCACTAAATTAACTTTCGATTTTCCGGTTTTATTAATTCTTTTGCTAAATTAAGTCAGAGTGTAGCGAAACTTATTACTTCTGACAAACTTTCAGTTTTCACACTACACGTGTCAACTTTCAGTTGCCACGCTTCTAGTGCTAATTATATGTGTAATAACCTTTCTTTTTCAGTAACTATAGTAATTGTCCATAGGACTGGCGACCGTAATTTCCCCCAAATCTCAAATATCTAATTACCGCTAGTTAATTGTTAACGTAACGGCCGCACATTTACTTTCTTTATTAACTTTACCCCTTTTCAAAATTAATTTCCACCAGTTTCATTTGCATTTTTCCTTTCATTTAGATGTAACCCTTTCCTCCCTCTTGACCGACAGATTAACTTCGGTGACGATTGCTTTTCCCAAATTTCCATTAGGTACACGTGGTTTAATTTTTCACTGTCAATAAGGTCGATAAGTGAGGGGGAGGCGACAAGTGCAGACAGGTTTGTTGCAGGCCATCAACTAGGCTCCGAACATCACTGGCACCTACGCAGAACCAGCTTTCTTCAGGAAACAGGACCTGCACCCTGCCCTCCAACGAGCTCTCGCTTGACACCATTCAAGTCGCAAATGGTGGTGGTTTGGAGTCAGTGGGATGCACGCTACAGGGAGTCTGGCTTGGAGCTGTCTTTGAAGCAACCGATTTGAAACAGTTCGTTGTGTACAAAATTGTTGAGGCTTTCGTGGCCACTTGTTGACAAACTGCCTATTGGCTTCTGTCTCGGGTTCTTCGGCCGACGTTCATCTAATGATTTTTCTGACGTTTCGCCAGCACGAGTGGCTGGCATTGTCAAAGCTTCACCCTCCATTGCCGGTGGTGAACTGGAGCCGAGCTCGCGGGCGCAGGCTATATGTACCTGGCGCGCCAACGTCCGAGGGCTTCTCCGCGGTCATTTCCGGTACGGTTCTCCTCTTGCTACCTGCGACGGTCGTTCGCTGCAGTACGGGAAGCCAGGATCCGTTGACCTTAAGGCTTTCCTCTTTCTTGTTCAAACTGTTCGCGTGTTTTTGTATTTCTACAGCTTCTCTGAACAAGCGCGTGTGATAGTGCTTCTCTACAGCCAGAACTTCCGTGTCGGTGAATTTTATTACGTGGTCGGTCTCATTCAGTGCGTGCTCTGCCACGGCCGATTTCTCCACCTGCCCCAACCTGCAATGTCGCTTATGCTCTTTGATCCTGGTGTTAATGGATAAGCGACATTGCAGGTTGGGGCAGGTGGAGAAATCGGCCGTGGCAGAGCACGCACTGAATGAGACCGACCACGTAATAAAATTCACCGACACGGAAGTTCTGGCTGTAGAGAAGCACTATCACACGCGCTTGTTCAGAGAAGCTGTAGAAATACAAAAACACGCGAACAGTTTGAACAAGAAAGAGGAAAGCCTTAAGGTCAACGGATCCTGGCTTCCCGTACTGCAGCGAACGACCGTCGCAGGTAGCAAGAGGAGAACCGCACCGGAAATGACCGCGGAGAAGCCCTCGGATGTTGGCGCGCCAGGTACATATAGCCTGCGCCCGCGAGCTCGGCTCCAGTTCACCACCGGCAATGGAGGGTGAAGCTTTGACAATGCCAGCCACTCGTGCTGGCGAAACGTCAGAAAAATCATTAGATGAACGTCGGCCGAAGAACCCGAGACAGAAGCCAATAGGCAGTTTGTCAAGTTCGTTGTGTCACTGTGGTTCCAAGTGCTGCTCAGGTTGCTGCTGCGGACACACTCCGGTGCGCCAGGACCGTACGGCGAACACCATGGCTCATCCTATTATTTTCGTGATCAGCCAGCCACAGTCCTCTGCTGTGCAGTTTTAATTCCTTCTGCCTTTGTTCTCTCTGTTGGTTTTGTTGCTGTGCTCCGTTTTCCGTGTTGTTTTACCATTGACCATGGGGCTTTTCTTCCCCCGGAATTTTTATTTTAGTGCTTCGCCTGACTGGTGGAAAGTTTCACTGTGCTCTGTGTTTTTATGAAACAAGGGACCGATGACCTTTGCAGTTTGGTCCCTTTAATCTTTAAACCAACCAACCATCCCTCTCGGTAGTGCCACATGGCCAGTCGGAGCCCAATATTGTTGCGTCTTTACATTCTCGTGCCCACCGATGCCAGCAATCATGTACGGTGGCTACATTCCTGCCAAGTCTTTCAGCAATATCGCAGAAGAAACATCCAGCTTCTCGTAGCCCCATTGCACGACACCGTTCACTCAGTGAGATGCTTATTATCGCTTCTTTGTCATTTTGAAGGCATTCCTGACTAACTTCAACTCACCAGGTCCATTCTCAAACGTAACTAATACTCACGACGGTTCTTTGATAGTTGCAGTACTAGCGCCACTCTTATGCGAAACTGGCGTGACATCTGAATACACTACTGGCCATTAAAATTGCTGCACCAAGAAGAAATGCAGATGATAAACGCATATTCATTGGACAAATATATTATACTAGAACCGACATACGATTACATTTTCACGCAATTTGGGTGCATAGATCCTGAGAAATCAGTACCCAGAACAACCACCTCTGGCCGTAATAACGGAATTGATACGCCTGGGCATTGAGTCAAACAGAGCTTGGATGGCATGTACAGGTACAGCTTCAACACGATACCACAGTCCATCAAGGGTACTGACTGGAGTATTGTGACGAGCCAGTTGTTCGGCCTCCATTGACCAGACGTTTTCAATCGGTGAGAGATCTGGAGAATGTGCTGACCAAGGCAGCATTCGAACATTTTCTGTATCCATAAAGGCCCGTACAGGACCTGCAACATGCGGTCGTGCATTATCCTGCTGAAATGTAGGGTCTCGCAGGGATCGAACGAAGGGTAGAGCCACGGGTCGTGACACATCTGAAACGTAACGTCCGCTGTTCAAAGTGCTATCAATGCGAGCAAGAGGTGACCGAGATGTGTAACCAATGGCACCCCATACCATCACGCCGGGTGATACGCCAGTATGGCGATGACGAATACACGGTTCCAATGTGCGTTCACCGCGATGTCGCCAAACACGGATGCGACCATCATGATGCTGTAAACAGAATCTGGATTCATCAGAAAAAAATGACGTTTTGCCATTCGTGCACCCAGGTTCGTCGTCGAGTACACCATCGCATGCGCTCCTGTCTGTGGTGCAGCGACAAGGGTAACCACAGCCGTGGTCTCCGAGCTGATAGTCCGTGCTGCTGCAAACGACGTCGAACTGTTCGTGCAGATGGTTGTCGTCTTGCAAACGTCCCCATGTGGTGACTCAGGGATCGAGACGTTGCTGCACGATCCGCTACAGCCATGCTGATAAGATGCCTGTCATCTCGACTGCTGGTGATACGAGGCCGTTGGGATCCAGCACGGCGTTCCGTATTACCCTCCTGAACCCACCGATTCCATATTCTGCTAACAATCATTGGATTCCGACCAACGCGAGTAGCAATGTCGCGATACGATAAACCGCAATCGCGATAGTCTACAATCCTACCCTTATCAAAGTCGGAAACGTGATGGTACGCATTTCTCCTCCTTACACGAGGCATCACAACAACGTTTCACCAGGCAACGCCGGTCAACTGCTGTTTGTGTATGAGAAATCGGTTGGAAACTTTCCTCATGTCAGCACGTGGTACGTGTCGCCACCGGCGCCAACCGTGTGTGAATGCTCTGAAAAGCTAATCATTTGCATATCACAGCATCTTCTTCCTGTCGGTTAAATTTTGCGTCTGTAGCACGTCATGTTCGTGGTGTAGCAATTTTAATGGCCAGTAGTCTAATACTCACCGTGTATTTAAAGCAAACCTGATTTGCATCCTCATAGTTGGTGTGCTATCGCCACTCTTATGCGAAACTGGCGTGAAATCTGAATACATTTCATCTTTCAATTGCAGAAACACACCTACCAACTTTCGATAATGTCGCACAACCCCTTCTTGGTGTTGCTATTTTTTCCCGTCAGTGTATTCCGGTTTATTTGCGGTGTAAGTATAGTAAAAATTGAAAATATAAAATGAAAAAGTTTCCGTTTAGAGATTTGATTCTACGACCCTCGGATTACCTATCTGTACTCTTTCCGCTGCGTCATCCGTTGCGTGGAAGCTACGCTAACATAAATGACTCGTGCTTCGCCCGACCTGCGCCAAGGATGCTATTTTTTTTTTTTCTGAACACTTGGCCATTGGATCTCCCATTTCATCACTTTCACTTCTGACCAAGCTTGCATATACCATGAATTTGGGGGGAATGGGTGAAGACGAGTAGGCGCAGTACCCTTGTTAGTGAGAAAGTAGTGACTTCTAGCGTCTATATTTGTCGAACTGTTGGTCATACTGACCTAATCTGTTAATACGATCGTTTGCACATTTGCTAGTCGTAGCTTACAAATTATACGATACTATCTTAGCGCCCACCTCCTCTGCTCGCGTAGAATGTATGGCCTGCACAGACTTTTGTTGCTCTTTAGTCGAATTTTGATGTTGTTCACAAATTGCAGCATCAGCCAAACTTTTTACGCTAATTAAGAAGTGCAGTCTTTTTCCTAATGTTCTTGTGCTGATATTTTGATAAAATGTTTCATCCCCTAACAAATATTTCATTAGAAGTCAAATACCAATTTTTGTAGGTTTAGCTTTAAATATGTTTTAACATAACGAAATACTTCATAAACGTTGTCATTCCCTCCTTTACCCCCTGAGGACTGAATTTCCAAAATCACAAAAACTTTTTTTTTTATTTCTAGCCGAACAGTCAAATATCAGCTTTCAAAGACGTAGCTTTACAATTGCTTTAGTAGTACTTTAACAATGATTTATTTTCAAAATGAACTTTCACCCACTATTTTATGCCCCTAGTGAGGTCATCAGTCCCCTAGACTTAGAACTACTTAAACCTAGCCGGCCAGTGTGGCCAAGCGGTTCTAGGTGCTTCAGTCTGCAACCGCGCGACCGCTACGGTCGCAGGTTCGAATCCTGCCTCGGGCATGGATGTGTGTGATGTCCTTAGGTTAGTTAGGTTTAAGTAGTTCTAAGTTCTAGAGGACTGATGACCTCAGAAGTTAAGTCCCATAGTGCTCAGAGCCATCTGAACCATTTTTTTTTTACTTAAACCTAACTAACCTAAGGACATCACATACATCCATGGCCGAGGCAGGAAGCGAATATGCGACCGTAGCGGTCGCGCGGTTCCAGACTGAAGCGCCTGGAACCGCTCGGCCACACCAGCCGGCCCAAAAGTGGTGAAACTTTTTTTTTTTTTTTTTTTTTTAGTTATGACCGCGAAACCAAATACCAATTTTCACCGTTCAGAAATGCCTTAATAGCGACATCTTTTCAAAAACCTTTTATTCCCTACTTCAACCCTCTTAGGGATGGAATTTCGAACAATCACTTACTAAACTATGCCAAACAATGCCTACAGTATAAGATCAACACCATCTGCAAATTTCATGTTTCTGTACTTAGCGGTTTGGGCTGCGCGATGATGAATCAGTCAGCCAGGACACCGTTTATGTATAGAGATATACGTTTGTGCGTAGGTTTCGGCAATCGAACTGGACATAACCTGCCGCGCGATGGCCTTTCACAGCTGAGCGCGAACCACTACCAAAGTCGCATCCTCTATACCGCTCCGTCTACGCTGCTAGAAAAATGTTCAAATGTGTGTGAAATCTTGTGGGACTTAACTGCTAAGGTCATCAGTCCCTAAGCTTACACACTACTTAACCTAAACTACCCTAAGGACAAACACACAGACCCATGCCCGAGGGAGGACTCGAACCTCTACCGGGTCGTCTCAGTTGTGCGACTGGATTCGTGATTTCCTGTCAGGAAGGTCGCAGTTCGTACTAATAGACGGCAAATCATCGAGTAAAACTGAAGTGATATCAGGTGTTCCCCAGGGAAGCGTCCTGGGACCTCTGCTGTTCCTGATCTGTATAAACGATCTGGGTGACAATCTGAGCAGTTCTCTTAGGTTGTTCGCAGATGATGCTGTAATTTACCGTCTAGTAAGGTCATCCGAAGACCAGTATCAGTTGCAAAGCGATTTATAAAAGATTGCTGTATGGTGTGGCAAGTGGCAGTTGACGCTAAATAACGAAAAGCGTGAGGTGATCCACATGAGTTCCAAAAGAAATCCGTTGGAATTCGATTAGTCGATAAATAGTACAATTCTCAAGCCTGTCAATTCAACTAAGTACCTGGGTGTAAAAATTACGAACAACTTCAGGTGGAAAGACCATGAGATAATATTGTGGGGAAGGCTAGCCAAAGGTTGCGTTTCATTGGCAGGACACTTAGAAGATGCAACAAGTCTACTAAAGAGACAACTTACACCACACTCGTTCGTCCTCTGTTAGAATATTGCTGCGCGGTGTGAGATCCTTACCAGGTGGGATTGACGGAGGACATCGAAAGGGTGGAAAAAAGGGCAGCTCGTTTTGTATTATCACGTAATAGGGGAGAAAGTGTGGCAGATATGATACGCGAGTTGGGATGGAAGTCATTAAAGCAAAGACGTTTTTCGTCGCGGCGAGATCTACTTACGAAATTTCAGTCACCAACTTTCTCTTCCGAATGCGAAAATATTTTGTTGAGACCAACCTACATAGGTAGGAATGATCATCAAAATAAAATAAGAGAGATCAGAGCTCGAACAGAAAGGTTTAGGTGTTCGTTCTTCCCGCGCGCTGTTAGGGAGTGGAATGGTAGAGAGTAAGATTGTGATTCGATGAACCCTCTGCCAAGCACTTAAATGTGAATTGCAGAGTAATCATGTAGATGTAGACCAACTGCACAGTCCATGACTGCAGCGCCTAAGACCGCTCGGCTAATCCCGCGCGGCCGCTGCTAGAGGCCAAGTAATTTTGTGCGCTCTCTGCACGATGAAATGACCACCGACGAATGGAACGGTACCACAATTCAATCAAAGCTCACAGTCTTTACCAAGTTGCCACTGATACATACGCGTTACGGCAACGTTTCTAATTGTCTTGTTTCGAGACTGGTTACTCAGAAGAACACACACACACACACACACACACACACACACACACACACACACAAACAAACCAGAACCTTGACAGAGAAGAATTATGGAGTGGGGGAACTTTTTATATTGCTTGAAGTGGCCTATCTGAACAGAGAGATAAAATACTGCATTACTCTTCTCTCGCCGCCCCCCATCCCCCTTTCACTGTTTATTCTGTGTAGGGTGGGTGGCGGTGGAAGTCAGGAGATAACATTTACGAAACTCGTTCCAAGTCATACGTTTTAAGGTTATCTAGTGGACACTGGCAATGGAGATAGGAAGAAGGTTATATATGTCTACGGCTCCCGCTCGGAAGCAATTTTCTTCTTTCCCGACTCCCGAAGATAAACGTCCTTCTAGGGTACAGTTTCTCTGCTAGCAAAATTTTTTGGTAGATCAGTCTCTACCCCATCCTCCTGCAACTCCCTTCTCCATCCTCCCACACTCCTCATCCCTCACTCATCGACGGTCGTCTAAGAGTCGGTTTTTATCTTTCACCGAAAGGTAGTGGAAACTTGTTTTACCACCAACTCGCGTGTTACGCACACTGTACCTTGTCTGCTTTTCCTAGATTAGAAAAGCTGCCATAGAATGTTTAACCTGATCAAGGACAAATGTGAAATTTCTTAGGATGATGATCCATCAAGATCTGCGAGAAAAATAAGTGTGAAAACCAAGGAAGTACGTCGGCGCTTCAATCTGGAACCGCGCGACCGCTACGGTCGCAGGTTGGAATCCTGCCTCGGGCATGGATGTGTGTGATGTCCTTAGGTTAGTTGGGTTTAAGTAGTTATAAGTTCTAGGGGACTGATGACCTCAGATGTTAAAGTCCCATAGTGCTCAGAGCCATTTGAACCAGCCAGGAAATACGAGGGTAGTCCCAAAAGTAAGGTCTATTTTTGTTCGTATATAGACCTGTTTATTTCTACAATGGTTTACATCAGTTTATAGCTTGAACATTAAGCTATTTTTCTACATAAGCACCATTTCTGTCGATGCATTTCTGTAGACGCTGTGGCAGTTTTTGTATGCCCATGTCATACCAGCTCGCCGCCATGCTGTTCAGAAAGTTATGAGCCTCTTTTTTCACGTCGTCGTCGGAGCTGAATCGCTTTCCGCCCAAATGTTCTTTTAACCTAGGTAACAGGTGAAAGTCACCGGGCGCCAAGTCAGGACTATACGGTGGGTGGGTGATTATGTTCTACTGAAACAGCTGCAGGAGAGCAACGGTTTGCCTAGCAATGTGTGGGCGAGCGTTGTCATGGAGAATGTGTACGCCCTTGCTCAACATTCCTCTTCTCCGGTTCTGAATTGCCCGTTTAAGTTTTTTTCAGAACCTCACAGTACCTGTCAGCGTTAATTGTGGTCCCAGCGATTCAGCTCCGACGACGAGGTGAAAGAAGAGGTTCATAACTTTCTGAACAGCATGGCGGCGAGGTGGTGTGACATGGGCATACAAAAACTGCCACAGTGTCTGCAAAAATGCATCGACAGAAATGGTGATCATGTCGGAAAATAGCTGAATGTTCTAGCTGTAAACTGATGTAAACCACCGTAGAAATAAACAGGTCTACGCACTTATGAAAAAATAGGAGACCTTACTTTTGGGATTACCGTCGTAATACACTTGTCTAGAATGGAATCAACGTAAGATCGTGAAGTATGTCTCTTGCTGTCAGCAATGTGACTTTATAAGTTCTTCAGTCATTGTAGCTCATTTTCCCTAATGTAAAATTAAGGGAGCTGGAAATTTTGTTCCAATGAAGAATAAGGTACAAAAATGTCTTTACGGGACTGACATTGACTCTCTCTCTTGGACGACCCGTAAGACAATGTTCACTTACATTTAATCTACATTGAAGTGGCGATCACAAAGTTTCCCTTCGAAGACCGTATAATCCAGCACCGGTATGTCAGTCCGCAAAATCACCGTGAGAACTGAGGCAGTCATTCCACCGACGCACCAGGTTGATGACACCCGTTTGGTAAAACCATGTGTCCTGTAGCGTCAAGAGTCCGAAACTGTCTCTGCACTTCTTCGTCCGAATGGAATCATCGACCCAACCAAGCTTTTTTATTGAGAGACAGAAGGCCTGATAATCACGTGGGTACCGTTCCCCACTGACAGAAACACCAGGTTCTTTGAAATCAATAAGCAACGGGTTGATGGAGATTCGTTCGTAGGAAGGGGGCATTAAGTTCGGCAGTTCCTTGGTACTATTCGGGATGGGGAGACTAGCACCGAATTCCACTGTCTCGCTTCCGTCACGCTCCCTATTAACAATCACTGTACACTTTAGTTCTTGTACTGATTGAACCGTGTCCTACTATGTAGGAGCCAACATGGATTCCGGAAACAGCGATCGTGTGAGACCCAACTCGCTTTATTTGTTCATGAGACCCAGAAAATGTTAGATACAGGCTCCCAGGTAGATGCTATTTTTCTTGACTTCCGGAAGACGTTCGATACAGCTCCGCACTGTCGCCTGATAAACAAAGTAAGAGCCTACGGAATATCAGACCAGCTGTGTGGCTGGATTGAAGAGTTTTTAGCAAACAGAACACAGCATGTTGTTATCAATGGAGAGACGTCTACAGACGTTAAAGTAACCTCTGGCGTGCCACAGGGGAGTGTTATGGGACCATTGCTTTTCACAATATATATAAATGACCTAGTAGACAGTGTCGGAAGTTCCATGCGGCTTTTCGCGGATGATGCTGTAGTATACAGAGAAGTTGCAGCATTAGAAAATTGTAGCGAAATTCAGGAAGATCTGCAGCGGATAGGCACTTGGTGCAGGGAGTGGCAACTGACCCTTAACATAGACAAATGTAATGTATTGCGAATACATAGAAAGAAGGATCCTTTATTGTATGATTATATGATAGCGGAACAAACACTGGTAGCAGTTATTTCTGTAAAATATCTGGGAGTATGCGTGCGGAACGATTTGAAGTGGAATGATCATATAAAATTAATTGTTGGTAAGGCGGGTGCCAGGTTGAGATTCATTGGGAGAGTCCTTAGAAAATGTAGTGCATCAACAAAGGAGGTGGCTTACCAAACACTCGTTCGACCTATACTTGAGTATTGCTCATCAGTGTGGGATCCGTACCAGATCGGGTTGACGGAGGAGATAGAAAAGATCCAAAGAAGAGCGGCGCGTTTCGTCACAGGGTTATTTGGTAACCGTGATAGCGTTACGGAGATGTTTAACAAACTCAAGTGGCAGACTCTGCAAGAGAGGCGCTCTGCATCGCGGTGTAGCTTGCTCGCCAGGTTTCGAGAGGGTGCGTTTCTGGATGAGGTATCGAATATATTGCTTCCCCCTACTTATACTTCCCGAGGAGATCACGAATGTAAAATTAGAGAGATTAGAGCGCGCACGGAGGCTTTCAGACAGTCGTTCTTCCCGCGAACCATACGCGACTGGAACAGGAAAGGGAGGTAATGACAGTGGCACTTAAAGTGCCCTCCGCCACACACCGTTGGGTGGCTTGCGGAGTATAAATGTAGATGTAGATAAGCAACTTGGGACTTCAAATTTCGTCTTGACGTCAACACTACGCCTGTTGTACAGTAACTAGTTCCGGCGGGAATTTCACCATGAACAACAGGATTTTGTTCTGAAAGACGCGTGCAGTACATACGGATACATAGTGAATATTTTTTTTTCTTCGAAAGTTGTGATGAATTCGAGATACTGGTGCTCGCACACTGGTCGCTACCGCACGACAGTCATGTGACTACGGGTTGGATGGGGTCAGAAGAGAGCTATACCCAACGCCATTCAGAATCTAACTGCCCCACACGACTACTGAATGGGGATATATAATACTAATTGTTTATAATTAATTTAAGTTTTACGTATTTTTTGCTTCAAAATTTTCTCCTATCGGTGCTACGAGGGGCGCTTGAAAAGTCCGTGCAAATAGAAAAACTACGTACGTGTTTGGGGTAAACCTTTTTTATTCTTCGACATAGTCTTCTGTTAGACTTATACACTTCGTCCAACGCTGTTCCAATTTGTTGATCCCTTCCGAATAATAGGAATTGCCCAAGTCTGCAAAATAGCTATTAGTTGCTGCAATCACCCCCTCGTTTGAATAAAATCTTTGTCTCGCCAGCCATTTCTTCAGATTGGGGTGACAGACAGTAGTCCGAGGGAGCAAAGTCTGGAGAATAGGGGGATATGAAACGAGTTGGAATCCTATTTCCACTAATTTTGTGACCACAACTGCTGAGGTGTGTTGTGGTGCATTGTCGTGACGGAAAAGGACATTTTTGCGGTCCAATCGCCGGCGTTTTTCTTGCAGCTCGGTTTTCAAACGGTCCAATAACAATCAACAACATCCACCTGTAATGGTTTTACCCTTTTCCAGATAGTCTATGTGGATTATCCCTTGCGAATCCCAAAACACAGTCGCCACAACCTTTCTGGTGCAGATTCTTCCTTGGTAACCCATTGTTTAGATTGTTGTTTGGTCTCAGGAGTATAGTAATGTATCCATGTTTCATCCACAGTGACGAAACGACGCTTAAAGTCCTGCGGATTCTTCCTGAACAGCTGCAAACCATCCTTGCAACACTTCACACGATTCCGTTTTTGGTCAAGCGTGAGCAATTGCGGAACCCATCTTGCGGATAGCTTTCTCATGTCCAAATAATTATGCCAAATATTATGTACCCGTTCATTAGAGATGCCCACAGCACTAGCAATCTCACGCACCTTAACTCTTCTGTCATCCATTACCATATTATGGATTTTTATCAATGATTCCTGGAGTCATAATCTCCACAGGGCATCCGGAACGTTCAGCATCATTTGTGCCCACATGGCCACACCGAAAATTTTAAAACCACTTATAAACGGTTCTAATAGAAGCTACAGAGTCACCGTAATGTTTATAAAGCTTCTCTTTAGTCTCCTGAGGCGTTTTGCCTTTCAAATTTTTTTTCGGCCATTTTTTGACAATGCCTCGACTTCCATGATTCACATGAATGCCAAACACAAAGAAAAAGACCAATATGGTTGAAACTTGGTGTACGTGCTTTCAAAAGATGCTACTAACTAACCATTACCTCGATACGCGCGGGTGGTGCCATCTCTCGGATTTTGCAAGGACTTTTCAAACGCCCTTCGTATATTTTCTGTATATGTAAAGGGTGCTATACTGGAGGCTGAAGTTCTTTACATTGTATTGAGTAATGTATGTGAAATACTATGTAAATAGTTTATGACGTTAAATAATTTTCTGATAACGTTTTGTATTTAAAAATATTTGAGTATATAAACTGTGCATGATGATGTAAATTTGACAGTTGTAAGAAATGTGTCACGCTTAGGAACAATGTAAGAAACAGGCGTTATGTAAAAGACAGTGTGCATCTGTTTGAAACGGAAGTGGCTCTGAGGAGTGGAAAAGGTGGCAAGGGCGAATTGGCGCGCTACCTAGAGCAAGCGCGGGAAGTAAGACACACAGTCTGTAGGCGGCAGTGATTGAGGCAATACCCTTGTGGAGCAGGAGAAGCTTTGCCTGCAAATTTGCACAAAAATGCCTCGGACGAATACTGCAAACGGCTTACGGTGTAGCTGCCAGTTGCTGGGCTACTGTATGTACAACTGAACGACGCTAAGAAGAGAAATTGAGCCCATACGGCAAGATACTTGCAGGCCGTACTATGGGAGTGTAGCCTATGTAATTGTTGGCCGCAGCCAAGCCTACAGATACCAGGTAAGATATATTTCTATTTTACTTCCGTACAGCGTGAACCATTAAGTTAAACTGTGGATAATCATTCTTGAACTTTAAAGAAACTGGTTCACCCTGTTATTTCATCCTAATCATACATCTATATAGAGTTCCTTCCTGGTGTTTTATTAATTCGTGTATCGTGTTTTACAGACTTATAAAGTGCCAAGTTAATATAAAGAGGCACCATTTAAATTGTTTCTTTATAAATAATTAGAAAGTTTTCTTAACTATTGCAAAGTATTATAGTAAAATTTGCTTACGTAAAGTTCAGAGTGAAGCAAAGTTACTTCAATCTATTAAATGACTGTACAGAGTTAGTTCGAAGAATAATAGCTCTTGAAAGTAAATTCCAGTAAGAAACAGATTGTCTTTAAGTGAAATGTTCAATATAAAAAGTGTGTGCTTGAGTATCTAAGTATTTTAGTATTTAAGTTTGTTGATTATGGAAAGTGCTTTTCCAAGGTACCCCCTGGCAAATTTTTTGGAGCTTCCTTGAAGTTATCTACTGGGCTTATCCTCTTTTGAAAACATAATGTATACGGGTGTGGTAGTCAAAAAGAAACTCCAGTGTCTGGACCAACATTACTTACGTGGAGTAATATTTGTTTGAAGAAGCAACTTAAACGGTAGCAAGAAAGTAGGCAAAATTCATACTTCTACTTTTTACAATACTTCACAGTTTCTTTGCTTGGATAGGTTGGCGACCGTTAGAACATAATTTAAACCACTAAATGGACTTGGAACTGAGTTGTCCTAGCTTCAATATAGCTCTATTCATACTGCGTTTCTTTCTAACTGCTGGAAAAGATCTCACGAAAAGAATTGAATAGACTGATTTCGATTTCCATTAGACACAACACACGGCCAAATCCTGTAAAAAGGGTAACTCTATCGATTGGCTTTTCCTAAAACAGGACTGTCCTCCCGTAGTGTATTTTATTTGGAAACTAAACTAAATTTAGCAAGAGGGTTATACGTGGCAACATAGACACAGGGTTTTCTGTTATTTAGGTAAAAGCATACTAAATTACAATAGTAGAGATAGGGATGTTTCCAGAATGAGATTTTCACTCTGCAGTGAAGTGTGCGCTGATATGAAACTTCCTGGCAGATTAAAACTGTGTGCCGGACCGAGACTCGAACTCGGGACCTTTGCCTTTCGCGGACAACTGCTCTACCATCTGAGCTACCCAAGCACGACTCATGACCCGTAGGAGACGAGGTACTGGCGGAAGTAAAGCTGTGAGGACGGGGCGTGAGTCGTGCTTGGGTAGCTCAGATGGTAGAGTACTTGCCCGCGAAAGGCAAAGGTCCCGAGTTCGAGTCTCGGTCCGGCACACAGTTTTAATCTGCCAGGAAGTTTCAGTAGATATAGGGTCATAAATATTGATCTATAGGGTGGCAATAGTTAAACTTCTGCTACTTGAGAGGGCCCGCAAGCAAAACTAGTGATCGTAGGACAATGACAGTTTGTGGGAAGATTTGAAAGGACGCGCGGAAGAGAAATAACGAATAAACCATTGAAAGAAACACATTTTTTATTCCATGTGAGAAGGTAACATTTGTTAATTGCGTACCATATTTGCGTTCCTGGTGTAAGTGGGCTGTTTAGGTTTTTATGTTGGTAACGCCACGTAGCGCTCTGTATGAAAATCTCTGACTGTGCTGTGTGCAGTCTGTGGCTGGTTGGCATTGTTGGAATATTCGCTTGTGTACTGTTGGGCAGTTGGATGTGAACAGTGCGTAGCGTTGGGCATTTGGAGGTGAGCCGCCGGCAGTGATGGATGTGGAGAGAGAGATGGCAGAATTTTGAGAGCGGACGATGTGGACGTGTGTCCATCAGGAAAAGGAAATTTGTTTAATTGGATGTCACAAAATTATATATAATAAACTTTTGAACGCTATTAAGGTAAATACATTGTTCTCTATCAAAATCTTTCATTTGCTAACTATGCCTATTAGTAGTTAGTGCCTTCAGTAGATAGAATCTTTTATTTAGCTGACAGTATTGGCGCTCGCTGTATGCAGTAGTTCGAGTAACGAAGATTTTTGTGAGGTAAGTGATTCATGAAAGGTATAGGTTATTGTTAGTCACGGCCATTCTTTTGTAGGGATTATTGAAAGTCAGATTGCGTTGCACCAAAAATATTCTGAGTCAGTTTAGATATGATCAGAATAAGTAAAGAGAAAACTGTCTGAGTACGTTGAGTTTTGCTCAGCTGTTTGAAAATCAAATAACATAGAAGTTTACCAGCACAGTAATTCTTAATTTTTCAGAGGGGACGTTTGACAGGTTACAAACGTTGTTCAGTGTGACGACCACCTGCATCCACGACAGCCTAGAATCACACTAGACACTGCTCCACTGTTGCCCGAAACATCTCATGTGGACCGTGGAATGTTCAGCTGTCGTGATACAGCTTGTGCCCAGCTTGAAGAACGCACACTACGTCCAGCATTCTCAGTCATGGCACCAACAACTTCTTCAGTAACTTGTGGTACCATTTCTCTCCCAGGAGTAATTCGCATATCGCCAATTAATTCTAGCTTCCGGTGCGGAAAGAGGACTTTCCGCATTCTTTTAACATGTCGATGCTCGCAAGGGCAGCAACGCTATTGCTGTTGCCTTGGTAAAATAGCTTTACGACTAAAGCTCTGCTCATCTGTAAGGCGCAATATTTGTGGTTTACTTATTCTAGGATTGAAGGCAACTGTGTAAGTTGAGATGACATGTTTAATGTCGCAATATTAGCACAAAAATACACGCTTTTACTCAGTTTACAATGTGACAACAAGAAACAGTTGTCAGGACAACGCATCTCGTCAGCATCAAAAGTTGAAATAATCCTAAACACAACAATATTAACTCTCACGTCAGAAGGTTAAATTGTCATAAACAAACAATATAAAAGCTTAGCTAGAAGTTTCTTTACAAAATTGTTCCTACACTTACGTTATGGTATTGGTCAGTACTACGAAAATCGTCCGATTCCGGTTCAAAGTTTGGTACTATTTTTAGGATGACAATCAAGTCTACGTGTTCTAACAAAAGCCGTGGTGCACATCGTCTCTCCTGTAGTGTCAGTCACTGTATTTTGGTGAAGACCGCCGTAGCGCTCATTGCTGCGCCGTAAAGGAAAAATACAGTCAAAACGATAGTAACAAAGGTGGCAGAGCGGGCGATAAATTGAAAACAGCTTATTTTCGGCGGAAATAGCGATGGAAACACTGATTGGCTGCTTGGAGAAAGGTAAAAGGAAGACTTATTCTTAATATACAACACTAGCTTAGCGCCCGTCGCTTCACTCACGTAGACTACATGGTCTGCACAGATTTGCTTTTTCTTTAAGCGAATTTGTATGTTGTTGCCCTCACTGCTCATTTGTAAATCTACGCACTATAAAAGAGTTGGGGACAATTACCTGGCTGTATAATTAAAGTGTTCCAACGGGTTTAAATTCGTATAGCTGGTTAAAAAAAAAAAAAAAAAAGAGAGACAAATCGGGTAAGTGGGTCTAAGGTTATTAGCGTCAGTCTTCCACTGGGTACTGAGTTCTCTCATCTCCAGCGGATATTCCTGTACATGGAATCACATTTAACATGGGTATCTATTTACTGCGTAAAGAGTTTGACAGAGCACTGAAAGACCTGAGTCGAAACAAGGCCCCGGGAGTAGACAACATTCCATTAGAACTACTGATGGCTTTGGGAGAGCCAGTCCTGACAAAACTCTACCATCTGGTGAGCAAGATGTATGAGACAGGCGAAATACCCTCAGACTTCAAGAAGAATATAATAATTCCAATACCAAAGAAAGCAGGTGTTGACAGATGTGAAAATTACCGAACTATCAGTTTAATAAGTCACAGCTGCAAAATACTAACGCGAATTCTTTACAGACGAATGGAAAAACTGATAGAAGCCGACCTCGGGGAAGATCAGTTTGGATTCCGTAGAAATGTTGGAACACGTGAGGCAATACTGACCTTACGACTTATCTTAGAAGAAAGATTAAGAAAAGGCAAACCTACGTTTCTAGCATTTGTAGACTTAGAGAAAGCTTTTGACAATGTTGATTGGAATACTCTCTTTCAAATTCTGAAGGTGGCAGGGGTAAAATACAGGGAGCGAAAGGCTATTTACAATTTGTACAGAAACCAGATGGCAGTTATAAGAGTCGAGGGGCACGAAAGGGAAGCAGTGGTTGGGAAGTAAGTGAGACAGGGTTGTAGCCTATCCTCGATGTTATCCAATCTGTATATTGAGCAAGCAGTAAAGGAAACAAAAGAAAAATTCGGAGTAGGTATTAAGAAATAAAAACTTTCAGGTTCGCCGATGGCATTGTAATTCTGTCAGAGACAGCAAAGGACTTGGAAGAGCAGTTGAACGGAATGGACAGTGTCTTGAAAGGAGGGTATAAGATGAACATCAACAAAAGCAAAACGAGGATAATGGAAGGTAGTCGAATTAAGTCGGGTGATGCTGAGGGAATTAGATTAGGAAATGAGACACTTAAAGTAGTAGAGGAGTTTTGCTATTTGGGGAGCAAAATAACTGATGATGGTCGAAGTAGAGAGGATATGAAATGTAGACTGGCAATGGCAAGGAAAGCGTTTCTGAAGAAGAAAAATTTGTTAACATCGAGTATAGATTTAAATGTCAGGAAGTCGTTTCTGAAAATATTTGTATGGAGTGTAGCCATGTATGGAAGTGAAACGTGGACGATAAATAGTTCGGACAAGAAGAGAATAGAAGCTTTCGAAATGTGGTGCTACAGAAGAATGCTGAAGATTAGATGGGTAGATCACATAACTAATGAGGAGCTATTGAATAGAATTGGGGAGGAGAGGAGCGTGTGGCACAACTTGACTAGAAGAAGGGATCGGTTGGTAGGACATATTCTGAGGCAACGAGGGATCACCAATTTAGTACTGGAGGGCAGCGTGGAGGGTAAAAATCGTAGAGGGAGACCAAGAGATGAATACACTAAGCAGATTCAGAAGGATGTACGCTGCAGTAGGTACTGGGAGATGAAGCTTGCACAGGATAGAGTAGCATGGAGAGCTGCATCAAACCAGTCTCAGGACTGAAGACCACAACAACAACAGCATCAACAACAACAACAACATCTATTTTGTCATTAGTAATTATTTGTTTCGTAGCAAATACAATAAAAATAATCCTTTAAACATGTATTAAGCCTTCTCAAGAGTTAATGTATTAAAGATCGGTTTCTTTTTCTATGTATTTCTGACAAAGCCGATTTGTCGTGGTGACTTAAGTAGCTTTCTTTGATTTAGTTGACAAGTTGCAACATCTTCTACACTTTTCACGCTAAATAAGGCCATACAAGCATGGTATTTTCCGAATGTACTTCTCACCAAAAGCTATTCTGCTTTCATAATAAAATATTTTGATAAAACTTTCCATTCCCAATTTCATCCCCTTCGGGGTTTAATTTCCAAAAATGGTGAAACACATATTTCTTTCTTTGTGATCGAGAAACCAAATACAAATTTTCGTAGTCCTAGCTTCAAAATTGTCTTCATAGCGACATACGTTCAAAAATCTTTGATTGTGATTTCAAAAGACAGCTTCTTAAACGATGCCTTCAGAATGAGATCAGCACCCTATCCAAATTTCCAGGTCTCTGTCCTTAGCGATAATGGGCGTCAGGGTATGTACTTTATTACATATTACTGAACAGTGTTCAGAAGCGGCCAAGATATGTGCTCAAAAACGTGACGTTGCGCCAGGACAATGAGCTTTGCCGCAGGCCAACCGTCAAGATTGAAACGTGTGGGACTTGGGCTTAGAAATAGGTCTCCAATCACTGTTTCTCAGTTTAAGTCATGTGCGATTTCTCTATTGCGTATTTTAAAGGCATCTTAGTAGTATGAAAGTTTCGTCGGTTTAAGTGGACACCAGTGCGTAAACAGTTTACCGAAACTGTCTACAGAGTGTCTGTTCTTCGCGATAAAACAACCGTTCAAATGATTTATCTAATATTTAATTAGCTAACTAACTAAACAGAGAAAGATTTTGGTTCTATTTCAGCGAAATCTGTAAGTGACATCCAGCGAAATCTGTAGTGACAGCCCTTGAGAAATAAGGCACTGAATCAACCCTTTTAAGTATCCCGAAGAATATACACTTCAGTGCATCAGTTTCCATTCGTCTGCATCAGGACTGTGGGAAATTCAGAATTGAAAGAGGCGTCAGGCAACGAGATTCCATACCAACAAAACTGTACTCATGAATCTTAAAAAGGATGTGTTCAGATACTTAAACTGGATAAATGAAGAAGGAATGCATGTTAGTGGAGCACACCTGAACCGCTTCAGTTTTCTTCTACTTTAGTGCAGCAACGAATGCAGCAATGTAATACACCAAATTTGAAAGTAGACCTGAACATCAATTATAATAAGCCAAAAACAGTGTATAATGAAGACGTTTTGTCTACAGAATGTTATGAATATCAACAAAAGGAAAGCAAGGATAATGTAATGTAGTCTAACTAAATCAGGCGACGGGGCTTAAAATAGGAAAGGAGGCAGTAAAAGTAGTAGAGGAGTTTTGCTGTTTGGGCTATAAAATAACTGATGGTCGATGGAGAGAAGATATAAAATGTAGACTGGCAATGGCAAAAAAAAGCGTTTCTGAAGGAAAAATTTGTTGACATCGCATATAAATGAAGGCATTTGTCTGGAGCGTTCGGAGAGAAATGTGGACGGTGAGTAGTTTAGACACGAAGACAGCAGAGGCTTTTGAAATGTGTTGCCGCAGTAGGAAGCTGGATGGTTAGATTGCGTAACTAAGAGGAGGTATAATACATTGTTTGCGGCACATCTACAAGTGCTGAAATTTATCATGATGAATAAATCCGCTCTAGTTGTACTTGACAAATCCTTTATTTGGATAAAATCGTAAGTACGACCCGTGTTTCAGGACGCCAATCCCATCTTTAGACGCTACAAAAAACAAGGCAAACTAAGAGGGATGTTTCATAAAATTAATTAACGTGAAAAGGGCCCATACGAATGTGTACGTGAAACTCTTACCGGTTACGTAAAAAATCCAGCAAATTTACAGAATAGCACGAACTACTTGCATCCATAGTCTTGCGTTCTTAATATAACGTACTCTGTGTTTTGACATGTCTTCCACTAATATGTTTAATTTGCGGTATGTCGATTTAACCCCCTTCTGTATTTTATATTATGGATTTATTAATTTTATATTTTGTACTACGGTTTTATTAATTTTATTTCTTTACAATGTAACTATACTTCAATAATTTTAAATTCTTGACAATTGCATTATAAATTGCATGTTTTGCTTTTATTGTTTGCTCTGTACTAGGCCCATCTTAGCTAATGTCATGCATAAGTAAGGTGGTTTTAGCGCTATCAGTAGCGGGTGGCGTTTGGGAGGAAACGTGGGGGTGCGGCCGTGTTGCTACGCACGAGTTCTTCGATTTCCCTCGGCGTTAGTTCCGGTGGCGACCGCCCTCTGATGTGTATGTCTACACAGGAATCACCTTGCGGTTCGCACGGCAGTCTGTTGACCGCTCTTAAATTGGCACTCTGCGGTTTTTATGCCTTAATTTTAATTTGTAAAGGCCTTTCAACTTGTTTAGTCGTTCGAAGTTGGTTAATTGGTCACATTACGTTGGCAATGTTTGCTTATTTGCTGTTAGATTCACGATTTTTCGGTTGGGTGCCATTTAACCGATGTGGTACTGGTTGACTCAGAGAACCTTTTCACGGCTCACCCGCAATGGACCTCGCATGCTACTTGATTGATTTCGTGGATGTTTTATATGACTGGTCCTACTTTCTCGTACGCAATCAAGTTGTAACTTGATAATTATGCGCCATTTTATTGTTAATTATTTTTATGGAGACTCCCTCTTAGTTTTTTTTTAGCGCTTCAAGATGGGATTTATATCCTAAAACCCGGGTCGTGTGTAAGATTTTTTAGCAAATAAAGGATTTGTGGAATAGAATTGGAGCAGATTTATTCATCGTGAAAATTAATGAGTAGGCACTGAATCGAATTGGGCAAAACAGAAATTTGTGGCACAACTTGACTAAAAGAGGGATCGATTGATAGGAAACATCATAAGGCATCAATGTAGCGATAAGATAGTTATGTAGGGAAGTATGGAGCGTAAAAATGACAGAGGGAGACAAAGGCGTGGCCGGCCGGTGTGGCCGTGCGGTTCTAGGCGCTTCAGTCTGGAACCGCGTGACCGCTACGGTCGCAGGTTCGAATCCTGCCTCGGGCATGGATGTGTGTGATGTCCTTAGGTTAGTTAGGTTTAAGTAGTTCTAAGTTCTAGGGGACTGATGACCACAGATGTTAAGCCCCATAGTGCTCAGAGCCATTTGAACCATTTTTGAACAAAGGCGTGAATACAGTAACGAAGTTGAGCTGTATGTAGGTTGCAGTTGTTATGCAGAGTCTAAGACACTTGCACAGAAAAGACTAGTTTGTAGGGCTGCAACAAACCAATCTTCGGACTGATGACCACAACAACGAGTAGCTAAAAAAGAAAACTGTACTGTTTAGCAATGAAATCACAGAACGAGATGGTAAGTTTCGAATTTAGGAGAGAAGAAGACAATCAGTCGACTGACAGCAACGTAAGTAAACTGAAATGTAAAAATGTCTCCAAGCGCTTTTCGTAAGCTAATTAGAGCTTTCCGAACCAAGCAGCTGACGTTTCTGAAAAGGATAGTTTTAGGTTCGGCGGGTTTTGGCTTCTGACTTATGAAAATCAGACACGTACTTTTCATGCGAAAATCGTTCGAAAACTGAAGAGAACACATTGAGGAATGGAGAGGTGCGAGTTGGAAATTGCTAGGAAAGACAGGGAAACAAGCGAATGGATGAGTGGAGAGAATGGAATTGATGACGTAATTAGAGCCGTAATGAAACAGGAACTGAGGTGGGCGGGGCATGTAGACAGGGGGGGGGGGGGTGTATGGCAGAAGCGTCTAGGAAGTTGTGTTCTGGGTTATGAGGGACTGGGAAAGACCGGGACGAACCAAATGGAAGGTGGAGAGATGACGTTAGGAAGAATGCGGGAGTGACGCGGATGTGTGTCGCTGCGCACCGCGATTAATGCGGAAGTTCAGAGGTGGTCTTCGTCTAGTAACCGACGCGAAATGGCTGACGGCGAGGGAACTACTACGTAGAATTGGAATAAGGTTTTTCCTAAATAATAAAAAAAAGTGTGAGGTCCTCCGCACGAGTACTAAAAAGAATCCGTTAAAGTTTGTTTACACGATAAATAACACAAATTTGAAGGTTGTCGATTCAACGAAATTCCTAGAGATTACAATTACGAACATCTTAAATTGGATAAATGCTTCACGGTGTCGTTTGCCGTGCCAGATGCATGTTCAATCTCGAACTTTTGATAACTCCCTCCGTCGTTAACTTCGTTGCCAGGAGATTTCAGTAGGCTGTTGGGTACTTTTTAAAAGTTGGCCGAATTTTGCCATGGATACGTCACGAAGTCGCGGGGCCCGCATCTCGTGGTCATGCGGTAGCGTTCTCGCTTCCCACGCCCGGGTTCCCGGGTTCGATTCCCGGCGGGGTCAGGGATTTTCTCTGCCTCGTGATGGCTGGGTGTTGTGTGCTGTCCTTAGGTTAGTTCGGTTTAAGTAGTTCTAAGTTCTAGGGGACTGATGACCATAGATGTTAAGTTCCATAGTGCTCAGAGCCATTTGAACCATTTGAAGTCGCGGGACTTCCGTATGGTGCCAAATATTAGGTCGATGTATATAAGTGAGTACTGTTGGTTGCGATGTTGATTTCGATCGATTGTGGATGATATAGCTGATTTTTATGCTGCTCCCGTTTCCATGCACCACCAAGGGTGTAGCCACAGCTCAGGTTAAGTATGTTGCACATCCTGGTCTCAACGGCTACTCTGATGACAAAACCCAAGAGGAAGATGGTTCAAAATGGTTCAAATGGCTCTGAGCACTATGGGACTTAACATCTGAGGTCATCAGTCCCCTATAACTTAGAACTACTTAAACCTAACGAACCTAAGGACAACACACACATCCATGGCCGAGGCAGGATTCGAACCTGCGACCGTAGCGGTCGCGTGGTTCCAGACTGTAGCGCCTAGAACCGCTCGGCCACCCCGGCCGGCCGCAGGAGGAAGATCTGTGGGATATTATTTCCTTTTTCTCAAACACAGTCGTATGTTTGCTCATGAGGTTGTGTTGGGCAGCAGCAGAGTAGTCGAAATTATGGTTTTTCGTATGATGCCGGTGTTCTGAACAGCGTTCTGAAGTCGTTCGTATTGACTGCTACCATATTTGCTAGGGAACTTCGAGGAACATCGAGGCCAAGTTGTCTTTAAATGAGAATAGCATCTTTTTAATTTTCTTTGGTAATCGAAAAATGGATTGAATACCGTGTCTTGGCCATTCACTCGCCATATACCGAAGTCGTCATCGCTGCCAATGTTCTACAGTCACAGACATCCACATAACCCCTGGTAGCATATGGAAGCTCCGTGACTTGGTGACGTCTCCGTGACATAAGTCGGCCAGCTACAGAAAGTACCTAACAACCTACTGAAATTTTGCGACGATGACGATGTATGAAGTAGTCAAAGGTTCGAGGCTGAATACGAGGGTAATCCCAAAAGTAACGTCTCCTATTTTTTTTATAAGTACGTAGACCTGTTTATTTCTAAAGTGGTTTACATCAGTTTACAGCTTGAACATTTAGCTATTTTCCGACGTAATCACCATTTCTGTCGATGCATTTTTGTAGACGCTGTGGCAGTTTTTGTATGCCCATGTCATACCAGCTCGTCGCCATGCTGTTCAGAAAGTTATGAACCTCTTCTTTCACCTCGTCGTCGGAGCTGAATCGCTGGGACCACAATTAACGCTGACAGGTACTGTGAGGTTCTGAAAAAAACTTAAACGGGCAATTCAGAACCGGAGAAGAGGAATGTTGAGCAAGGACGTACACATTCTCCATGACAACGCTCGCCCACACATCGCTCGGCAAACCGCTGCTCTCCCGCAACAGATTCAGTGGAACATAATCACACACACACCCTATTGTCCTGACTTGGCGCCCAGTGACTATCAGCTGTTCCCTAGCTTAAAAGAACTATTGGCCGGAAGCGATTCGGCTCCAATGACGAGGTGAAAGAAGAGGTTCATAACTTTCTGAACAGCACGGCGGCGAGCTGGTATGACATGGGCATACAAAAACTGCCACAGCGTCTACAAAAATGTATCGACAGAAATGGCGATTACGTCGAAAAAATAGGGGACCTTACTTTTGGGCTTACCCTCGTGCAAATCTGACGCTGCAAGAACTCCCTGAAGCATTTGTTTAAGAATGTGGCCGCGGTGAACTAATTGGTAGATTTAAATTGGAACAATCGCATCGAAAATGTTTTGGGGAAAGGCGAATCGAAGAGTGCTTTTTATTGCGGAACGCTTGGAAGATGCAACGAATCCACGAAAGAGAATGTCTACACTACGCTTGGCCGCCCTCTTCTGCATTATTGTGTGGAATCCTTACTAGGTAGGCTTGACGGAGGGCATGTAAGAAGTTCCAAAGCAGGCAGTTTTCTATTATCGTGACATTGGATGCAGAGTGTCCTAGATGTGAAACGCGAGTTCACTTGGCAATAGTTAAAATAAAGATGAAATTGCTTTCACTCCATGCTGAGCGCATCGGTTGCAATCCGATCACACCGAAAGATTTATGTGACAATTTTTTTCCACGTGCTATTAGAGAAATTGTCTGAAAGTGGTTGTACGAACCTCTGACAAGCTCTTATATATGAACTGCAGAGTAATAGCGTAGAGTAGATGCAGGCCTACCCATCTGGCTTCGAAAATGGCGCGGAAGAGTGTAGGGATTATAGGGGAAACTGACTGGATCCGTCCTGAAAGAACCAAGACATTATTTTGCTCCAACTTGTTTAGGAAAATTGCCGAAAAACTAAATCTGCTGATCCGGACGGGTGAAGGAATGTGTGGCCCGGAAAATAAGTCCTTTTCCTTGACTGCCGAGACATCTCCCTTGACACTATAACCACTGTAATTAAGAGGCGTGTACCGGGGTAATTTTCATTTTGCAGGGGACGGAATAATTCAGTTTCATGATCTACCAACTTCAGTTTTCACGTCCACTTTGCTTCTCCAACGCCCCTGTAATTTCCGGTTTAAGTTTGTGACGTCTTCCCGCGGGTCATATTAATTTTCCTTCGTGTGTGTGTGTGTGTGTGTGTGTGTGTGTGTGTGTGTCTCCTCAGCCGCAGTGAATACTGTTCTTCCACAAAAGTTAGACAAAACGAAAACAAAAGTTGTGATCCTTTCCTTCCCTAAACGTTTATGACTGCTCTAATTTGCGATAAGTTTACTGAAAGCATTTCGTCTGAATTACTATCCAGAATAGCAGAGTACGAGGTAACGTGTCCATTACTCGTTTTACATCGTGTACGTTCCCTTTGTTCGTGACGCGTGGTGAGCGATAGAGTTCGTAGAACTACATAGAGCGTCGCGCTGTTAAGAGAGAAACTCTAATCGAGTTGACGAGTGAGTTAAGTGAAATGGAGTTTTTGAAACACAAACGGAAGCCGAAGCAAAGTTAAGAAAGAATGCGTGCGTACAAAATCAACCAGGAAATGGAGAGCGAACTACGCGCATGCGTACAACTCAATTACGTCGTTATCTCATTCAGTGCGCTCATCCATTGACAGGTATCGAACTGTTGCGGTGGCTGCCGGTTAAACTTCAATAGCTGCACATAACGAGGGGAAAAAAAGGAAAAAGGGGGAAACAAGTACTACTTCTTGTAAACTTTCTCCATAACAGAAAAACAGCACAGCTTAATACACAAACCAGCGTGGCTCAGTTTGGCGTGATGCCAACTACGTGAAAAGGGGGCGGGAACAAAACTACAGAGGAAACCAAAAGCTAGTGCGAAGTACCGTTTCGGAGGCTGAGGCCTGACTTTCTTGAGTTCCATTTCCTTGTTGGTGAAATTGTTTTTCTCCGCTGTGACGTCACTGCCGCCGTGCGCGCGGCCCACGGGCAGAGTCGCCATGTTGTCCACAGACTCGACGTCGACTGTCGCAACTTTAACGTCACCGCCCACCATCTTCACCGAAGCGTCTGTTGTTTCCTTCTTCACGTCTTTCAGTGTCTCTTAAGAAAGTTAAAGCCTATACACTGCGGCACAAAATGACGTGCTTTTGTTCTTCCTCAGAACGTTTCGAGTACTCGAATTTCGTAGAAAAAAAAAAAAAAAATCACGTCGATGTCATATTTTTCGTTGAATTCGTTTCATGCGGCAGTCTTTAGCACGATTTGAGTAATCTCAGCTGGAGTAAACACTATTACGTATTTGCATGAGGTGGAGTATTTACGCTATATTATCTTTGCCGCTTCTCTAAGTCAAGTATCCGCGCGAAAAGTGTGCGGGCGTAATACAATGATCCTACTCGAACGCAGACGAACGACTGCGTAGCTGCTTTCCGTGGGAACAACGGTATATTTCGCACTGCACTCTTAAGTATAAGAACGTAGGAAACATTCCACCGCCGGTACAGGAGCGAAAAATAAATCCGATACGCTGTATGCGCCTACAGAGTATGCAGCCCGGAGAGCAGACGGCACCTAGTCGCGGACTAAACCCCCTATACTCTGGCGGCACCGTTCCAAACCCCCTGAACGGCAAAGAGGAGCCCAGCGGCGACGGCGGCGGCGCGCCCACGTGACCCGAGGCACGCTCCCTCATTGGCCGCCGGCCGCGGGAGGACGGGTGGTGGGGGCGGCGCTGGAGCCCGGGATGCTGCTGGAGCGATGACCCAGTGACCTTGCAGTCCTGCGCTGCGAGCCCGGGACACGCCTCCAGGCATCGCCACCGGCTAGCTCCCCCCTGTTTGGCCTACGGGAGCAAAACGCCTCCGCGATATCGCAGAAATAAAAGTAGTAATAAGCGAGGCATGTCCTACTTACTCCCTGTCCAGATAAAAGCCAATCCAGCACTTCGCTTTGTCCACCGTACGTACGTACACACACACACACACACTCACTCACACACACACACACACACACACACACACACACACACACACACACAGGAACGCACAGTCGTTCTTACTCTTCTTTCTTGCGAAAAATGTTCTTATACTCAGCTTATTGCATTTGATCCTTCGGAATTCAATTTTTTTAAAATTCTCTTAAAAAAAGAAATTATTTTCTAGATGCGTATAACATTCGTTGCAACACAGAGTATGTTCACTCGACGCAATTTTCTTGTCACCAAATTACTTTCGGCAGTTTCTTAACTAAACCTATCGGCAATTCGAAGGTTGACTTCAACACCAAGGATTGTTCGCGGATTATGCTTTTGTATATAGAAAAGATTGAACGTCACAGGTTTGTAGCGGTATGCAGAAAGACCTAATAAGGATATAGACTGCAGTGGCTGGCAGTTGAGCGACATAAACAAATGTAACAGATTGTGCCTAAATGACGGGCAGATTCAATATTATCCGATTGGTGCTTAATCACTGGAACAATTAACAACTATAAAATCTTTAGCAGTGCGCTTTCCCAGAAAGCTCAAGTAGAAAAAAAATGGCTCTGAGCACTATGGGACTTAACATCTGAGGTCATCAGTCCCCTAGAACTTAGAACTACTTAAACCTAACTAACCTAAGGACATCACACACATCCATGCCCGAGGCAGGATTCGAATCTGCGACCGTAGCAGTCACGCGGTTCCGGACTACAGCGCCTAGAACCGCATGGCCACCGCGACCGGCAAGCTAAAGTAGAACGACCACATCATACCAGCCGTAGAAGAAGCATACGCTTGAGAGAGGAAAAAAAAAGTTACATACAAAACAATTATTCGACTGATAATTCACTTATGCTCGTCGGTCTGGGACAATTACTAGGCAGGATCAATGGAAGAGATAAAGAAGCTCGGCATGTTTCGACGCGATTTCGTTTAGTGAAGTTCCATTTACACGAATAGCTCAGTAAACTACTCGAGGAAAGTGAGTGTATTGCGCGCTCCTTTCGTTTTATTTCTGTACTGAATGTCGCCTGTTGAGAGTAGTCGTTTTCGGTTACATATCAGCGCCAAAACTGGGTGTGGTGTTCTGAACAGTTTGCCACTTGAACGGTGAAAGTGAGATTCCGAAGGACGGCCCTTTTAACGAAAAATCGAAATATAGTAACAGAATTTAGGAACAACCAGTGACCAAAGCAAAATTCGTTGTGGATGTTCTTGACTGAAGCCTTACGGTACATTCTCCTGAGAACTGAAAAGGTTTAGGAAATGTGTCATCCGAAAATTTAAAAATATCTTCATTTATCTGCTCGAGAAAATATTCTATACTTACAACACGTCAAACAATATTAAAAGGAAGTAAATATTGCCTTTTTACTTTATTCTTTGTATCTTTTTCTTTAAAAGTGCCAAATGAAATTGGTTTACCCGTTAAATAATACAACTTTTTCAGCGTTGAGACAGTTTTCATTAGCAAACAGTTATACATTTACGTTCTCATTGGAACGTAGTGTGCGCTTTTTTATCCAAGTATTGTAAAACGTAAATACAGTTTTGCTTTCATATAACCTTTCATCTCTTTTGTGGGAAGGCACTAGTAGGAAAAATACCAGGTCTCTCTCCCCTCCCCCCTCCCCCCCCCCCCCCCCCCCGCATCTTTTTCAAAGTATTACGAAGGCAACAAAATAAAGATTAGGAAGACACAAAAGCACACAATTCATTTCTGTGGTAGCGGTGATCTCTGCGATAATATGTTAACTTCTGATGTTAGCAGAAGACGCACAATTCCATGTGTGTAAGCATGATCAAGCTGCAGCACTTCAGAACTCCACACATGGCACACTCAACTGACCACTGACTTAACTGTCCTACTAGCAAGATGGTTGGCGGCCGAATGCTGCTATATTTACCGTTACAACAGTATCTGCAGTAACTGGTATAGCCACATGAAAATTAGTCTACTTTGCTTATATTCGTTCGCTTACAACGTAAGACATTCTGGGGTAACTTTTCCCATTCGAGTAATGTGTGATGTTAAGTTCTGCGAATCTATTTTCAACCACTATTCAGAAGTCTGGAAATTTTGACATCGACCGCTCAAAATAGATTTCCTTTAATATCGTTTGTTGTTAACAATATGAGCTTACCGCCAAGAAGTAGCAGTTTTCATTCAGTTAATACCAGGCAGAAATACTATTTGCGTTTGGTTCAAATGGCTCTAAGCACTACGGGACTTAAGATCTGAGGTCATCGGTCTCCTAGACTTAGAACTACTTAAACCTAAGGACATCACACACATCCATGCCCGAGGCAGGATTCGAACCTGCGACCGTAGCAGCAGCGCGGTTTATGTTTGGGTCGCACATTCTTGATTCTTGTGCAGAATGGCGCACAGTATTTTACTGCAACCATTTTCATTAAGCTGTCACAAGAATTGAAAAAATCTTAGCAGTAATCCTCATAGTCTCAAGTCAAAACAAGAATTTCCTGATGGCTCTCTTCTTTTTTTTTTCGGGGAGTTTCTGGGGGAAAAAAATAGGCAGTTTCCTGTGTTCTATTGTTGACTATGCTAATATACAGTTAGCAGCTTGTCGTCTGCATATTATTCGCGTAAATTTTATTCTATTTAGCATTAACTTTTCTGGCGTTAATTGCATGTACTGACTTGTTCCATAACCATGGAGTTTTGATCCTCAGCTTGGTCCCACGGAACTACACGTGTAAAATAAATAAAATAAAAAAGCTGCAGTAGGGGAACTGTGCATCACAGGGAGGTTTACTGTTGTAATTTGGGGAACGAACGTTCCAAGAAGATTTAAACAGTACGTATTATTTACTCGCGCATACGACGATGAAGGGAAAATCTGAGAAACTGGAGTCCATTTGGAGGCTAACACACAGTCGTTCTCCTCTCGGAGCATTCGATTATGATCTCGGGGTGCCAGAAATACGCTCTGACCGTAATGCAGATGATTTGCTAGGCATGGGCCAACTGGATGTGGTATGTCCTTGCTTTCATGTGACCTTTGAACTGACTTAACCAACTGACTCAATTCGCCAGTAACACCGTGAAGTATGGCTTAACGTGCACCTCTGAGAGAGAGGGGGGGAGAGAGAGAGGGGGGGGAGAGAGAGGGGGGGAGAGAGAGCGGGGAGAGAGAGAGGGGGGGAGAGAGAGAGCGGGGAGAGAGAGAGGGGGGGAGAGAGAGAGGGGGGGAGAGAGAGAGGGGGGGAGAGAGAGAGGGGGGGAGAGAGAGAGGGGGGGAGAGAGAGGGGGGGGAGAGGGGGGGAGAGGGGGGGAGAGAGAGGGGGGGGACAGGGGGAGAGAGAGGGGGGGGAGAGAGAGAGGGGGGGAGAGAGAGGGGGGAGAGAGAGGGGGGAGAGAGGGGGGGAGAGAGGGGGGGAGAGAGAGGGGGGAGAGAGAGGGGGAGAGAGAGGGGGGAGAGAGAGGGGGGAGAGAGAGGGGGGAGAGAGAGGGGGGAGAGGGGGGGGAGAGAGGGGAGAGAGGGGGGAGAGAGGGGGAGAGAGGGGGGAGAGGGGGGAGAGAGGGGGGAGAGAGGGGGGGAGAGAGGGGGGAGAGAGGGGGGAGAGAGGGGGGAGAGAGGGGTGGGAGAGAGGGGGGAGAGAGGGGGCAGAGAGGGGGGGAGAGAGAGAGAGGGGAGAGAGAGAGAGGTGGGAGAGAGAGAGAGAGAGAGGTGGGAGAGAGAGAGAGAGAGAGGTGGGAGAGAGAGGGGGGGAGAGAGGGGGGGGGAGAGAGAGAGAGCTCTTTTCCAGAGGCGAAAGAAGCTATAAACGTCAACTGTGGACTACACCTGGGATTTCCGTATTTGTAATCTGACATATTCACACACCGAGCCATCTGGGGAATGTGAAGAGTCACTGGAGACATATCTGCAGATCAGCATGGTTACAATGCTAGTAGGAAATCACTTGGTTCCTTTTCGGCATCGGAACGGCTCATGTGTGATCCGTCTTTTGATGCAACACGCCTAGCATATTATAAATCTGAAGAATTCTAACCCGATGGTCTATTGCGAAACTATCATTTTTATCAACCAGATTTTGAACTGAGACATTAATCACGTTTTCGAACCACGTCATTCTCGTAAGGCCACATTTACTTTTATTTACCAAGTAATCGTCCGCCCCCCTCCCCTGTAGCTGAGTGGTCAGCGTAACAAAATGTCAATCCTAAGGGCCCGGATTCGATTCCCGGCTGGGTCGGAGATTGTCTCCGCTCTCAGGGACTGAGTATTTTGTTGTCCTAATCATCATCATTATCATCCCCATCGACGCACTAGTCGCCGAAGTGGCGTCAAATCGAAAGACTTGCACCCGGCGAACGGTCTACCCGACGGGAGGCCCTAGTCACACGACGTTTGCATTTTACCAAGTAATCGAGTATGTTCAGGGCGGACGCATTGCCCCTATGGTCTGCGTAGACCGTATTTTGTAACTGTGCCACAATTCATAATTTTAACTATGGAGATTAACACTTCACATTAATTTTCGTATACTTGTGCGACATAATATACCGATATCTTAATATAGCTGGTAACGTACAAGAGTGAGCTGCATCCATTTGAAACTCTGATCTAAATCGTTACAAGAACCACGCTTATCAACAATCATTCGTAGATATATCGGTCCTTATCAGCAGCACCTTAAACGTCATTCAGAAAACCTCTTTGCACTGATACGCACAGGTCAATTTTAGAAGAAAATATTGTCGAATATAACCATATAAATCAGTAATTGACAGAAAGGTCGCGAGTCCCTTTTATGTCAATTAAATGCAGTCTTATTTTGCAGCAAGTTCCTGGATTTTACATAATAAACGGAGCGTAGATAAAAGTATTGTGATCCCGTTTTGCAGCCATCCCAGTTTAATCTCGTGTGTGTGTGTGTGTGTGTGTGTGTGTGTGTGTGTGTGTGTGTGTGTGTGTGTAAAACATTTAATAGTATTAGTAATATCAGCTGTAAACAGTTTGAGTATCTGTATGTACTACCCGACAACGATATTATTACACTTGGCCTCCCGCGGGCCGGCCGGTGTGGCCGTGCGGTTCTAGGCGCTTCAGTCTGGAACCACGTGACCGCTACGGTCGCAGGTTCGAATCCTGCCTCGGGCATGGATGTGTGTGATGTCCTTAAGTTAGTTAGGTTTAAGTAGTTCTAAGTTCTAGGGGACTGATGACCACAGATGTTAAGTCCCATAGTGCTCAGAGCCATTTTGAGCCTCCCGCGGCCGTTCTCGGAAACACGTGTTGACGCAACAGTAAACAAGTACAGTAGTGACTGAGGGGGAAAGCACCGTACTGTGAATGCTTTCAGGAGAGTTGTGGGTATACTGTCAAGTGCTTCGGTGTGTCCTCATGAAATATCATGATAACAGCTCATGATAAGCGCACCGAACCGCCCTCATATTGTGGTCGAATAATAAGCAGTTACAAACATTAAAAACAGTGCAGAGGACGCAGATTCAAATAATACAGTGGAAAGATGAAGGAAAGAGTTGAAACATTTGGAACTGACAAAAAACAGTATTTAATCCAGAAATCGAATTCGTCATCTGCAGCACATTTTAATTTAGTTATATTGAAAAACGTGTAACATTTTCATTACCTGGTCAATAAAACTGTTTTTGTGTGCTTTTCGCCTTTTCTTACAATTATGAGAACGCCATTAACGCTCTGTTATAATAACCACTGATTTTCCATGCGCAACAGGCACCTAACCGGATACTAAAATTCGAAAAATAACGAAAAATGCATAAGATGAACATCAACAAAAGCAAAACGAGGATAATGGAATGTAGTCAAATTAAATCGGGTGATGCTGAGGGAATTAGATTAGGAAATGAGACACTTAAAGTAGTAAAGGAGTTTTGCTATTTAGGGAGTAAAATAACTGATGATGGTCGAAGTAGAGAGGATATAAAATGTAGACTGGCAATGACAAGGAAATCGTTTCTGAAGAAGAGAAATTTGTTAACATCGCGTATAGATTTAAGTGTCAGGAAGTCATTTCTGAAACTATTTGTATGGAGTTTAGCCATGTATGGAAGTGAAACATGGACGATAAATGGTTTAGACAGGAAGAGAATAGAAGCTTTCGAAATGTGGTGCTACAGAAGAATGTTGAAGATTAGATGGGTAGATCACATAACTAATGAGGAGGTATTGAATAGAATTGGGGAGGAGAGAAGTTTGTGGCACAACTTGACTAGAAGAAGGGATCGGTTGGTAGGACACGTTTTGAGGCATCAAGGGATCACAAATTTAGCATTGGAGGGCAGCGTGGAGGGTAAAAATCGTAGAGGGAGACCAAGAGATGAATACACTAAGCAGATTCAGAAGGATGTAGGTTGCAGTAGGTACTGGGAGATGATGAAGCTTGCACAGGACAGAGTAGCATGGAGAGCTGCATCAAACCAGTCTCAGGACTGAAGACCACAACAACAACAACAACAACAACAACGAAAATGCACATTTTGCCTGAAGCCACGAAATATATAAACACTAAAGATTAATCTCGACAGTCTTCTAGCGGAGTCATATCGCCTTTTACTGGCGCATTTTGGCAGGGAAAGACTTTTCTCAGTATGGAATATTAAGCTCTGGAAACACTACACAACTCTATAAAGTGTTTTAGAAACGTTGCAAGCCCTTACTAGGGTAGTTTTTCTTCGAAATGCATATTGGTTATAATGTCCCCGATTGCTCAGTGGAGGCAGTCTTATTTGTTAAGGTCAGTAAAGATTGATCACGTCAGTTAATACACATTACATGTAGATTAAGAATTCGTCAAGAAATATAGGTCACTGCGTCAGTCACACGATTTGGCTTTCTGAAAGACAACGGATTCCACAAAAGTGTGACAAAAGTACTGATAAAATTGTTCACAGGCGGGGCCGGCACTCAACGGTTCATACTGGCGTGATCACGGCAAGAGTGTTATCTTAAAACAGACTCTCATTTATAGAATGGGAAGAAATGTCCGGATCGGTGGATTGGAAGGAACGGTCCAACACCCTGGCTACCCCGCTCTTCAGACATTACTCCCCTTGACTTTTTTTTAGATATAACAGAGTCTTCGTCACACCAGTTGCTGACGTCGACGAACTGAAGGCTAGGATATAAGCTGCTGTGGGTACTGTGACAGAAGACATGTTACGAAAGACCTGGCGGGAACTCTAATACCGGCTCGACATTCTCCGAGCTACCAAGGGAGCACACGTTGACGTTTACTAACGTAAGTGGTCTTAAAAAGACTAGTAACACTAACCTATGTAACGGCATCAAATGTAACTTATTATGTCGAACGGTTATTATGTTATAAATTTTTATAACCAGGGAAAGACTTTGCGCTCACCCTGTATTTCACCGCCCTTATTGACCCATTAACGGAAACGTAAGTGGTTTGGGGTAAGTTCCTAGCCTCCAGATTGTCTGCTAATAGCCTCAGTAAAACCACATGCATCTTCATACTGATCATCAGACGGAGGACATTCGACAACGTTAATGATCATCCACATGTCACGAGGGGATGTTATTACAGGTGGCATCACTGACGCTTATGGAGAAGGCAGGGCAGAAATGTGTTTCAGGTTTGTCTTGCTCTGATCTCATTCTCATGCACAGTTACAAGCTTTCAGTACAACCAACGGCATCTACAGATTTAAATCAGATGCGTCATCCACTGATCTAAAGAGCTTTCTTTAGATCAGGTCTACCTAACCTTGGATAGAAAAGAAATGAGTAAATCATTACTAGCTCCCAAAGTGCACAAGGAATAATAGTTTCTTTAAATTTACAGTAGAACGGATAACATCAATCTAGCTATCATTATCATTCTTGGATTCTTCACCATAGTCTAGTCACCACCATAAATACTGTTGCTACCATCATAAGTGAATGACTCGGTCAACATCATAAATACTGTCACTAGCTCCATAACTGAATGGCCATTATAATCTGAACATATCTACATACATACTCCGCAGTCCACCATAAGGTGCGTGGCGGAGGGTACCTCGTACCACAACTAGCATCTTCTCTCCCTGTTCCACTCCCAAACAGAACGAGGGAAAAATGACTGCCTGTATGCCTCTGTACGAGCCCTAATCTCTCTTATCTTATCTTTGTGGTCTTTCCGCGAAATATAAGATGGCGGCCGTAAAATTGTACTGCAGTCAGCCTCGAAAGCTGGTTCTCTAAATATCCTCAGTAGCGATTCACGAAAAGAACGCCTCCTTTCCCCCAGAGACTCCCACCTGAGTTCCTGAAGCATTTCCGTAACACTCGCGTGATGATCAAACCTACCAGTAACAAATCTAGCAGCCCGCCTCTGAATTGCTTCTATGTCCTCACTCAATCCGACCTGATAGGGATCCCAAACGCTCGAGCAGTACTAAAGAATAGGTCGTATTAGTGTTTTATAAGCGGTCTCCTTTACAGATGAACCACATCTTCCCAAAATTCTACCAATGAACCGAAGACGACTATCTGGCTTCCCCAAAACTGCCATTACATGCTTATCCCACTTCATATCGCTCTGCAATGTTACGCCCAAATATCTAATCGAATTGACTGTGTCAAGCGCTACACTACTAATGGAGTATTCAAACATTACGGGATTCTTTTTCCTATTCATCTGCATTAATTTACATTTATCTATATTTAGAGTTAGCTGCCATTCTTTACACCAATCACAAATCCTGTCCAAGTCATCTTGTATCCTCCTACAGTCACTCAACGAAGACACCTTCCCGTACACCACAGCATCGTCAGCAAAGAGCCGCACATTGCTATCCACCCTATCCAAAAGATCATTTATGTAGGTAGAAAACAACAGCGGACCTACCACACTTCCCTGGGGCACTCCAGATGATACCCTCACATCCGATGAACACTCATCATCGAGGACAACACACATATCGAATGACCATCATAATCTGAACCACGAAGACCACTGTCACAAGTGCCATCATCATGACTATCGTCATTGTTGTCGTCGTCGTATTACCGCCAATACCTGTATGACTGTCATCAAAATAAATGGTAACAGTATCATTGACAGTGACTTACATTATTGACACTAACTTAGCTGATACCTACATAACTGAAGTAAGCAATACGTACATCATGGACACTGGCAAAACCGATACTTACACCACCACCACAACCATCATCATCATCATCATCATCATCATCATCATCACCATCACCATCGGCACCATCATCATCATCATCGGCACCATCATCATCATCATCGGCACCATCATCATCATCATCGGCACCATCATCATCATCATCATCATCATCGGCACCATCACCAAAGTTTTCTGTGGTTTTGCATGAAACTACTTTCCTTCTACCGTTTTCGCTTAATGGATAACGCGAAACGCACCAAATAGCTCTCGTTATACATTGCTGCTGGCGTCTCTCCCGCGCAGTATAAAAACAGGCTGAAGTGTGGGGTGGGGGGGGGGGGGCAGGGGGTGAGGGAGGAATCGCTGTTGGCGTGCTAATGTAGTCGCGACGTAACGGCATCGCTCCCTCGCAGGCGATACTCCACGTTGGCATTCGGCCAGCTGGTACGACGAGAATTACAGCTCGGCGCGGAATGTCAGCCCCGGGATGCCTGGCGCGTTTCAAACGCATAAACCCACGGCAGCTCTCCCAGAGGCAAAGTACGGCTCCAGCGCTACCCTACATGCCACTCGCTGCCAGTCACAGGTGGAATGGTGGCCCTTAAGCGGCAGGCTGTACTGTGTTAATTTCCCCCCACTAAAACTTCCACAAAACGGCGGAATAATTGGCAGTAATACGGTATATTGATAATTTTTACTTATGGACCGTCTGACAGCAACTGAATAAAACACAATTTTAGTGCCATACGCGTTTTGCCTTTAGAAGCAAGGCATCATCAGTGGCCAGGAATATGTACATATGTTTGCTGTTTAATTTACATTTTTGTCACTGTGAATATAGGTTATAAACAGTTCTGGTGGTTGGTATTTCCTATTAAGTAGTAATGTTTTGAACTATACTTACAGGTTGCGTGGACAGTTTCTTACATATTACGCTCCTGTTGCATTTTTGGTGTTGTTCTTCTTCTTATGAACCCCAATTTGCGGTTTTTTCCCCACATTCCACAGCACTATGAACTGAACGATTATTTCAATGCAATGTTCTGGTTTCTGTTGCCGACTGTCAAATGTTTTTCTTAAAGATCGAAATGTTATTGGCAAACTTTCGAGAGTAATTATTGAAGTATCTGTGATCTGTTCGTGTATGTGTGTGTGTGTGTGTGTGTGTGTGTGTGTGTGTGTGTGTTCAGATGGTGAAGGGGGAAGAGTTTTTTTTTTTGTTTTATGTTATCGTTTCCTTTATTAAGTGTAGTAGGGAACCTGTGCTGATGTGTGTTTGTTCATTTATCACATGTTTGTTTTCTGCTATGGCTTTCTCGATGTGGAATAAAGGAAATGATAACATAAAACAAACTCTTCCCCCAGTTTGGCAATAACATTTCGATCTTTGACAAAAACATTTGACAGTCGGCAACAGAAACCAAAACATTGCATTGAAACAAACGTTCAGTTCATAGTGCTGTGGAATGTGGGGAAAAATCCGCAAATTGGCATTCATAAGAAGAAGAACAACATCAAAAATGCAACAGGAGCGTACTATGTAAGAAATTGTCCACGCAACCTGTAAGTACAATTCAAAACATTACTACTTAATAGGAAATACCAACCACCAGAACTGTTTATAACCTATATTCACAGTGACAAAAATATAAATTAAGCAGCAAACATATGTACATATTCCAGGCCACTGATGATGCCTTGCAGAAAATAAAGGCGAAACGTGTATGGCACTAAAATTGTGTTTTATTCAGTTGCTGTCAGACGGTCCATAGTTAAAAGTTATCAATATACCGTAATACTACACGCAACTGAGGAAGACAGGACTACAAAAGTTGGCAATAAGCTTCGGTGCTTTCTGGCTCTCAAGCAATGCACCGATGATACAAATATTCTCCGTCTTGATTCCTGAACGTATTAGAAACATCGCTACATTTACATGTGGCACAATATTTAATTCTCACTCGTGTGACAAGAGAGACTACCATCGACTGTACCTACAAACAGAAATTTCCTGTGGTTTTCCACAGAGTGCTGTGTGCACAGGAACATCAAATATTTCTTGAGCGGTTCAGGATCGCGAATAAAGCTATAATCTGCGAAGCGGGAGAATATTTTTCTAAAACGTTAGTTAAATATTTGCTGTATCGACATATTGAAGAAGTTATTTTATAAATGGTGTAAGACATGTATATTTCTACGGTGTATTGTCAAACCACAATTTATGAAACATGTTTATATTTTATTAATAGGATTCAGTACGAATAATTAATATTTCTCATGTTGGAAATAATTGTGGTAGCAGGGAATGTCTGCACCAAAGTATTGTTGGCAAGAGAGACCGCACATTGATATAATTTTAAAAAAGGGCGGGAGAGACAGCGTATGGATGCATTTTAAGAAAAGAGCGGGAAAGACCGCGCATTGATACATTTTGTAATGGTAGCAGGGATCGTCTGCACCAGAAAGCATTGTTGACAGGAGAGACCGCACTTTAGCGTTCGTAGGAAGTCAGTAGTAAGCGAGATGTGAAGCGAGTGGGTAGCAGGTCTGAAGCGAGAGGTTGAGAGGAGCGGTGTGCCTGCCAGCCACCAGCTGTGATTTACAAGAGATTATAAACGGATGTACAGAGACATCAGCTAACTATCATCATAAGAGGAACTAATATTATTGAATTAATTTTTTGAGAAAAGCAAGACTACTGAAGGTATGTTTGCGAATTGCTAGTTGTAAGATTATTGTAAAAAGTAAGTCCCATTTGAACGTTTGTAAAATCATTTCATTCAAAATATAATTAATTGCATTTCTAATTGTAATCCATCCCAAAAACCATCAACGTAAAACTTCGCAAAATTTTATTGTTGTCAAGAAAAAGTTTAACTGTGAATTACGTAACATCAGTCAAATTAATTAAAGAATAACGTCAGCTTTGGTAATAAATACAGCCACTTATTATGACAGCCCACCAGCAGCTAATAGAGTATAGTAAACCAGAGTAAGTATATTCATGTCTCAATTCGATGTAGCAGTCAGATGGCGATCCAGTAACAGTAAAAAAGGTAAGGAACGGTTCTGGGTTATTGCAGATAACGACTGAGGGCCACAACGACGACACATTCTATGTTTCGTCGAAATGATCAGAAAATCACTTTTAATAAGCAGCATTTAAATTTGTATGCGAAGATTGAGAAAGAGAATTAATTTCAAAGGGAAGATTTCATTTGTTATTATTAAACAAGAGGTAGAAATCCTAAGGGAAGGTTTCATAGGTTATTGTAAAAGGGAAGTTTTCGTAACAAAAGAGATATAGACGAGACGGGAAGGTTTCAATGAAGGGATGCACATTTAATGGTTTCTGTTGTCTCGAAGAGAAAGAGTGACAAAATTGATTTTCTGAAGCTTTCCGTAGAAGTAGCGCAGTTCTAAAATCGAAAGCCAGTCTACTCGTACAGCGCAGTTTGACGTCAACTGAAATATAGAACCGTCAAAACTTCCTTTAGCTGCTCTTTGCTGACAGACTTTGGCGTCATATTCGGCAGTAATGTGCCACGCAGATGTACACTCCCAAGAAATAAAAAGCGACGCTTCACGAAGGAATTATGCGAAAGGGACATAAATCGGTAGCTGTGATGTACACGCACAGACACACAAATTATTACAATTTCAGAAAAATGGATGCCCTGTTTTTTTCGCCCTTCATAACAAGCCATCCTAGGCTTACATTTCAGTAAGATAACACACGCCCGAACAGAACGAGAGTTTCTACTGCTTGTCTAAGTGCTTGCCAGATCTACCTTGGCCAGCGAGGTCGGTTGACCTCTCCAATTGAGATTCGAGGGCCCTGCCCATAATGCTCCAAACAACCAGCTCAGGATTCTGACGATCTAACGTGGCAGTTGGACAGAATTTGGCAAGATATACCTCGCCAAGACATCCAATAACGCTATCAATCAACGCCAAGCCGAATAACTCTTCGCGTAAGTGCCAGAGGCAAACCAACGCGTTATTGACTTGCTCTGTTTGTGAAGCTCTTTCTCGTGAATAAATCATCCAATTTTCCTGAAATCGTAATTATTGTATGTCTGTACAACCACATCACATCTATTTCCGTTCAATTCGGATAATTCCCACGTGGTGCGTCACTTTTTTGTCTCAGAGTGTAATTTAGTATCTCTCAACATGCTGTACATTTTATATCAGCTTCTTAAAACATTCCTTTGGAGTCTCGAAACTTCCCCTGAAATATGGACGAAACGTTTAATACTTCTGACGGAAACAGTTTATTATTATTTTCGCTTGTCACTTCACAAAGACCACGTAATGTGTCGTTTAGTAGCTGGGTATATAACTACGCACTGGATCATTCAAGGGTTGGAGAGGATATTTCTTGTAGAGAGTAACCAAATTTGGCACATACATGACTCACTTTCTGGAAAAATATGCAGTTGATTTCAGATAACCAAACAATCCTTAGGTGGGCTTAGGTGGGCTGTGAAGAGGGAGAAAATTAATGATGTTAGTAAAGAACCCACTATTTTCGTGACCGCTACTATGATTAGGAACAGTTCTGCCAATATAGGTTGAAATATGAACATAGACTTTTCAGAGTCCTCGTCATCGTTCACTGCGCTGATAATTACTTCTCTCCTGGTAGATGATGGACAGTTTTATCTTCAGTATTATTTGATGATCGATTGGGTGAAGTTCATTAAGCACTTTGGATTAAGATTCTTCGAAAGGTGTTATTGAATTATAGCAACAAAATCGTACCACGGATTTCGAGTAAAACTTTTGCTTCAGTCTTTAGCTTCATCCCAGATGTTATGATGGACGAGAAAGAAATAGAAAATCTTACCAGAAACGAGGACACGAAAATTGAACTACAGCGGCTCTGACGTAAACTACAAACTGGTTCCAGCGTTTGTCACCACAATTCTACTGAGATCTGCACGAATTACCCGCCGACTGATCATGCAGTCTTAGACACTTGAGAAGTTCAAATGTGTGTGAATTCCTAAGGGACCAAACTGCTGAGGTCAACGGTCCCTAGACTTACACACTACTTTAACTTAAGCTGAAACAACACATGGCGCCCTAAACCGCGCGGCACTCGAGAAGTGTCTGACTAGTGACTAAATGCGAAATCCAGCATAGTTACCTCATTTTCTTTCTTGACTACTACTATTTTTCGATATGGCCCTGCAGTGGGCCACATAAGTAACTACTTGTGAATTAATTTATGATTTTTCCAATAATTTTTCCTTCTATCGAAGTGTTGCTGTTTGCGAACTTCCGGCCACTTTTATTTTATGGCTCTCTCTGGAGATGGGAATTTAAAACCTCCTTTAGAAGCGTATATCTCCCCAGAATTGCATGTTCTTTATCCTTAATCTCTTTCAGATCAATTGTGGTTTCTAGGAAACAGTTGCACCACTGCAATTATTTCGGTTGACGTGTTCAAAGTCCTCTTTCCTATTCTGGTTTCATTCATCCGAATCAGATTGCAGTAAAACATCATTCTACCTTTTCTTATCTTTACGCTTAGTTGCTCATTTTTTGTACAGCTCTCCATTAATTCTTTTCCTCTTTTTATCGTTGTATTTTATTGACCTCAATACTTTTCAGAAGATTTTCCGCTCACTTAGCGCCAATCAGCTTCTTCCGATTCGGAATAGTGATGTCAACACGATTAGCGGAGGACCACTTGCATGTTGTTCTCGATCAGTGCTCAGACCTTGTGATAGGTCTGTTATTTTAAATGAAGTTCACTGCGACGGACTTTTACTCTGAGGGCATTTGTGGCGGCCAGATTCTCCTGCTGCTCGTAACTGACTAAGCCTGGAGTTGGTCTCCAGGAATGTACTTGTGTTCTATGCAACCAGTGCATTTCGTTTAATAAACGAGCCGTATACCACACCTTAACATCAGTCAGATCCATTCATTTGGCTGCCTATAAGCATTCCGGTTGTGTTATTGTAACATAGTGCTGCAATTTTGCTTTAGAGGAGATGGGTCTCTCATCGTACGCATATACAGGGTGATTCAAAAAGAATACCACAACTTTAGGAATTTAAAACTCTGCAACGACAAAAGGCAGAGCTAAGCACTATCTGTCGGCGAATTAAGGGAGCTATAAAGTTTCATTTAGTTGTACATTTGTTCGCTTGAGGCGCTGTTGACTAGGCGTCAGCGTCAGTTGATGCTAAGATGGCGACCGCTCAACAGAAAGCTTTTTGTGTTATTGAGTACGGCAGAAGTGAATCGACGACAGTTGTTCAGCGTGCATTTCGAACGAAGTATGGTGTTAAACCTCCTGATAGGTGGTGTATTAAACGTTGGTATAAACAGTTTACAGAGAATGGGTGTTTGTGCAAAGGGAAAAGTTCTGGACGGCCGAGAACGAGTGATGAAAATGTAGCACGCATCCAGCAAGCATTTGTTCGCAGCCCAGGAAAATCGACTCGCAGAGCTAGCAGAGAGCTGCAAATTCCACAATCAACTGTATGGAGAGTCCTACGAAAAAGGTTAGTTATGAAACCTTATCGTCTGAAATTAGTTCAACTACCCGAGGCGATGGATCGGCCGCCAGGCAGCCCGTGACAGAGCACTTCATCACTGGCCTCCAAGAAGCCCTGATCTTACCCCCTGCGATTTTTTCTTATGGGGGTATGTTAAGGATATGGTGTTTCGGCCACCTCTCCCAGCCACCATTGATGATTTGAAACGAGAAATAACAGCAGCTATCCAAACTGTTACGCCTGATATGCTACAGAAAGTGTGGAACGAGTTAGAGTATCGGGTTGATATTGCTCGTGTGTCTGGAGGGGGCCATATTGAACATCTCTGAACTTGTTTTTGAGTGAAAAAAAACCTTTTTAAATACTCTTTGTAATGATGTATAACAGAAGGTTATATTATGTTTCTTTCATTAAATACACATTTTTAAAGTTGTGGTATTCTTTTTGAATCACCCTGTATAGTCAACAGAAGGGCCATTTCCATCATCTTAGCCATGATTTTATCAGTCTCACTGTCGCGGCCGTTCTTCCGAATTACCTCACCAATATATTTAAATTTATTGACTTTTAATTTTTATATAATCTTTGTTCATGAGACTTGGGAGCATTTTTTATACATCACATATTCCGCTTTTGCGTACTATATTTCAAGACTAGTTTTTTCGACAATTCTTTTCAAAATTTGATTTTTGTTGAAGCCATTGCTATGTCTCCAGAAAGTATGGCAAGATCCTATGCAAAAGCTGAATACTGAATTCCAAGATTCTCATTTTTATGTCCAAATTGCATCTGCTCATTTACACCATAATAATAATAATAATAATAATAATAATAATAATAATAATAATAATAATAATTATTATTATTATTATTATTTCTTTACTTTCTCAGACGTTAAGTCTGGTTAAAAATGGAAAGTGACGTGGACCTTGATCAAGCGTCACTTCCTTTTAACTGTACGGTATATGTTATATTGCATTTAGGAACTTTCAGGTAATTGAACATGTATCAATAATTACGGATTTCTGTAGTTGTATATGTAAGTTTGGATGTAGCTGTATTGCATTGATGTACTGGTGGATATTGTGTGGTATGACTCCTGTAGTTGATTGTATAATTGGTATAATGTCAACTTTATCCTGATGCCACATGTCCTTGACTTCCTCAGCCAGTTGGATGCATTTTTCAATTTTTTCTCCTGTTTTCTTTTGTATATTTGTTGTATTGGGTATGGATATTTCGATTAGTTGTGTTAATTTCTTCTTTCTATTGGTGAGTATGATGTCAGGTTTGTTATGTGGTGTTGTTTTATCTGTTATAATGGTTCTGTTCCAGTATAATTTGTATTCATCATTCTCCAGTACATTTTGTGGTGCATACTTGTAGGTGGGAACGTGTTGTTTTATAAGTTTATGTTGTAAGGCAAGCTGTTGATGTATTATTTTTGCTACATTGTCATGTCTTCTGGGGTATTCTGTATTTGCTAGTATTGTACATCCGCTTGTGATGTGATCTACTGTTTCTGTTTGTTGTTTGCAAAGTCTGCATTTATCTGTTGTGGTATTGGGATCTTTAATAATATGCTTGCTGTAATATCCGGTGTTTATTGTTTGATCCTGTATTGCAATCATGAATCCTTCCGTCTCACTGTATATATTGCCTTTTCTTAGCCATGTGTTGGATGCGTCTTGATCGATGTGTGGCTGTGTTAGATGATACGGGTGCTTGCCATGTAGTGTTTTCTTTTTCCAATTTACTTTCTTCGTATCTGTTGATGTTATGTGATCTAAAGGGTTGTAGAGGTGGTTATGAAATTGTAGTGGTGTAGCCGATGTATTTATATGAGTGATTGCTTTGTGTATTTTGCTAGTTTCTGCTCGTTCTATAAAGAATTTTCTTAAATTGTCTACCTGTCCATAATGTAGGTTTTTTATGTCGATAAATCCCCTTCCTCCTTCCTTTCTGCTTATTATTATTAGCGTCGACACACTGTAAGAACAAGCAAAACATTCTGCTTCATTAGAGCATTATTTCCAACCTTACACGACACATTTTTTGTCCACAGTATCACCTTCTATCTTCAGTTCACTTTGTCTTTGGTTTCTTTGCGACTTCGTTCTCTGACATTCCATTCGATTTCTGTACTTTGTCTCTCCTAAAACTAATCTGCATTAGTAACTCGTATGAGCTCTGAATTAAAACATGCGAGCGTCATCACGATTAAGGTATTTGCATGTTACGTATCATTCCACTCGTAATTTGGCCACTGTGCACATCAGAAACAACACCACACTGAAATAAGAACTTAAAATATTTTTGATTATATTTGTTAAATAAAGGTGGCTAATCATGGGAGAAGTTGTAAGCAGTAGGATTCATAAATGGAAGTCAGAATTACCAAGCTTTTTTCCAGATTTAAAAACCAGCGTGGAAGCTCACTGCAAAGTTACTCTCAAAGACACTGAAAAATTTTCATGGAACACTATAGCTAATTATGTGGGACTTGACTGAAATCATTAGGAAGAATGAAAGAAAAACAAAATTAGAGTTCCTCATCTGGCCAGCTCGCACATTTAAATCAACGAGAGAAATAACCCAATGAACTCTGCAGCAAAGATGCACAAAGAACCATTTAAATGCGAGCTGCTCAGAACGCAGACTGTGAAATACGAAACAAACACCTCACGCTATCATAAAATCGACACTTACCCCTTCAGACTGCACAGTTACAAAGCCAGCATCTTGCTTGTAGTCAATGTGACAAACGTTAATGTTCCTTGAACCTTGAAATTGGGGGGGGGGGGGGGGGCTGCAAAAATTTCCTTGACATCGCATACAGATACACGACCAATTTATTAGTTTGGTATCAAGTATGAACAGCCTCTTACTGGGGGACAATACACAGGAGTGCACTCACATACGAGTTTTCTCATGTTGCAGAGGAAGCGAGAGGTGGTGTAGTTGTTGACACTCATGCCGAAAAGGTAGCTACCACATCGCAAATGGACGCTTGGGGGATTAGGCACTTTAAGTGGCCGTGCACAGGGATCTGTGCCAGAAAACTGCCACTTGAGAATTCGGCGAGCGGGCAACCGTAACTCCTTTCCGGAACTCCCAAGACTGCAAACCAGGTTTTGAGGAAAGCTTTTCTGTACCAATTCGACAGTAAACACTGGTTTTCCCGGAATTCTTTTCGTTACGTGAGAACCCTTAAGGGGGCAGGACGTCAAACGGGCCAACTTGGAGCAGGAGAGGCACCGCAGGACATTTTAATTTCCACTGTCAATAATTTTACAAATAAACTGATAAAACTTTGTCAGCATGACCTGGAAGGGTTCAGAAGTCACACTTATAGCAGTGGAAGTTCAATAAACAAAACAAAATAATTTTTTTTACATGTGAAATTTCATCATTATTTCGCTTACTATTGGCTGCATTTGTTGCTATAGCTACATTTTTCTTCATAAGTACTAGAGATTCTTCAATGAATTTTGCACAGCATACATACCATACTTACAGGTGTATGAAACTCCAGAATATTCCAAATCTATTAAAATCTGTGGTAAAAATTGAGATAATTAACCATAAAATTTGATCAGGTTACCTTCCATTCAGAAAACTGTTGCACTCAGCGACTGTTACACCGACTTGTAAATTATAGACTGCAGCAATCAGTCGTCCTATTATAAATTTTATTGTGCAGATGTCGATTTCGGCTAGAACCTAGCCATTCTCAATGCACTATCGTTTTTGCTCAATGTAAGTCACTCTTGAATATGAGTATTCAATTAACTGTGGTTGAAGACCCATTGCACAGGGACTTACATGAGCGAAAATGATAGTGCATTGAAAATGGCTAGCTTCTAGCCGAAATCTAGATCTGCACAATAAAATTAAAAAAAATGGCGACTGATCGCTGCAGTCTATAATTTACAAGTACATAAAATTTGAATTTTTTTCTAAACATGAAGTTTAAAAGCTCATTCATTTTTTCAAAAATTAAATAAATTCTAGAGTTTCATACACCTGTAAGTATGGTTTGTATGTTGCGCAATATTCATCGAAGAATCATCTATAGCAAGGAATGCAGCCAATAGTAAGTGAAAAAAAAGATCAAATTTCACATGTAAAAAGAAAATATTTCGCTATGTTTTTGAATTTCCATTGCTATGAGTGTCAATTCTGAATCCTTCCTGATCGTGCTGACAATGTTTTTATCAATTTACTTGTAAAAGTATAGAGAGTGGAAATTAAAATGTCCTGTGATGCCTCTCCTGCTCCAAGTCGGCCCGTTTGACGTCCTACCCCCTTAACGACTTCCCAGCCGTTTGTATTGCCCCCTTTTATTTACGACACAAATGTAACTGGACTGATAGAGAGTCCTGAAGTTATATGGACCAATCCGAAAACAAAGGAAATAGGTTACAGTACACTTGTTCGCCCACTGCTTGAATACTGCTCACCGGTGTGGGATCCGTACCAAAATAGTTCAAATGGCTCTGAGCACTATGGGACTTAACAGCTGTGGTCATCAGTCCCCTAGAACTTAGAACTACTTAAACCTAACTAACCTAAGGACATCACACACATCCATGCCCGAGGCAGGATTCGAACCTGCGGCCGTAGCAGTCGCACGGTTCCGGACTGCGCGCCTAGAACCGCGAGACCACGGCGGCCGGCCGATCCGTACCAGATAGGGTTGATAGAAGAGATAGGGAAGATCCAACGGAGAGCAGCGCGCTTCGTTACAGGATCATTTAGTAATCGCGAAAGCGTTACGGAGATGATAGATAAACTCCAGTGGAAGACTCTGCAGGAGATACGCTCAGTAGCACGGTACGGGCTTTTGTTGAAGTTTCGAGAACATACCCTCACCGAGGAGTCAAGCAGTATATTGCCCCCTCCTACGTACCGGGTGATCAAAAAGTCAGTATAAATTTGAAAACTTAATAAACCACGGAATAATGGAGATAGAGAGGTAAAAATTGACACACATGCTTGGAATGACATGGGGTTTTATTAGAACAAAAAAAAAGTCCACAAAATGTCCGACAGATGGCGCTGGACAGCAAAACTGCTACCGTGACGGGTGAGAGGTATGCCGATATGTTATAGAATCGCATCATCCCCAGTCTGGCTGATGAACACCTGCTGGAACGTACGATGTTTATGCAGGATGGCGCTCCACCCCATATTGCTAGACGCGTGAAAGATCTCTTGCGCACGTCGTTTGGTGACGATCGTGTGCTCCGCCGCCACTTTCGTCATGCTTGGCCTCCCAGGTCCCCAGACCTCAGTCCGTGACATTATTGGTTTTGGCGTTACCTGAGGTCGCAAGTGTATTGTGATCGACCGACATCTCTAGGGACGCTGAAAGACAACATCCGACGCCAATGCGTCACCATAACTCCGGACATGCTTTACAGTGCTGTTCACAACATTATTCCTCGACTACAGCTATTGTTGAGGAATGATGGTGGAAATATTGAGCATTTCCTGTAAAGAACATCATCTTTGCTTTGTCTTACTTTGTTATGCTAATTATTGCTATTCTGATCATATGAAGCGCCATCTGTCGGACATTTTTTGAACTTTTGTATTTTTTTGGTTCTAATAAAACCCCATGTCATTCTAAGCATGTGTGTCAATTTGTACCTCTCTATCTACATTATTCCGTGATTTATTGAGTTTTGAAATTTATACAGACTTTTTGATCACCCGGTATATCTCGCGAAGCGACCACGAGGATAAAATCAGAGAGATTAGAGCCCACACAGAGGGATACCGACAATCTTTCTTTCCACGAACAATACGAGAGTGGAATGGAAGGGAGAACCCATAGAGGTACTCAAGGTACCCTGCGCCACACACCGTCAGGTAGCTGGAGGAGTATGGATGTAGATGTAGATGTCCATTCCGAGACGACTGGAAGCTGTTTCGAGTGCCAACGGGTTTCCTACGCCGTACTGGGCACGGTAATGTGCTGTGTTTTTGGTGTTTCCGTATTTCGTCGAGCCCCTGCATATGTATGAATGAATGAAGAAATAGATGACAAAGTTTACAAGTCGCTGAGAGAACGAGGGCACGGATTTCTGTCTCTAGGGGGCAGCCGTTGCAAGGGTAACAAAGGTAACGCTACGAGGAGAACAGCTTAACAGCTGCAGCCGCTCCTAGGCGAAGGCGGCCGCAGAGGGACTGGAGAGCGAGAGACTGCGTAGCCCGTACGGGAGGCACGTGCCACAAGAGACGAGTGTTATGCGCGTCCACATTCGGCATTATAACGACGGCACACGCGGCGCTGCTCGACGCGCATTAAAAACCCGGCAGCCGCCCACGGCACAAAGGAAGCGCGCTGGCGAGGAGGAGACTTTTTTTATTATTATTATTCAAATTGAGGCGGGAGGCGAAGAGGGGGGCGACGCTTTAGGCCTCGTGGCGTCCCGGCCTGGCGCGCCGCATTCACGTCCGAAGGATGTGGGGGGCGGCGAGGATAAAGAGCCGGCGGTGGGCGGGGTGTCGGCTCCTCAGGGCGGCGAGCTTCGAGGAGACGGCGCGCCCTTAATGTGGCGCGGCCGCCGCGCGGTCTGCCGGCAGCCGGCAGCCTCGGCTAGCAGAGCGGGCTCCAGGCTCCAGGCTCCCACAGCCGGCGACTATCGATCCGCGAGCGCGCCCGGGCCTCTCCGCGCACAGCGCACAGCCAACTAGCGCCACCGCCTCCGCCACCCGCGCGCTACCGGCCGCACGCTGGTAATAGCGGCCCGGTGCGAGTCTTCCAACTGGACGCCAATTCGGCGACTTGCATGTCCGTAACTTGACCCAGTAAATCTACCGGGAAAATGGGACCTTGTAATGCAATCGAGCCAATGGTGCAAGAATCCTACGATACTTCATTCCGTCTCCAGGCCACCTACCGGGACCATCCGACCGCCGTGTCAACTACTGAGGTCATTAGCGCCCAGTCACAAATGTATGTGCACATACAGGGCGTTTCAAAAATGATCGGTATATTTCAAACGGCAATAAAAACTAAACGAGCAGCGATAGAAATACACCGTTTGTTGCAATATGCTCGGGACAACAGTACATTTTCAGGCAGACAAACTTTCGAAATTACAGTAGTTACAATTTTCAACAACAGATGGCGCTGCGGTCTGGGAAACTCTATAGTACGATATTTTCCACATATCCACCATGCGTAGCAATAATATGGCGTAGTCTCTGAATGAAATTACCCGAAACCTTTGACAACGTGTCTGGCGGAATGGCTTCACATGCAGATGAGATGTACTGCTTCAGCTGTTCAATTGTTTCTGGATTCTGGCGGTACACCTGGTCTTTCAAGTGTCCCCACAGAAAGAAGTCACAGGGGTTCATGTCTGGCGAATAGGGAGGCCAATCCACGCCGCCTCCTGTATGTTTAGGATAGCCCAAAGCAATCACACGATCATCGAAATATTCGTTCAGGAAATTAAAGACGTCGGCCGTGCGATGTGGCCTGGCACCATCTTGCATAAACCACGAGGTGTTCGCAGTGTCGTCTAAGGCAGTTTGTACCGCCACAAATTCACGAAGAATGTCCAGATAGCGTGATGCAGTAATCGTTTCGGATCTGAAAAATGGGCCAATGATTCCTTTGGAAGAAATGGCGGCCCAGACCATTACTTTTTGAGGATGCAGGGACGATGGGACTGCAACATGGGGCTTTTCGGTTCCCCATATGCGCCAGTTCTGTTTACTGACGACGCCGTCCAGGTAAAAATAAGCTTCGTCAGTAAACCAAATGCTGCCCACATACATATCGCCGTCATCAATCCTGTGCACTATATCGTTAGCGAATGTCTCTCGTGCAGCAATGGTAGCAGCGCTGAGGGGTTGCCGCGTTTGAATCTTGTATGGATAGAGGTGTAAACTCTGGCGCATGAGACGATACGTGGACGTTGGCGTCATTTGGACCGCAGCTGCAACACGGCGAACGGAAACCCGAGGCCGCTGTTGGATCACCTGCTGCACTAGCTGCGCGTTGCCCTCTGTGGTTGCCGTACGCGGTCGCCCTACCTTTCCAGCACGTTCATCCGTCAAGTTCCCAGTCCGTTGAAATTTTTCAAACAGATCCTTTATTGTATCGCTTTTCGGTCCTTTGGTTACATTAAACCTCCGTTGAAAACTTCGTCTTGTTGCAACAACACTGTGTTCTAGGCGGTGGAATTCCAACACCAGAAAAATCCTCTGTTCTAAGGAATAAACCATGTTGTCTACAGCACACGTGCACGTTGTGAACATCACACGCTTACAGCAGAAAGACGACGTACAGAATGGCGCACCCACAGACTGCGTTGTCTTCTATATCTTTCACATCACTTGCAGCCCCATCTGTTGTTGAAAATTGTAACTACTGTAATTTCGAAAGTTTGTCCGCCTGAAAATGTACTGTTGTCCCAAGCATATTGCAACAAACGGTGTATTTCTATCGCTGCTCGTTTAGTTTTTATTGCCGTTTCAAATATACCGGTCATTTTTGAAACACCCTGTATAATCTGATAAAACTCAAGGGGGGGGGGGGACACCAGAAAGTTGTTTTTTTTTTTTGTCATCAGTCTACTGACTGGTTTGATGCGGCCCGCCACGAATTCCTTTCCTGTGCTAACCTCTTCATCTCAGAGTAGCACTTGCAACCTACGTCCTCAATTATTTGCTCGACGTATTCCAATCTCTGTCTTCCTCTACAGTTTTTGCCCTCTACAGCTCCCTCTAGTACCATGGAAGTCATTCCCTCATGTCTTAGCATATGTCCTATCATCCTGTCCCTTCTCCTTATCAGTGTTTTCCACATATTCCTTTCCTCTCCGATTCTTCGTACAACCTCCTCATTCCTTACCTTATCAGTCCACCTAATTTTCAACATTCGTCTATAGCACCACATCTCAAATGCTTCAATTCTCTTCTGTTCCGGTTTTCCCACAGTCCATGTTGCACTACCATACAATACTGTACACCAGACGTACATCCTCAGAAATTTCTTTCTCAAATTAAGGCCGGTATTTGATATTAGTAGATTATCTTGGCCAGAAATGCCTTTTTTGCCATAGCGAGTCTGCTTTTGATGTCCTCATTGCTCCGTCCGTCATTGGTTATTTTACTGCCTAGGTAGCAGAATTCCTTAACTTCATTGACTTCGTGACCATCAATCCTGATAAGTTTCTCGCTGTTCTCATTTCTACTACTTCTCATTACCTTCGTCTTTCTCCGATTTACTCTCAAACCATACTGTGTACTCAGTAGACTGTTCATTCCGTTCAGCAGATCATTTAATTCTTCTTCACTTTCACTCGGGATAGCAATGTCATCAGCGTATCGTATCATTGATATACTTTCACCTTGTATTTTAGTTCCACTCCTGAACCTTTCTTTTATTTCCATCATTGCTTCCTCGATGTACAGATTGAAGAGTAGGGGCGAAAGGCTACAGCCTTGTCTTACCCGCTTCTTAATACGAGCACTTACAAAGACGCAGATAAAATAATTAAAAGAGTTAGATGTCTTTGGACAAGTCCGTCAAAGTAATAAAACGAAGAACACGAGCAGCTGCTCGAGCGTCATCAGCGAAAATTTCCTGTAAGGTAGATGGCAGAGACAGGACAACACGAGATTGATTAAAACGGGGACACGACAATAAAACATGGCGCACTGTCAATGCATGACCAAAAGGGCACCGCGGGGCGGGGTCACCGGATAGCAGGTAGCGGTGGCTAAACCGGCAATGCCCAATCCGCAACCTGGCCAAAAGGACCTCCTCTCGACGAGATGGTCGGGAGGAGGTTGTCCGAGCTGTTGGGAACGGTTTTATGGCCCGGACCTTATTTTCTTGAAGTGACGACCAAGTATGCCACCATAATGACACAAGGCTCTTACAAACAACCCCACTAATGTCAGACGATGGGACACAACGGGAGGCTGGCCGAGGCAGGAGGACTGCAGCCTGGGCCGCAGCATCAGCAGCCTCATTCCCAGGCACAGAGCCATCATCACTAAAAGAGTGGAGGGATTTGGCTCTAAGCACTATGGGACTCAACTGCTGCGGTCATAAGTCCCCTAGAACTTAGAACTACTTAAACCTAACTAACCTAAGGACAGCACACAACACCCAGCCATCACGAGGCAGAGAAAATCCCTGACCCCGCCGGGAATCGAACCCGGGAAGTGGAGGGATTGCTGGATCCGTTGCACCAAGGGATGGACCGGATATGGAGCTCCAAGGCTCTGAAGAGCACTGAGTGAATCAGAGCAGAGTACATCCGGAGAATGGCGGCGGCGGCGGACATACTGAACGGCCTGAGAGAGAGCAAAAAGCTCGGCCGTAAAGCTGGAACACTGGTCGAGGAGCCGGTATTTAAAGGTGACGTCCCCGACGACAAAGGCACAGCCGACAGCATCGTCAGTTTTGGAGCCATCAGTGTAAATAAAGGTGTTACTGGCGAGTCGCGCACGAACTTCGACAAACCGTGAGCAATACACTGCATCCGGAGTACGGATAGGAGGGTCGTGGGGTCAGCACACCGCTCTCCCGGTCATAAGATGGTTTTCTTGACCGAAGCCGCTACTATTCGGTCGAGTAGCTCCTCAATTGGCATCACGAGGCTCAGTGCACCCCGAAAAATGGCAACAGCGCATGGCGGCCAGGATGGTCACCCATCCAAGTGCCGATCACGCCCGACAGCGCTTAACTTAGGTGATCTCACGGGAACCGGTGTAACCACTGAAGCAAGGCCACGATACCACACGGTATCGATATTTTCGGTTATATAAAAATAAGTATATGTTCACAGCAACTTGCTATTTCATACTTAAATTTTCAGAATCCACACATCTGAATTAATGATGAAGCATTTTGCCTAAAATTCTGTAACATCACTTATTAATTATTGAAAGATGCGCCGAAGATTGTAATCATCATAGATACAAACTCTTTGGTTTATATGACATACCTCTGTTACTCTTAGTTGAGGCCAAAAATGTTTCAATCTTATGGGACTTAACTGCTAAGGTCATCAGTCCATAAGCTTACACACTACTTAACCTAAATTATCGTAAGGACAAACACACACACTCATGCCCGAGGGAGGACTCCAACCTCCGCCGGGACCAGCCGCACAGTCCATGACTGCAGCGCCCTAGGCCAGTCTTGGTGGGTGTGTGGTTGTAAGTTGAGGGAGTTGGCGAGAAGTAGTTGCAAATGGAGGTCAAGTGTTTTTGTAGAACTGCTGAAGGCAGAATTACACTGAGCAGACAAAAGTCATGGGGTACCTCATAACAATGTGTCGGACCTCCTTTAGCCTGACGTTGTACAGTAACTCTGCGTGGCATGGACTCAATTAGTCGTTGGAAGTCTCTTACAAAGGAGGGCAGCACGTTTTGTATTATCGCGAAATATGGGAGAGAGTGTCACTGAAATGATACAGGATTTTGGCTGGAAATCATTAAAAGAAAGGCATTTCTCGTTGCGACGGAATCTTGTCACGAAATTCCAATCACCAACTTTTTCCTCCGAATGCGAAAATATTTTGTTGACACCGACCTACATAGGGGGGAACGATCACCACGATAAAATAAGGGAAATCAGGGCTCGTACGGAAAGATATTGGTGCTGGTTCTTTCTGTACGCTATACCAGATAGGAATAACAGAGAATTGTGAAGGTGGTCCGATGAACCCTCTTCCAGACACTTAAATGTGATTTGCAGAGTGTCCATGTAGATGGAGCTTTACTGCCTCTATAGCCGTCCATAATTGCGAAAGTGTTGCCGATGCAGGATTTTGTGCACGAACTGACCTCTCTATTATGTCCCACAAATGTTCAATGGATGGTTAGATCATTCACTCTAATTCCCCAACTGTTCTTCAAACCAATCGCGAAAAATTGTGGCCCGGTGACATGGCTCACTGTCATCCATAAAAATTCAATCGTTGTTTGGGAACATGAAGTTCATGAATTCCTGCAAATGGTGTGCAGGTAGCCGAACATAACCGGTTATAATCAATGATCGGTTCAGTTCGACCAAAGGACCCAGTCCATTCCATGCAAACACAGCCCACTTCCTTACAGAGCGTCCACCAGCTTGCACAGTGCCTTGTTGACAACTTGGTTCCATGGCTTCGTGGGATCTGCGCCACACTTGAACCCTACCACTAGTTCTTACGAAATGGAATCAGGCAACAGTTTTCAGTAGTCTAGAGCCCAACCGATATGGTCACAAGCCCAGGAAAGGCCCTGAAGACGGTGTGATGATGATGATGATGAAGACGACGACGACGACGACGACGACGACGACGACGACGACGACGACGACGACATTTGGTTCGTGGGGAACTCAACTGCACAGTCGTCACCACCCATACAAAGATCCAATTCTTCTCCATCACAGCCTGATTGTTCTCCATCACAGCCTGATTGTTCTCCATCACAGTCCGATTGTTCTCCATCACAGTCCGATTGTTCTCCATCACAGTCCGATTGTTCTCCATCACAGTCCGATTATTCTCCATCACAGTCCGATTATTCTCCATCACAGTCCGATTATTCTCCATCACAGTCCGATTATTCTCCATCACAGTCCGATTATTCTCCATCACAGTCCGATTATTCTCCATCACAGCCCAATTCTTGTCCTCACAGCCCAATTCTTGTCCTCACAGCCCAATTCTTGTCCTCACAGCCCAATTCTTGTCCTCACAGCCCAATTCTTGTCCTCACAGCCCAATTCTTGTCCTCACAGCCCAATTCTTGTCCTCACAGCCCAATTCTTGTCCTCACAGCCCAATTCTTGTCCTCACAGCCCAATTCTTGTCCTCACAGCCCAATTCTTGTCCTCACAGCCCAGTTCTTGTCCTCACAGCCCAGTTCTTGTCCTCACAGCCCAGTTCTTCTCATCATCACAGCCCAATTCTCATCATCACAGTCCAATTCTTCTCATCATCACAGTCCAATCTAGCCTCTGTCACGAACGATGAAGATGATGATGAAATGATGACGACAATACAAGCACCCAGTCCCCGAGCAGAGAAAATCCCCAACCCGGCCGGGAATCGAACCTGGGACCCCTTACCCAGAGGTAGCAACGCTAACCTCTAGACCACGAGCTGCGGACTGCAGGGGATGTGCTGTTAGCAAAGGCACTCTCGTCGGTCGTCTGGTACAAGAACCCATTAACCCAAAATTTCGCTGCACTGTCATAACGACTGTCTGCAACTGTGTCCAACTTCAAACTTTCTATAAGATTTGTAACGCTCTCGCGATGGCTAAATGTACCAGTCACGAATGTTGCCGCTCTTCTTTCGATCTTTTCAATTTCTTGATTCAGACCCAACTGGTAAGGGTCGCATACAGACGATCAATACTCCAAGACTGGACGAACTAACATATTATGAGCAATTTCCTTTGTTGAAGGACTGTATCGCTTCCGGATTCTACCAGTAAACCGCAATCTAGAGTTCGCCTTGCTCGTTACTTGTGTAATCTGATCATTCCATTTCAGATCATTTCGAATAGTCACACCCAGATACTTGACGGATGCTACCGCTTCCAAAGACTGGACATTTACCTTGTACTCGTACATTAATGGGGATTTTCGCCTTGTTATATGCGGTAGTTACACTTACTAATATTGAGAGATAACTGGTAGTCATTACCCCACGCATTACCCTCATCGATTCGTTCACAACTTTCGTGTGATACAACACTACTGGCCATTAAAACTGCTACACAAAGAAGAAATGCAGATGATAAAAGGGTATTCATAGGACAAATATATTATACTAGAACTGACATGTGATTGCATTTTCACGCAATGTGGGTGCATAGATCCTGACAAATCAGTACCCAGAACAACCACCTCTGGCCGTAATAACGGCCTTGATACGCCTGGGCATTGAGTCAAACAGAGCTTGGATGGCTTGTACAGGTACAGCTTCCCTTGCAGCTTCAACACGATACCACAGTTCATCAAGAGTAGTGACTGGCGTATTGTGGCGAGCAGTTACTCGGCCACCATTGACCAGACGTTTTCAATTGGTGAGTGATCTGGAGAATGTGCTGGCCAGGCAAGAGTCGAACATTTTCTGTACCCATAAAGGCCCGTACAGGACTTGCAACATGCGGTCGTGCATTATTTTGCTGAACTGTATGGTTTCGCAGGGATCGAATGAAGGGTAGAGCCACGGGTCGTAACACATCTGAAATGTAACGTCCACTGTTCAAAGTGCCGTCAATGCGAATAAGAGGTGACAGAGACGTGTAACCAATGGCGCGCCAAACCATCACGCCGGGTGATACGCCAGTATGGTGATGGCGAATAAACGCTTCCAATGTGCGTTCACCGCGATTTCGCCAAACACGGATGCGACCATCGTGATACTGTAAAAAGAACCTGGATTCTCCGAAATAATGACGTTTTGTCATTCGTGCACCCAGGTTCGTCGTTGAGTACACCATCGCAGGCGCTCCTGTCTGTGATGCAGCGTCGAGGGTGACAGCAGCCACGGTCTCCGAGCTGATAGTCCATGCTGCTGCAAACGTCGTCGAACTGTTCGTGTAGATGGTTCAAATGGCTCTGAGCACTATGGGACTCAACTGCTGTGGAGATAAGTCCCCTAGAACTTAGAACTACTTAAACCTAACTAACCTAAGGACAGCACACAACACCCAGCCATCACGAGGCAGAGAAAATCCCTGACCCCGCCGGGAATCGAACCCGGGAACCCGGGCGTGGGATGCGAGAACGCTACCGCACGACCACGAGATGCGGGCGTGTAGATGGTTGTCGTCTTGCAAACGTCCCCATCTCTTGACTCAGGGATCGAGACGTGGCTCCACGATCCGTTACAGCCATGCGGATAAGATGCCTGTCATCTCGACCGCTAGTGATACGAGGCCATTGGGGTCCATCACGAGGTTCCGTACTACCCTCCTGAACCCACCGATTCCATATTCTGCTAACAGTCATTGGATCTCGACCAACGCGAGCAGCAATGTCGCGATACGATAAACCGCAATCGTGATAGGCTACAATCCGACGCATTTTTCCTCCTTACACGAGGCATCACAACAATGTTTCACCAGGCTAGGCCGGTCAACTGCTGTTTGTGTATGAGAAATCGGTTGGAAACTTTCCTCATGTCAGCACGTTGTAGGTGTCGCCACCGGCGCCAACCTTGTGTGAATGCTCTGAAAAGCTAATCATTTGCACACCATAGCATCTTCTTCCTGTCGGTTAAATTTCGCGCCTGTAGCACGTCATCTTCGTGGTGTAGCAATTTTAATGGCCAGTAGTGTACTTTCCTGTAGACTACAGCATCATCGGCAAACAGTCTAATGCCGCTGTCAGCACCATCAACCAGATCGTTTATGAAAATCGTAATAAGCAGAGGACCTATTACACTGCCCTGGGGCACACCTGAAGATACGCTTGTGTTTGAAAGTACATGGCAGTTTTGCTGACGTCAGCTGAATTATGGAAGACGCCGTACGCTCGCTCGACCTTTATGGTCAACGGAAATCTGGTGTGTAGGAATGGATTCAGCGAACAATTTGCTTGTGAAACTCGTTTCGCTCTGTTGATTCACGAGATTGAAAAGGCGGCAGGTAACGGCGTCTAAGTTGATGCCGGAGTCCTTGACATTTGGAATATATACTTTATGACCGAAAGTTTCCGGACACTTATTATTCGAGATTAAGAAGGAGTGTATCCATCGTTCGCCATTATGATGGCCTGAACTTTGCTGGGGACACTTCCAGTGAGATGTGTAAATGTGTTCTGGAGGAATACCAGCACATCCTTCATCAAGCGCCGAAACTGGAGAAGGTAGGGATGTTGGAGGCTGGTATCTGAAGCGAAGTCGACGTTCTACGAGGTGCATTCAAGTTCTAAGGCCTCCGATTTTTTTTCTAATTAACTACTCACCCGAAATCGATGAAACTGGCGTTACTTCTCGACGTAATCGCCCTGCAGACGTACACATCTTTCACAACGCTGACGGCATGATTCCATGGCTGCGGCGAAGGCTTCTTTAGGAGTCTGTTTTGACCACTGGAAAATCGCTGAGGCAATAGCAGCACGGCTGGTGAATGTGCGGCCACGGAGAATGTCTTTCATTGTTGGAAAAAGCCAAAAGCCAAAAGTCACTAGGAGCCAGGTCAGGTGAGTAGGGAGCATGAGGAATCACTTCAAAGTTGTTATCACGAAGAAACTGTTGCGTAACGTTAGCTCGATGTGCGGGTGCGTTGTCTCGGTGAAACAGCACACGCGCAGCCCTTCCCGGACGTTTTTGTTGCAGTGCTGAAAGGAATTTGTTCTTCAAAACATTTTCGTAGAATGCACCTGTTACCGTAGTGCCCTTTGGAACGCAATGGGTAAGGATTACGCCCTCGCTGTCCCAGAACATGGACACCATCATTTTTTCAGCATTGGCGGTTACCCGAAAATTTTTTGGTGGCGGTGAATCTGTGTGCTTCCATTGAGCTGACTGTCGCTTTGTTTCTGGATTGAAAAATGGCATCCACGTCTCATCCATTGTCACAACCGACGAAAAGAAAGTCCCATTCATGCCGTCGTTGCGCGTCAACATTGCTTGGCAACATGCCACACGGGCAGCCGTGTGGTCGTCCGTCAGCATTCGTGGCACCCACCTGGATGACACTTTTCGCATTTTCAGGTCGTCATGCAGGATTGTGTGCACAGAACCCACAGAAATTCCAACTCTGGAGGCGATCTGTTCAACAGTCATTCGGCGATCCCCCAAAACAATTCTCTCCACTTTCTCGATCGTGTCGTCAGACCGGCTTGTGCGAGCCCAAGGTTGTTTCGGTTTGTCGCACCCACGATCGCACTTTCGACACATCCATAACTCCATCACCACATGTCTCCTTCAACTGTCGATGAATTTCAATTGGTTTCACACCACGCAAATTCAGAAAACGAATGATTGCACGCTGTTCAAGTAAAGAAAACGTCGCCATTATAAGTATTTAAAACAGTTCTCATTCTCGCCGCTGGCGGTAAAATTCCATCTGCCGTACGGTGCTGCCATCTCTGGGACGTATTGACAATGAACGCAGCCTCATTTTAAAACAATGCGCATGTTTCTATCTCTTTCCAGTCCGGAGAAAAAAAATCGGAGGCCTTAGAACTTGAATGCACCTCGTAACTCATCCCAAAGGTGTTCCTCTGGGTTGAGGTAAGGGCGCTGGGCAAGTCAGTCCACTTCAGGAATGTTTGCTGTCCGCAGACAGTTCCCTCAGAGATGTTGCTTTCTGACCTGACAGGATGCGTTACCACGCTGACACAGACAGTTACCGTCTCAGAACTACACTCCTGGAAATTGAAATAAGAACACCGTGAATTCATTGACCCAGGAAGGGGAAACTTTATTGACACATTCCGGGGGTCAGATACATCACATGATCACACTGACAGAACCACAGGCACATAGACACAGGCAACAGAGCATGCACAATGTCGGCACTAGTACAGTGTATATCCACCTTTCGCAGCAATGCACGCTGCTATTCTCCCATGGAGACGATCGTAGAGATGCTGGATGTAGTCCTGTGGAACGGCTTGCCATGCCATTTCCACCTGGCGCCTCAGTTGGACCAGCGTTCGTGCTGGACGTGCAGACCGCGTGAGACGACGCTTCATCCAGTCCCAAACATGCTCAATGGGGGACAGATCCGGAGATCTTGCTGGCCAGGGTAGTTGACTTACACCTTCTAGAGCACGTTGGGTGGCACGGGATACATGCGGACGTGCATTGTCCTGTTGGAACAGCAAGGTCCCTTGCCGGTCTAGGAATGGTAGAACGATGGGTTCGATGACGGTTTGGATGTACCGTGCACTATTCAGTGTCCCCTCGACGATCACCAGTGGTGTACGGCCAGTGTAGGAGATCGCTCCCCACACCATGATGCCGGGTGTTGGCCCTGTGTGCCTCGGTCGTATGCAGTCCTGATTGTGGCGCTCACCTGCACGGCGCCAAACAGGCATACGACCAGCATTGGCACCAAGGCAGAAGCGACTCTCATCGCTGAAGACGACACGTCTCCATTCGTCCCTCCATTCACGCCTGTCGCGACACCACTGGAGGCGGGCTGCACGATGTTGGGGTTAGAGCGGAAGACGGCCTAACGGTGTGCGGGACCGTAGCCCAGCTTCATGGAGACGGTTGCGAATGGTCCTCGCCGATACCCCAGGAGCAACAGTGTCCCTAATTTGCTGGGAAGTGGCGGTGCGGTCCCCTACGGCACTGCGTAGGATCCTACGGTCTTGGCGTGCATCCGTGCGTCGCTGCGGTCCGGTCCCAGGTCGACGGGCACGTGCACCTTCCGCCGACCACTGGCGACAACATCGATGTACTGTGGAGACCTCACGCCCCACGTGTTGAGCAATTCGGCGGTACGTCCACCCGGCCTCCCGCATGCCCACTATACGCCCTCGCTCAAAGTCCGTCAGCTGCACATACGGTTCACGTCCACGCTGTCGCGGCATGCTACCGGTGTTAAAGACTGCGATGGAGCTCCGTATGCCACGGCAAACTGGCTGACACTGACGGCGGCGGTGCACAAATGCTGCGCAGCTAGCGCCATTCGACGGCCAACACCGCGGTTCCTGGTGTGTCCGCTGTGCCGTGCGTGTGATCATTGCTTGTACAGCCCTCTCGCAGTGTCCGGAGCAAGTATGGTGGGTCTGACACACCGGTGTCAATGTGTTCTTTTTTTCATTTCCAGGAGTGTATTACTGTAGTGTGCGTGGAACACAATGCTGCAAAATGTGTCCGTATCTCGTCTACCAGTTGGGGGGTACTCAAGGGTGTGTCTGCGCAGGGTTTCTCGCCGCCTGCAAGAAGACCACGAAGAGCAACGGAGAACCATCTGTGTGGCGTTGCTTGCGCGTTACGAAGCTGATCGTGACAATTTTTTGCCGAACATCATCACAGACGATAAATCATCATCACTTCGAAACGGGAACAGAACGGAAACCCATGAGTTGCGCCACACCACTACCGTTTCGAAGAAAAAACTTCAAAGCCGCACCCTAAGCGAGTAAAGTCTGCAGAGCCGAGAAGAGCTCACGAAACTTCATTGGGCTGTTCTTCCTCGTCCACATTACAGCTCGGAGCTCGCCCCTTCAGACTTCCATCTGTCCATCTGTCTGGCTCAATGAAGGATACACTGCGCGGGAAGCAGTACGTGGACGTAAAATGTAAATGTCGTGTGACTAGGGCCTCCCGTCAGGTAGACCGTTCGCCGGGTGCAAGTCTTTCGATTTGACGCCAACTTCGGCGATTTGCGCGTCGATGGGGGTGAAATAATGATGAATAGGACAACGCAACACCCAGTCCCTGAGCGGAGAAAATCTCAGATCCAGCCGCGAATCGAACCCGGGCTCTTAGGATTGTCATCTTGTGGTGCTGACACTCAGCTACAAGGGAGTGGACAGTACGCGTATGATGGGGATGTTATTGATGCAGAAAGAGATTGGCTCCAACGGCGACCAGTAGAGTGGTACAATGCAGGTATACAGGCCCTCCCAATAAGGTGGCGTAAGGTGGTCGTACTGAATTGAGATTATGTTGAAAAATAGGCTTTTGTAGCCAAAAGAGTGGAAATACACTGCTGGCCACCGTAAATGCAACACCAAGAAAGACAAGAGGTAGCACAACAAAATTTATTTTGTAGATAACATGTTGACCAAGTATCAAATGATTACGTTTACAGACGTCTGTGACATGTGGTTCCTGCCAGAATCAGTAGCCAGAGTAGCCGCCATTGTTGGAGATCACCGCTGCCACACGTCTCGGCATTGAGTCAAAGAGACGTTGGATGTGTTCCTGGGGTACAGCAGCCCAAGCAGCTTCCACACGTTGCCAAAGATCATCTGGTGTGGCAGCTGGGGATGTAATCTGGGTCACTCGTTGAGCAACCATGGACCACATGTTTTCTATCGGCGAAAGATCCGGAGAGCGAGCCGGCCAGGGAAGCAATTCAATCTGGTTATTGACGAAGAACCTTTGGACAATGCGTGCCACGTGTGGTCGCGCATCATCCTGTTGAAATATGGCTGTGGCCGAGCCCTGAAGGTAAGGAAGGACAACTGGCTCCAGCACCTCGGATATGCAGCGCCGGCTATTTAAAGTACCGGCAATGCGTACTAGAGGCGTGCGAGAGTAATATCCAATACCGCCCCATACCATAATACCCGGTGCAAGACCAGTGTGGCGGTGCATAATGCAGCTGTCCAGCATCCTCTCTCCACGGTGTCTCCACACTCGAATCCGACCATCGTGGTGCTGCAGACACAAGCGTGCCTCGTCAGTAAAGACAACGTCATTCCATTCTGCCGTCCACATCCGTCTGTCATCACACCATTGGCGACGGAGACCTCTGTGGTTCTGCGTCAATGATAGACGAAGCCATGGACGTCTTGCGGACAGACCACTCTGCTGTAAACGGCGTCGAATGGTACGCGCAGACACTGGATGATGCGTGCTATGTGCTATGGTTCGGGATGCCACTGAGCGATCCGTCACTGCCATGCGCACAATTTGCCTATCAGCACGTGCAGTGGTGCACCGAGGTGAATGCGATCGACCACGTCGGTCCGTCGTACCCTCCTGCATCCAACGGTCACATATCCGCATTACAGTTGTTTGGTTTCGTCCAACACGACTAGCGATTTCTCTGTATGATAATCCACAATCTCGGTAAGCCACTATCCTTCCTCTGTCGAACTCGGATACTTGATCAAAAGATGTTCGCTGTTGTCTACGAGGCATAACTGATCGTCTTGTGAAACAACCACAAGGTAAACACACGTGCCGAACGTACACTCGTCGAAATCGCCAAGCCTTAAATGGCGCTATGAGGTGGCGCCACAGGCGCGCGTGATGTGCGTCTGCGCTGAAATTCTAATCAGTTGCATATCTCATCGCTGCAAACTCATGGTGTAAATTTCACTTGATTCGGATGCTTCCTTCAGGGTGTTGCATTTACGGTGGCCAGCAGTGTAGTACGATGTATTGTAATCCTGAATAAAACCAACCTGCCTTCAGAAAAAAAACTGTGTTGCATTACTTGTTGCCACTCGTACACTGGTAGCACGACAGTTCCTTCAGTTCAAAGCGGGAAAGAAATGGAGACGCTGAATGAGATTTGCCGGCTGTTCAAAAATGGTTCAAATGGCTCTGAGCACTATGGGACTTAACTTCTAAGGTCATCAGTCCCCTAGAACTTAGAACTTACAACGCTACCGCCCTTTAACGGGACGTACGTTAGCTGTATAAAGCCTGTACTGTAATAAGTTCACGGGCTTCACCTTATAAACAAGGATTTTAGTACATTAATTGACCGCGTGTACCTAACAGAAGCAAGATCGGACTTACAATCAGTCAATAACTACAGTGATGCATCAAGCAAATGTAAAGTATAATTACTCTTTCGCATGGACAAGAAGTACACACAGTAGATGCTACCGTTAATTAATAATTCGGTCGCCAGCCTACTTAGGCAATGAGTGAGTTTTTCCTTGTACAAGTGGGTGCAAGTACAAGCATAGTAACACGTAGTAATGATGTGTTATATGGCAAAGTTTGTAACCAGAAAATTCCACTGAACTAAAGCTTTCTCTTTTTGTACTAATTTGGACGAGCTAAATTCACACAACACCACACAGCAATGATTACTACGAACTGCATTCTGTATATTGATCAGACTGAAATCGGGCATAGATTTCCCTAGAATAAGCAGTTTTGAAAGCACACATACAATGTCACTATTAACATTGGAAAACAACACTAATACACTTAGGGTTAACATAGAACTTAACTTTACTGGTCAAATCTGATCAGCACATTTCAAGGTTTGAAAGAATGGACAAGAAAAAGGGGAGGCCCTGAAACTGTTATGGTCGTTATACTGAAACTGTTAAGTACTAAAAGGCAAATTAACACTCAAAATTATCTATTCATGGATAACTACTCTTTTGTCTTACTTCTGAATAATTTAACTGTCATTAGTTCTGTCTCAAATTAATTAAATAACATCGCTAACTCAATTCAAAAAACTCTCTTCCAAGTTAGTCATACTATTGTTCTTTACCAACTTTTGCAATAACACATGGACTTTTTAAACTTCTTTATAGCATAGAGAAATCTACTGATAATTCTTATTAACACTGATTTTAGATTGTCAGTTCAGGATACTCGGGTTGCACAATACGAGGTAAGGATCCTGTTTAGGTCAGTGATCAGGATAAGTCATGGCTAAAGCAATTCTGGTAAAAGTCATGTTATTATTGAACAATCAGAAACAGTTTCGTCACTGGTCCACACAGATACACTTCTAAAGATGAAGTAAATGTTTGACCTGTGCAAGTCGGTGCGGCGGTTGGCGGGCAGCGAGATAGCGGGCAGCACGGCACACATACAAGCACGGCTAAGGCTCACACTACATCGGCACTTTCCTTCTTCTTAGCGTCGTAATCTTTCCAACTTTGTGCCTCAGAATATAGCCATGCCGAGTAGTCATCGGAATCGGTGCACCCGAGGCTCAATGGAATCCACTTTTCCTGGGTAGCCGCCTCGGTACAGTACGTGTTACTCTGACCAATTCACAACTCCGACTCTTACTGATGCTCGCCTCCGACTGACTGACTGAGCCCGTTGTGCCGAACCGCGCCCAGTGTGCTTTTTCCCGCGCTCGCCTGCCTCCACCTTTTCCCGCTCCCCTACAGGTAGGGTATTCACCACAGGTTTTCTACTACACATACCCTAATGCATTACCTACGTATGGACCAAGTGTTTAAATTACAATTTCAATATTTTACAATAGTTTTAACATTAAGTACACTTTCTTTTGATTATCACATCATTTGAAATCTAACATAAATAATAATATTCATTTCAAAAGTTGCTCACTGTTTCTTTAACATGACACGAAAAGAGCAAGAAATTAAATCAACCATTTTTCACACTAATTTAGAGAAATTCATAAAGAAAAAAATTATTATTTGTACAGTTGTCGTTACAAACTACTTAAACCTAACTAACCTAAGGACATCACACACAGCCATGCCCGAGGCAGGATTCGAACCTGCGACCGTAGCGGCCGCGCGGTTCCAGACTGTAGCGCCTTTAACCGCTTGGCCACCACGGCCGGCTTGCCGGCTGTGCAGCGCTTGAATATTGACTAGGGGAAGTGAAACAAAGCTAGATTGAAATATGCAGTCCTAGAAAGAAATAGCTTCTGTTGCGAAGATATGGAAGCGTACTAAGAATGAAAGATTTATTCTTCACGGACGAAAGGCTTTAGATAGTCTGCAGTTTCTATTTCCTTTTGAAAGTTGAAAATGCTTGCTTTCCGTCCGATTCAGAGCTGAAAAGGACAAACGTCCACGTTTAAGAGGTTGTAAAAAATAATTGTTTGAGATGCATAGGTCGCCTCGGCAACGGAGCTTTGGAACTGATGTCGAAGCCTGTCCCGTTTAGCACTTGCTGAACTCAGAGGCATGCTTACATAAAGAAAAATTCATATAAAACCTATGTTCATAAAAAATAATTATTTTAAGTCTAAATATTTATGTTCCATGATTTACAACGGTGTTGCATTTTTAACATAACAAAATGGTTCAAATGGCTCTGAGCACTATGCGACTTGACTTCTGAGGTCATCAGTCGCTTAGAACTTAGAACTAATTAAACCCAACTAACCTAAGGACATCACACACATCCATGCCCGAGGCAGGATTCAACCTGCGACCGTAACGGTCGCTCGGTTCCAGACTGTAGCGCCTAGAACCACACGGCCACTCCGGCTGTCTTAACATAACATTTTGTAAATTCAGTTCTATTAACCCTGGTAAACATGCACCAGCGATTGCCTCTGACAGAAATGTAACCTATTTGTCTTGTATAGTATGTTTGTTCTTCTTCACAGTGTGTGGAACTGGCTGAAAGTGGTTGTAAATGGAAGTCGAGTCGTTTTGTGAGGCAGCAGACAGCAGATGTATCTGTGTTTTGTCGATTCAAACTGTGCTGTCGTACGTAACATGTGAAATGTTGCAGAATACAAACCTTTAAATGTTCACATACTTTACTGTAATTAGAATTTTGAGAATTCCCTGATTTTCACAACCCTTTCATCAGTTAATTTTGCGCGAACTAGATGGAAAACTGCGGACGTTGTCGTGTCTCCAAAGAAGACAACGAAGCCAACATCAAGATAATCAGCTAAGTAGAATTTCATATTTTCAAATGTGGAGGTGTCCTTTGATGCAGCTCACTTCGAAATAATTTGTAACGTCCGACCTCGCAGACCGAGGGAATAAACGACTCCTTGTATGCCTCCCTCCGATCGCTAATTTCCCAAACTTTATCTTATCTTAGTGATCCTTAGGCAAAATTTTCGTTAGCAGCAGTGGAGTCGTTCTGCAGTCATCTTCAAATGCCGGTTCTCTGAAACTTCTCAATGCTGCTCCGCGAAAAGGACATCGTCTTCTCTCCAGGGATTCCCATTTGAGTTCACGAAGCATCTGCGTAATACTTGTGTATTGATTGTACCTACTGGTAACAAACCTAGCATCTCGCCTCTGAATTGGTTCGATGCCTTCCTTTAATGCTGCCTGCTGGAAATCCCAAACAGTACTCCCTCAGGCGCGCGCGTGCGTGTGTGTGTATGTGTGTGTATGTGTGTGTGTGTGTGTGTGTGTGTGTGTGTGTGAGCGCGCGCGCGCGTGCGTTGTCCTTATCGCAAGTTGGTTTGATTAAGTAGTGCCTAAGCCTAGGGACCGATGACCTCAGCAGTTTGGTGGCACAGGAACTTGCCACAAATTTCCAATGACTTTTGACACCTGAGTGTTTATCTCGTTTTTCGAGGCCGTCGTGAAACAGTGCACCACTGCATTGGTACAGGTGGTTGAGAGTGGTTGTTAGCTTCCGTTTTCCTGTTTAAAGGCTGAGGCTTTGGTAGGTAAACAGCACGAGATGATCGGTTTGTTGATACATTCTAGATTGATTCTTTGGAACGTCTAGAACGTACAGGCTAAACAGAAAGGCGCTCACACGGAACCCCGAGGTAGGCCATTGTTCAGAGCCGGTATACTATCAATGCTACAGATTCGCAGTGCTGTCGGCCTGCGTGAAAACGAGGCGCGTGTGTGAATGAAAGCCATTTCGCTGGCATCGAGCCAAACCCGGCGTGAGTCAGCGCGGCATTGTCTTTGCAGAGCAATGCATCACGGCAGGGAGCCCGGAGACTACAGGCGACGAGAGTGGCGTTGACAGGGGGGCGGTGGTGACAGGACGAGGGGGGGGGGGGGAGGAGGGGGGAGGGGGGGCGTGTCTACCAGAGGGGGGCGGGGGCTGCAGGGAGAGGTCCGACATCTGCAGATCCGATGCCAGGAAGCTGCGAGTGGAGGGGTGGGTTACAGTGTATGACTCACCCCGATACGGCCCGAGTACGCTTCACAAGTGAAAAGCAATATCTCTCGCTGGAGCACATTGGTGGCGTTCCAGACGTGGCAGCTCCATTTATTTATCCTCCATTTGACGTAGAACTCTCGAAGGACGCACGTTCGCGAAATAAGCAACATTAGTTAATTCACAGTGTCACAGAGTGTCAAAGCGTAGTCGGCTCGTTACTGCAGGCGCGACTCTCAAAATACAGCAAAACAAGTATTTCGATTCTAACGCTTTTTAAACATAACATAATCCAGAAATCAGAAGAGTTGCTAAACGTGCACTCCGGAACAAGTGTCTCGTAGTGAGAAAAACCCATAAACATTGAGAACATTAAAGCAGTTCAAAATGGCTCTGAGCACTATGGGACTTAACACCTGAGGTCATCAGTCGCCTAGAACTTAGAACTACTTAAACCTAACTAACCTAAGGACATCACACAGATCCATGCAGGATTCGAACCTGCGACCGCAGTCCGGCTGATAAGGTAAGGAATAAGGTGGTTCTCCAAAGAATTGGTGAGGAAAGGACTACATGGAAAACAATGCCAAGGAGGATTCAGACACAGGGAATAACTTCCATGGTGTTAGAGGGAGCTGTAGAGCATAAAAACTGTAGAGAAAGACAGAGATCGGAATACGTCCAGCAAATAATTGAGGATGTAGGTTGCAGGTGCTACTGCGAGATGAAGAGGTTGGTACGGGAGAGGAATTGTGGCGGGGCCCATCAAATAACTGGGAATGAAGTCCCATGCTTCTCGACAGAGCGTAGGGGAGGATGCGGGAGACCCGCACCGCCGTACTAGGCAAGGTCCTAGCGGAGGTGGTTTGCCATTGCCTTCCTCCAACCGTAATGGGGATGAATGATAATTATGATGATGATGATGAATACGACGCAACAACACCCAATCATCTCGGGCCAGGTGACAGTCCCTGACCCCACCGGGAATCGAACCCGTGACCCCGTGCTCGGGAAGCGAGAATGCTACCGCGAGACCACAAGCTGCGGACACCAAATAGCTAAAGAAAGGCAATATTTTCATGAACCAGAAAGCTGGAAGACTAATAGTTTAAGCCATATACTGAGTCAAAACAAACGGATAGGGATTTATTTAGATGAAATAGTGGTTAAAAACGATAGATATGGTCCAGAACTCACTAGAATACAAAATTTATCAAGTGATTAAAACCGTAGCCGAAAGTCTGGTTTCATCAGTGATAGTTCTTTTTACAGAATGACGCGGCACCACAGCAAGAAAACTTTCGTGTTAACTGATTCCGGTCTCGGGGGCCTACGAGTTATACGATAAAGTTGATTAAGAAGCTAAAGAATGTGGTTGCAGTAATATCTTTCAAAACACAATGATGCTACATTGTTTACGAGGAGAGGTGTTGCAATGAACATTCTACAGAGCTCGACTGTGGCTTCTCTGCTCCTTTTCGTGTATGCAAATTACCGCCTATTATTCGGAACTATTGGCGTAACTACTTTATTCCTGTATTTTGTAACTTTGGACTTATTTTCTTGCTGCAATATAAAATTTATTTACGTTCCAAATTGGTTTAGATTTTATATTAAAGGCACTTCTAGAGTTTTTTTTAGTTACTCTTTCTTCTATCCTGCCAAAACCTGCTTTTCCTCTTACCTAGTAATAGGCTAGAGAGCACATTTTCACTATAATTTTGAAAAAATCAGCTACTATTTACATCGAGATCTTTTAGTTTTGTAGAGTTCGTTCTTAGTTCCCCGTAAGCTAAAAGACGTGAAAAAGTTCAGTCCTGCTGTGACGAGAATTTCACATTTATTCTACGACAATTTTGAACATAAGATAAATCTGAAATTCTCGTCACGGCCACAGCAAAGTGTTTGACAATTAGCTAACGAAGGAAAGGAGTACGAACACTACCAAACTATAAGATACTGCTGCGTGGTGTGGCGTCCTTACCACATAGGACTGACGGAGTACGTCGAAAAAGTTCAAAGAAAGGCAGCCCGTTTTGTATTAACGCGAAATATGGGAGAGAGTGTCACAGAAACGATACAGGGTTTGGGATGGACATCATTAAAAGAAAGGCGTTTTTCGTTGCGACGGAATCTTCTCACGAAACTCCAATTACCAACTTTCTCCTCTGAATGCGAAAATATTTTGTTGACACCGACTTACATAGGGAGGAACGATCACCAAGATAAAATAAGGGAAATTAGAGCTCGTACGGAAAGATATAGATGTTCATTCTTCCCGTGCACTATACGGGATTGGAATAATAGATAATTGTGAAGGTGGTTCGATGAACCCTCTGCCAGGCAATTAAATGTGATTTGCGGAGTATCGATGTAGATTTAGATGTAGATAAGATCCCAACGGATAAAGGTGCTAATTTTTCAAAATTGTTGTGCAAATGCACCTTGAAACCTACGACCAAGGTGGTCACGAAGGACGAGTAACTCCAAAAATCCACTGAAGATGCGTTTAATGTAAAAGGTGAACCGCACGAGGGACGTAAATAAATATTACACTGGAGCAAGCTTACATGCCCGGATTCACTATAACTGACTGCCCGAACAGGACCCGCATTTTTTTTTTTTTTATCCCGGACGTTTTCTGCGAGGCTAACGCGTAAGATGGAAACGGACGGCCCAAGGCGCGGCAGTGGATGTTGTCGCAGCCTGGCTGGTATCTCGCACGAGGCAGCTACGTCCGCTCAAATCTCGGCCAGCGGCAGCGCCTTGGAGCACCCTCGAGGTTCATCCGAAATTTATAAGCGGCCGTCCCGTGTGTCCGCAGCGGCCACAAGAGGGCGCGCCTCGGCAGTCTGCGCGGGCTGGCAGCGCCGTAAGTCAGGCCAGCGGGCAGCGAAGCGTCTAACACCCTGTGACACGTCACCCTATGACACGTCACACTGCCGACACTTTATCCACAGGCTGTCCCAGATGTTTACACTACTGGCCATTAAAATTGCTACACCAAGAAGAAATGCAGATGATAAACGGGTATTCATTGGTCAAATATTTTATACTAGAACCGACATGTGTTTCCATTTTCACGCCATTTGAGTGAATAGATCCTGAGAAATCAGTACCCAGAACAACCACCTCTGGCCGTAAAACGGCCGTGATACGCCTGGGCATTGAATCAAAAAGAGCTTGGATGGCGTGTACAGGTACAGCAGCCCATGCTGCTTCAACACGATACCACAGTTCATCAAGAGTAGTGACTGGCGTATTGTGACGAGGCAGTTGCTCGGCCACCATTGACCAGACGTTTTCAATTGGTGAGCGATCTGGAGAATGTGCTGGTCAGGGCAGCAGTCGAACATTTTCTGTATCCAGAAAGGCCCGTACAGGACGTGCAACATGCGGTCGTGCATTATCCTGCTGAAATGTAGGGTTTCGCAGGGATCGAATGAAGGGTAGAGCCACGGGTCGTAACACATCTGAATTGTAACGTCCACTGCTCAAAGTGCCGTCAATGCGAACAAGAGGTGACCGAGACGTGTAACCAATGGCACCCTATACCATCACGCCGGGTGATACGCCAGTATGGCGATGACGAATACACGCTTCCAATGTGCGTTCACCGCGATGTCGCCAAACACGGATACGACCATCATGATGTTGTAAACAAAACCTACATTCAACCGAAAAAATGGCGTTTTGCCATTCATGCACCCAGGTTCGTCGTCGAGTACACCATCGCAGGGGCTCCTGTCTGTGATGCAGCGTCAAAGGTAACCGCAGCCACGGTCTCTGAGCCGATAGTCCGTGCTGCTGCAAACGTCGTCGAACTGTTCGTGCAGACGGTTGTTGTCTTGCAAACGTCCCCATCTGTTGACTCAGGGATCGAGACGTGGCTGCACGATCGAGACGTGGCTATTACAGCATTTCGACTGCTAGTGATACGAGGCCGTTGGGATCCAGCACGGCGTTCCGTATTACCCTCCTGAACCCACCGATTCAATATTCTACTAACAGTCATTGCATCTCGACCAACGCGAGCAGCAATGTCGCGATACGATAAACCGCAATCGCGATAGGCTACAAAAAAATGGCTCTGAGCACTATGGGACTCAACTGCTGAGGTCATTAGTCCCCTAGAACTTAGAACTAGTTAAACATAACTAACCTAAGGACATCACAAACATCCATACCCGAGGCAGGATTCGAACCTGCGACCGTAGCGGTCTTGCGGTTCCAGACTGCAGCGCCTTTAACCGCACGGCCACTTCGGCCGGCCGATAGGCTACAATCCGCCCTTTATCAAAGTCGGAAACGTGATGGTACGCATTTCTCCTCCTTACACGAGGCATCACAACAACGTTTCACTAGGCAGCGCCGGTCAACTGCTGTTTGTGTATGAGAAATCGGTTGGAAACTTTCCTCATGTCAGCACGTTGTAGGTGTCGCCACCGGCGCAAACCTTGTGTGAATGCTCTGAATAGCTAATCACTTGCATATCATAGCATCATCTTCCTGTCGGTTAAGTTTCGCGTCTGTAGCACGTCATTTTAGTGGTGTAGTAATTTTAACGGCCAGTAGTGTAGAACTGAAATTACACAGCTGAAAGTTGATCCTTAACTGGGTACATTGAAATAGCGAAATGGTGGTAGGTTAGTCAGTCAGTCAGTTACATGTTTCAAAGATAATTTGAACGATTTTTTAAACGGTATCTGTAAGAGGAGAAAGACATTTCAGAAGCCAATAAGGAAGATTAATTTTGCTGGGCCTACTCGCTTTCATATGGAGCAAACGGTACAGGCATTCTCCTCCGTAGATGAGTGGTCAGAGAAGAATGCTGCCATGCGGTAGACCAGGGTTCGATTCCCGGTAACTTCAGTGATTTTTTTTCCCTGGTACGCTGTGTATTCAGCCTCGTGATGCCAAACGGCCCAGCAGTACCAGCTGCACAGTTTGGAAAGTCTTCAATACAGCCGGGAGAGTGATGTGCTGACCAAATGCCCCTCCATCCACGTGAGTCCAAAAGGCAGGCCCATACACATTCCTTGGGCCTTTAGGGCGTGGCGGGGAGCTCGTACATGAGATAGGTAACACTCAGGCATCCGGACACCTTAGCGCACACACTGCCGCCTCTCAGGGGCATAACCAATACAAACGTGCGCCTGAAGTTTCCGAGAAGCATCAGGGAATATTTTGTCTGTGACAAAAGTTGTGCGCTAGGATGTGATCTATCACGGCTAATCCCGCGCGGCAGTCACTTTATGCATAGTGTTCGAAACAGACTGTATATACAACTTGCTCCATAAGGAAATCCTGAATTCTGAAGAAGTGCTATTGAATAACTTTTCAACTGAAAATAAAATAAGTTTTGTTTACCCTGAAAACATTGCCACTGACATACATTTGTGGCGCTGCGGTCGGTAACGGCAACATTGCCATCATGCAGTGAAAGAACTGCCGGTGTCTTGTTGTTGATATAGCTTACATACGACTAGAAGCTCATTGGCTTTTCTGCCAGATTTCAAGGCAGAGATGTGCAAACTGTTAAAGGCATTTCGCATTGACGTCCGCACGAAGCTTCGAGCATTTTTATATCATCACTAATCTTTGAACCGTGACTATATGGTACATTCTCACCACGCGCCTTACAGTCGTTTTTAAAGTATAAATGTACAGTGCTGAGCTAAAACGTTACGATCACTGCCCACAGCGAGACTGAATGCCACCTGGCGATGTTGTGGCCGAGTGATGCGGTAAGTGAAGCATATATAAGCTTAGCAAGTCTGAAAGAATCCCAGTCGAAGTTTTAAATCTTTCCAACTAGTGAATGGCTTCATTCTCAACACTCTAACCTTATACCAAGACTCATTCATTTTATACTAATCGTGCTAGGTGCATCATCAATCTACGCTTATATACTGAAGCGCCACAGACCCTGGTATGGGCATGCGTATTCCACCGCAGAGATAAGAAACAGGCAGAATACGGCCCTGCGGCCGGCAACGCCTATACAGCGTGGTCCACAGATAGTGACCGGGCCAAATATCTCACGAAATAAGCATCAAACGAAAAAACTACAAAGAACGAAACTCGCCTATCTTGAAGGAGGAAATCAGATGGCGCTATGGTTGGCCCGCTTGATGGCGCTGCCATATGTTAAACGGATATCAACTGCGTTTCTTTAAATGGGAACCCCAATTTTTTATATGATATTCGTGTACTACGTAAAAAAATATGAATGTTTTAGTTGAACCACTTTTTTCGCTTTGTGATAGATGGCGCTGTAATAGACACAGATGTATAAGTACGTGGTATCACGTAACATTCCACCAGTGTGGACGGTATTTGCTTCGTGATACATTACCCGTCTTAAAATGGACCGTTTATCAATTGCGGAAAAGGTCGATATCGTGTTGATGTATGGCTATTGTGATCAAAATGCCCAACGGGCGTGTGCTATGTATGCTGCTCGGTATCCTGGACGACATCATCCAAGTGTCCGGACCGTTCGCCGGATAGTTACGTTATTTAAGGAAACAGGAAGTGTTCAGCCACATGTGAAACGTCAACCACGACCTGCAACAAACGATGATGTTCAAGTAGGTGTTTTAGTTGCTGTCGCGGCTAATCCGCACATCAGTAGCAGACAAATTGCGCGAGAATCGGGAATCTCAAAAACGTCGGTGTTGAGAATGCTACAGCCTCATCGATTGCACCCGTACCATATTTCTATGCACCAGGAATTGCATGGCGACGACTTTGAACGTCGTGTACAGTTCTGCCACTGGGCACTAGAGAAATTACGAGACGATGACAGATTTTATGCACGCGTTCTATTTATTGACGAAGCTTCGTTCACCAACAGCGGTAACGTAAACCGGCATAATATGCACTATTGTGCAACGAAAAATTCACGATGGCTGCGAAAAGAGGAACATCAACGACCGTAGCGGGTTAATGTATGGTGCGGCATTGTGGGAGGAAGGATAATTGGCCCCCATTTTATCGATGGCAATCTAAACGGTGCAATGTATGCTGATTTCCTACGTTATGTTCTACCGATGTTACTACAAGATGTTTCACTGCATGACAGAATGGCGATGTACTTCCAACATGATGAATGTCCGGCACATAGCTCGCGTGCGGTTGAAGCGATATTGAATAGCATATTTCATGACAGGTGCATTGGTCGTCGAAGCACCATACCATGGCCCGCACGTTCACCGGATCTGACGTCCCCGGATTTCTTTCTGTGGGGGAAGTTGAAGGATATTTGCTATCGTGATCGACCGACAACGCCTGACAACATGCGTCAGCGCATTGTCAATGCATGTGCGAACATTACGGAAGGCGAACTACTCGCTGTTGAGAGGAATGACGTTACAAGTATTGCCAAATGCATTGAGGTTGACGGATATCAAGTTAAGCATTTATTGCATTAATGTGGTATTTACAGGTCATCACGCTATAACAGCATGCGTTCTCAGAAATGGTAAGTTCACAAAGGTACACGTATCACATTGGAACAACCGAAATAAAATATTCAAACGTACCTACGTTCTGTATTTTAATTTAAAAAACCTACCGGTTAGCAACTGTTCGTCTAAAATTGTGAGCCATATGTTTGTGACTATTACAGCGCCATCTATCACAAAGGGAAAAAATTGGTCCAACTAAAACATTCATATTTCTTTACGTACTACACTAATACTTAATTAGAAAGTGGCGGTTCCTCTTTTTAAAAAAACGCAGTTGATACCCGCTTGACCTATGGCAGCGCCATCTAGCGGGCCAACTATAGCGCCATCTGGTTTCCCCCTTCAAGCTAGACAAGTTTCGTTCTTGGTAGTTTTTTCGTTTGACGCTTATTTCGTGAGATATATGGCCCGGTCACGATCCATGGACCACCCTGTATAAGACAACAAGGGTCTGGGGCAGTTGTTAGATCGGTTACTGCTGCTACAATGGCAGGTTATCAAGATTTAAGTGAGTTTGAACGGGGCTTTATAGTCGGCGCACAATCGATGGGACACAGCATCTCCAAGGTAGTGACAAAGTGAGGATTTTTCCCGTACGACCGTTTCACGAGCGTACCGTGAATATCAGGAATCTGGTAAAACGTATAATTTCCGACGTCGGCGTGGTCGGAAAAAGATCCTGCAAGAACGGAAACAATGACGACTGAAGATAATCATTCAACGTGACAGAAGTGCAACCCTTCCGAAAATTTCTGCATATTTCAATGCTGGGCCATCAACAAGTATCAGCATGCGAACCATTCAACGAAACATCATCGATATGAGTTTCAGAGCCGAAAGGCCCATTCGTGCACCCTTGACGACTGCACGACACAAAGCTTTACGCCTCGCCTGGACCCGTCAACACCGACATTCGACTGCTGGTGGCTGGAAACACGTTGCCTGGTCGGACAAGTCTTGTTTCAAATTGTATCGAGCGGATGGACGTGTACGGGTATGGTGACAACCTCATGAATCCATGGACGCTGCATGTCAGCAAGGGACTGTTTAAGCTGTTGGAGGCTCTCTAATGGTGTGGGGAGTGGGCAGTTGGCCTGAGACGGGATCCCTGATACATCTAGATACGACTCTGACAGGTGACACGTACGTAAGCATCCTGTCTGATCACCTGCATCTATCCATGTCCATTGTGCATTCCGGCTGACTTGGGCAATACCAGCAGGACAATGCGACACCCCAAACGTCAAAAAAAATGTTCAAATGTGTGTGAAATCTTATGAGACTTAACTGCTAAGGTCATCAGTCCCTAAGCTTACACACTACTTAACTTAAATTATCCTAAGGACAAACACACACAACCATGGCCGAGGGAGGACTCGAACCTCCGCTGGGATTAGCCAAACAGTCCATGACTGCAGCGCCTTAGACCGCTCGGCTAATCCCACGCGGCCCCCAAACGTCCAGAATTGTTACAGAGTTGCTCCAAAAATACTTTTCTGAGTTTAAACACTTCCGTTGGCTACGAGATTCCCCAGACTAAATAGTATTGAGCATATCTGGGATGCCTTGCAATGTCCTGTCTAAAAGAGTCGTCCACCCCCTCTTACTCTTATGGATTTATGGACAGCTCTGCAGGATTCATGGTGTCAATTCTTTGCAGCACTACTTCAGACATTGGTCTAGTCGATGCCACGTCGTGTTGCGGGACTTCTGCGCGCTACGGGAGGAATGGGGGGGGGGGGGGGGGGGGTCGCTACACGACACTAGGCAGGTGTACCAGTTTCTTTGGCTCTTCAGTGTGTAACGCCGGAAATGCATATCCTCGTATTTCCATCTATTGTACTATAATTTTTTTCCTTATTTTGTTACCTGTATATATGACGTTTCTGTGTCTTTGTACATTGTAATTGTTTTACTATTTGTATATATATGCATTTATGTCGATGTATAATTGGTTTGTTGCGTAAATATTATTTGTATTTTTACGCTGGGTCTTGCCTAGGGAAAACTGCTATCGAACGATTACATCGATAGGTCGTGTGAAGAATCAAAGTGTGTAGGATCTTTGGTAGTGTTAACTCTGCCGCGTGGAGCGCGGGCAGAGCAAGAGAGAGTCTGGCTGGAGTAGCGAGTGGAGCAGGTGTGTGGTGTGAGGCTCCCGCGAGTTGCCGCGCTTTCGGGGTTTGGCAGCATGTAATTGCGCTCGAATTGCGATGATAGTTTCTGACATGGTGTCGCGGACGGGAAGCATTAGCTGGCGCACATCAAGAGCCCGTTTCGTCTGGTGACCGTGTCGAGAAGAAGGCGCGCCAACATCCAGCTTCTGCAACAGCGACGGCCGACAATGAGTGACTGTCGCCACATCCTCGATCGACGGCTTCAAACCTTCAATCAACCAACAAGGAAGACTGGAAGCACGTAAAGTTTTAGAATTGTATGGCAGACGTCAGCTTTTCAAACTTTTAAAATTGTTGCATCACAAAATTACAGCTACTTAGCAATTGTCCCAATTGCATTAACAAGTAGGGTCCCTTCCTTTTCCGAAATGAACCCGAGTGTCGTTGAAATTCAGACGCCAGCATAATTCCATTTCACTGCTTTAATTTCAAAAAAAATGGTTCAAATGGCTCTGAGCACTATGGGACTCAACTGCTGAGGTCATTAGTCCCCTAGAACTTAGAACTAGTTAAACCTAACTAACCTAAGGACATCACAAACATCCATGCCCGAGGCAGGATTCGAACCTGCGACCGTAGCGGTCTTGCGGTTCCAGACTGCAGCGCCTTTAACCGCACGGCCACTTCGGCCGGCTTTTAATTTCAAAGTTCACTTTAAGTATTCATAGCTGGCTACAATACTTAGATTACACAAGCACAAATTAAGAGTGCTAGTTTTCTTACCATATTTTAGCCTACCTGTGACTGCAGCTCAGCTTGGTACGTACTAAATTTTACTATTGTTAATTGTTCAGAATCATTTAATTCAAGTTCAAAGTTAAATCTCTTATTTCTAAATTGCGTAGTTTAAAGTAGCTTTTGAAATGATTGTTGAGGTAGTCCAAGACTAACCGTATTTTACTGAATTTCGATGTGCTTCAGAAAGAAAGCTCACTATTAACTTCAGTCACTAAATTAACTTTCGCTTTTCCGGTTTTATTAATTATTTTGCTAAATTAAGTGTAGCGAAATTTATTACTTCTGACAAACTTTCAGTTTTCACACTACACTTGTCAACCTTCAGTTGCCACGCTTCTAGTGCTAATTATACGTGTATTACCTTTCTTTTTCAGTTACTATAGTAATTGTCCTTAGGACTGGCGACCGTAATTTCCCCCAAATCTCAAATATCTAATTACCGCTAGTTGATTGTTAACGTAATGGCCGCACATTTACTTTCTTTATTAACTTTACCCCTATTTCAAAATTAATTTCCACCAGTTTCATTTGCATTTTTCCTTTCATTTAGATGTAACCCTTTTCTCCCTCTTTACCGACAAATTAACCTCGGTGACGATTGCTTTTCCCAAATTTCCATTAGGTACACGCGGTTTAATTTTTCACTGTCATTAAGGTCGATAAGTGAGGGGGAGGTTACAAGTGTATACGGGGGAATCATTCTAGCGACGATACGGGCCGCAGATGGGGGAACCCACTGATGTAAGCTGCTTTATGGGCCGGCCCCTGAGAAAGAACGCGTCGGAAGTGGCGAAGCTAGCCCTTGTTCGCGTGCTACTGCCTTAGCATTTGTGAAAACTGGTTGAAGGACGAGTAGGTGCCAAGATGCTGGATGTGCACGCCTCATGACTGAACTTGGAGGCCGGAGGTTTGCTTGCTCGGAATAGCTGGAAGGGCGGATATCTGTTGACAGAGGGCAATGATGGCGCACGCCCAAGTGTTTCGGAACTGTTCAATGCACTTTAATGAACATCAACCGCCGCAGCAGATGACCCTACGTGTTCCCTTGTTGACTCAATGACATCGTCAGTTACAACTGCAACGGGCACTCGATCACCGACATAGAAAACCTGTTACTTGGATGAATAACGCGTCCTATTACACTACTGGCCATTAAAATTGCTACACCTCGAAGATGACGAGCTACAGACGCGAAATTTAACCGACAGGAAGACGATGCTGTGATATGCAAATGATTAGCTATTCAGAGCATTCACACAAGGTTTGCACCGGTGGCGACACCTACAACGTGCTGACACGAGGAAAGTTTCCAACCGATTTCTCATACACAAACAGCAGTTGACCGACGTTGCCTGGTGACACGTTGTTGTGATGGCTCGTATAAGGAGGAGAAATGCGTACCATCACGTTTCCGCCTTTGATAAAGGTCGGATTGTAGCCCATCGCGACTGTGGTTTATCGTATCGCGACATTGCTTCTCGCGTAGGTCGAGATCCAATGATTGTTAGCAGAATATGTAATCGGTGGGTTCAGGAGGGTAATACTGAACGCCGTGCTGGATCCTAGCGGCCTCGTATCACTAGCAGTCGAGATGACAGGCATCTTATCCGCATGGCTGTAACGGATCGTGCAGCCATCTCTCGATCCCTGAGTCAACAGATGGGGACGTTTGCAAGACAACCATCTGCACGAACAGTTCGACGACGTTTGCAGCAGCTTGGACTATCAGTTCGGAGACCATGCCTGCGGTTACCCTTGACGCTGCATCACAGACAGGAGCGCCTGCGATGGTGTACTCAGAGACGAACCTGGGTGCACGAATGGCAAAACGTCACTTTTTCGGATGAATCGAAGTTCTGTTTACAGCACCGTGATGGTCGTATCCGTGTTTTGCGACATCGCGGTGAACGCACATTGGAAGCGTGTATTCGTCATTGCCATACTGACGTATCACCCGGCGTCATGGTATGGGGTGCCATTGGTTACACGTCTCGGTCACCTCTTGTTCGCATGGACGGCACTCTGAACAGTGGACGTTACATATCAGATGTGTTACGACCCGTGGCTCTATGCTTCATTGGATGCCTGCGAAATACTACATTTCAGCAGGATAATGCACTAACGCATGTTGCAGGTCCTGTACGGGCCTTTCTGGATACAGAAAATGTTCGACTGCTGCCTTGGCCAGCACATTCTCCACATCTCTCACCAACTGAAAACGTCTAGTCAATGGTGGCCGAGCAACTGCCTGATCACAATACGCCAGTCACTACTCTCGATGAACTGCGGTATCGTGTTGAAGCTGCATGGGCAGCTGTTCCTGTACACGCCATCCAAGCTGCGTTTGGCGTATCGCGGCAGTTATTACGGCCAGAGGTGGTTGTTCTGGGTACTGATTTCTCAGGATCTATGCACCCAAATGGCGTGAAAATGTAATCACATGTCAGTTGTAGTATAATATATTTGTCCAATGAATACCCGTTTATCAGCTGTATTTCTTCTTGGTGTAGCAATTTTAATGGTTAGTAGTGTAGGTTGATGGTCGTGTGAGGATACGCACTCACCGGCTAATTGAAACACACAACACGCTACGGCCTCTGAAGGCTGTACTGTGCTATGGCGTACTTTCATTTGGGGTTTCACGGACGTGACAGCTGAGGACAGTGTGGATAATATTGTGAACTACCTGGATTTCTTCATAGCTGATCTCTTCTTCGACGGCGATGGCGTCTTCGATCAGAATTGTTGCTGTGTTATGTTCGCAAATTGGACGAACAGGTTGCTAAGCAAGTGGTCAAGATGTATTGGGTCATCTGTGTGTAGGTTGGTTGGTTGCTATGGGGAATGGAATCAAAGAGTGAGGTTATCGGTCTAGGGATGGATCGGGAACTAAGTCGGCGGTGCCCTTTCAAAGGAACAATTCTGGTGTTTGCCTGAAGCGATTTATGGAACTTACGGAGAACCTAAATCGTGGGCCGGACGCGCGTTTGAACCGTCGTCCTCCCGAATATAAGTCCAGTGTGCCAACATCTGTCTACGGCGGAATGTTACCTCCGTCTAGAAAGAAGAAACTGCTCGCTCTCGTGCATAAAAGTTGTCATTTTTCCTATATTCCACCCGTGTACCGCAAGTCTCTAGAGGAATGGAGGGTTTCAAATTGGAAAATAGCACAGGTAGTCCCAGTCTTCAAGAAGGGTCGTCGAGCAGATGCGCAAAACTGGAAAACCAGAATCTACTCTGTATGAATGAACATGGATTCCGGAAACAGCGTTCGTGTGAGACCCAACTCGCTTTATTTGTTCATGAGACCCGGAAAATATTAGATACAGGCTCCCAGGTAGATGCCATTTTCCTTGACTTCCGGAAGGCGTTCGATAAAGTTCCGCACTGTCGCCTGATAAACAAAGTAAGAGCCTACGGGATATCAGACCAGCTGTGTGGCTGGATTGAAGAGTTTTCAGCAAACAGAACACAGCATGTTGTTCTCAATGGAGACACGTCTAAAGACAAAGTAACCTCTGGCGTGCGACAGGGGAGTGGTTCAAATGGCTCTGAGCACTATGGGACTTAACAGCTGTGGTCATCAGTCCCCTAGAACTTAGAACTACTTAAACCTAACTAACCTAAGGACAGCACACAACACCCAGCCATCACGAGGCAGAGAAAATCCCTGACCCCGCCGGGAATCGAACCCGGGAACCCGGGCGTGGGAAGCGAGAACGCTACCGCACGACCACGAGATGCGGGCGGGAGTGTTATGGGACCATTGCTTTTCACAATATATATAAATGACCTAGTAGATAGTGTCGGAAGTCCCATGCGGCATTTCGCGGATGATGCTGTAGTATACAGAGAAGTTGCAGCATTAGAAAATTGCAGCGAAATGCAGGAAGATTTGATGCGGATAGGAACTTGGTGCAGGGAGTGGCAACTGACCCTTAACATAACAAACGTAATGTATTGCGAATACATAGAAAGAAGGATCCTTTACTGTATGATTATATGGTAGCAGAACAAACACTGGTAGCAGTTACTTCTGTAAAATATTTGGGAGTATGCGTGCGGAACGATTTGAAGTGGAATGATCATATAAAATTAATTGTTGGTAAGGCGGGTGCCAGGTTGAGATTCATTGGGAGAGTCCTTAGAAAATGTAGTGCATCAACAAAGGAGGTGGCTTACAAAACACTCGTTCGACCTATACTTGAGTATTGCTCATCAGTGTGGGATCCGTACCAGGTTGGGTTGATAGAGGAGATAGAGAAGATCCAAAGAAGAGCGGCGCGTTTCGTCACAGGGTTACTTGGTAAGCGTGATAGCGTTACGCAGATGTTTAGAAAACTCAAGTGGCAGACTCTGCAAGAGAGGCGCTCTGCATCGCGGTGTAGCTTGCTGTCCAGGTTTCGAGAGGGTGCGTTTCTCGATGAGGTATCGAATGTATTGCATACGCCTACTTGTACCTCCCGAGGAGATCACGAATGTAAAATTAGAGAGATTCGAGCGCGCACGGAGGCTTTCCGGCAGTCGTTCTTACCGCGAACCAAACGCGATTCGAACAGGAAAGGGAGGTAATGACAGTGGCACGTAATGTGCCCTCCGCCACACACCGTTGGGTGGCTTGCGGAGTATAAATGTAGAAGTAGATGTAGAATCCAGCGAGAAGCGTCCTTATTGTACGCAGCAAGCTGTCGCATGCTTTACACTGTGTCACAAAGCACAGAAATAAATGTAAAGACGTTTTTATAGACAAAGTTAAAACGCAAACGTAGCAGTTTAAGAAGTTCCATCATCTCGAGTGGGCGTTGGGAAATCGTATAACGCTCCTCTGAGGAAAGACCTAGTGGAGCCGGTTCCTCGTAACTGCTACCTTCCCCAAGGGAGTAGAAGACAGCTTCTTTAAGCGCGTGAGCTAGCGGCGAGGCAAGAATTTCCCTACTTGTCGTCTCTGCACAAAGACGGACTGCGAAAAATAAGCAAAATAAAGTACTGTGACTCGAGGCTCGCTACAGTCTGCCAGCACAATACGAGATGCCTTTTCTGAGATGAACAGCCCCTTTATCTCAAGGTGGTCTCTCCAGCAGCACTCCGCAGTTGCACTCAGTCGTATAGTCGGTGGACCGAGAAAAGTCGGCTGGCGGAGCTCTTCGCTTTTCTACATCCCGGGAAGTTCTCGCACGTACGACAGCTGAGCGCTGCAAACACGCTATATTACAGCCAAAACGCGCATGGTCAGCTTCTCTCCCTACTGGTACGCATTCACCATCGGTACAAGGCGTTTACATGTAGTTTGTACTCAAGCTGTAGAAACAAACTGACGGAGATATGTATAAAAGAAATATGTTAAGCATGTTGTTCTGAATGTGAAGGATTTGACGCACATAAAAAATCTCGAGAAATTATGCTTGTTGCCCGCTGAACTATTTCTGAATATGACCAAAGAAAGCAGGCGTTGACAGATGTGAAAATTACCGAACTATCAGTTTAATAAGCTACGGCTGCAAAATACTAAGGCGACTTCTTTACAGACGAATGGAAAAACTGGTAGAAGCCGACCTCGGGGAAGATCAGATTGGATTCCGTAGAAATATTGGAACACGTGAGGCAGTACTGACCCTACGACTTATCTTAGAAAATAGATTAAGGAAAGGCAAACCTACGTTTCTAGCATTTGTAGACTTAGAGAAAGCTTTTGACAATGTTTACTGGAATACTCTCTTTAGAATTTCGAAGGTGGCAGGGGTAAAATACAGGGAGCGAAAAGCTATTTACAATTTGTACAGAAATCAGAAGGCCGTTATAAGAGTCGAGGGGCATGAAAGGGAAGCAGTGGTTGGAAAGGGAGTGAGACAGGGTTGTAGTCTCTCCCCGATGTTGTTCAATCTGTATATTGAGCAAGCAGTAAAGGAAACGAAAGAAAAATTTGGAGTAGGTATTAAAATCCATGGAGAAGAAATAAAAACTTTGAGGTTCACCGATGACATTGTAATTCTGTCAGAGGCAGCAAAGGACTTGGAAGAGCAGTTGAACGGAATGGACAGTGTCTTGAAAGGCGGACATAAGATGAACATCAACAAAAGCAAAACGAGGATAATGGAATGTAGTCAAATTAAATCGGGTGATGTTGAGGGTATTAGATTAGGAAATGAAACTCTTAAAGTAGTAAATGAGTTTTGCTATTTGGGGAGCAAAATAACTGATGATGGTCGAAGTAGAGAGGATATAAAATGTAGACTGGGAATGGCAAGGAAAGCGTTTCTGAAGAAGAGAAATTTGTTAACACCGAGTATAGATTTAAGTGTCAGGAAGTCAAACCTGAAAGTATTTGTGTAGAGTGTAGCCATGTATGGAAGTGAAATGTGGACGATAAATAGTTTAGACAAGAAGGGAATAAAAGCTTTCGAGATGTGGTGCTACACAAGAATGCTGAAGATTAGATGGGTAGATCACATAACTAATGAGGGGGTATTGAATAGAATTAGGGAGAAGAGAAATTTGTGGCACACCTTGACTAGAAGAAGGGATCGGTTGGTAGGACATGTTCTGAGGCATCAAGGGATCACAAATTTAGTACTGGAGGGCAGCGTGGAGGATAAAAATCGTAGAGGGAGACCAGGAGATGAATACACTAAGCAGATTCAGAAGGATGTAGGTTGCAGTAGAGATGAAGAAGCTTGTACAGGATGGAGTAGCATGGAGAGCTGCATCAAACCAGTCTCTGGACTGAAGACCACAAGAACAAGATACTGCAGTAAAAAAGTATTCATAAAGGCATGTGTTTCCACTTATGGGTGAGTCAAACGTAACTCAAAATCATTATTGTACATTAAAGAACACACAAATTTTATTTTCTAAATAAAACAGGAAACAAAAATTACGTGCAAAAGAAGTATTGTTAGAATTATTAACCTTTCTCCTCAGCACCTAGCTTCCATCATGGCCTGTAGTCTTCTACACATCTAATCCACAAGATTAACTGCAACTTTCACGATCTGTCCACCCCCCCCCCCCCCCACACACACACAAACTTCTTTCAAGCTCTGATTAATTAATTTGCTGTTTCCCTGATACTGTTCTCCTATATGGAGCACACATTTTCTATTGGATTTATACCTGGTGACCAAAGAGGTCCTAGGCAACGAGCTCTATTATGAAACAACCATTTCTGCTTTACGTTTTGGGTGCATACCTCGTTGGACTAAGTACTTCCTCTGAATTTCAACCTTCTGCTTATTTTCAATAAATTATTTCGCAGAATGTGTACAAAACTGCCTGCATATAATGTCTCATCAATAACGACTGCTTCTCCAACGTTAGTAAGTTTCGATAGTTTGCAAAATGGAAATGACAGTGAAAATCCGATGAAGCTTTGAACAGCATGTGTGTTGGGTAGGGTCTCTTACAAGCATGTCGATCGCGTCGCTCTTTCCAGTTCGGAGCACACAGAGAGCAGGTAAAGATGTCTACAACAATAGTGTCTCCCGCCAATTGTGGGTGCCTGCTGGTAGGTTTCGCCTGATTTCATGCAACCCACATAACGTTCCTGTCATGCAGTCCCTACTTCACGACAATTCTCGGCTACACACTGCAGGGCAACGAGGACGCCCCTGCAGAGTTTTCGATGGGAAGTGTTTGATCACCCACCATATAGCCCAGACTTGACTCCCATGATGATAATCTCTGCTCACATGGAAAAAGCGAAGCCAGAAAGGTGGAAGGAGTATATAGAGGGTTTATACAAGGGCGATGTACTTGAGGAAAATATTATGGAAATGGAAGAGGATGTAGATGAAGGTGAAATGGGAGATACGATACTGCGTGAAGAGTTTGACAGAGCACTGAAAGACCTGAGTCGAAACAAGGCCCCGGGAGTAGACAACATTCCATTAGAACTACTGACGGCCTTGGGAGAGCCAGTCATGACAAAACTCTACCATCTGGTGAGCAAGATGTATGAAACAGGCGAAATACCCTCAGACTTCAAGAATAATATAATAATTCCAATCCCAAAGAAAGCAGGTGTTGACAGATGTTAAAATTACCGAACCATCAGTTTAATAAGTCACAGCTGCAAAATACTAACGCGAATTCTTTACAGACGAATGGAAAAACTGGTAGAAGCGGACCTTGGGGAAGATCAGTTTGGATTCCGTAGAAATGTTGGAACACGTGAGGCAATACTAACCTTACGACTTATCTTAGAAGAAAGATTAAGAAAAGGCAAACCTACGTTTCTAGCATTTGTAGACTTAGAGAAAGCTTTTGACAATGTTGACTGGAATACTCTCTTTCACATTCTAAAGGTGGCAGGGGTAAAATACATTGAGCGAAAGGCTATTTACAATTTGTACAGAAACCAGATGGCAGTTATAAGAGTCGAGGGGCATGAAAGGGAAGCAGTGGTTGGGAAAGGAGTGAGACAGGGTTGTAGCCTCTCCCCAATGTTATTCAATCTGTATATTGAGCAAGCAGTAAAGGAAACAAAAGAAAAATTCGGAGTAGGTATTAAAATTCATGGAGAAGAAGTAAAAACTTTGAGGTTCGCCATTGACATTGTAATTCTGTCAGAGACAGCAAAGGACTTGGAAGAGCAGTTGAACGGAATGGACAGTGTCTTGAAAGGAGGATATAAGATGAACATCAACAAAAGCAAAACGAGGATAATGGAATGTAGTCAAATTAAATCGGGTGATGCTGAGGGAATTAGATTAGGAAATGAGACACTTATAGTAGTAAAGGAGTTTTGCTATTTAGGGAGTAAAATAACTGATGATGGTCGAAGTAGAGAGGATATAAAATGTAGACTGGCAATGGCAAGGAAATCGTTTCTGAAGAAGAGAAATTTGTTAACATCGAGTATAGATTTAAGTGTGAGGAAGTCGTTTCTGAAAGTATTTGTATGGAGTGTAGCCATGTATGGAAGTGAAACATGGACGATAACTAGTATGGACAAGAAGAGAATAGAAGCTTTCGACATGTGGTGCTACAGAAGAATGCTGAAGATAATGTGGGTAGATCACGTAACTAATGAGGAGGTATTGAATAGGATTGGGGAGAAGAGAAGTTTGTGGCACAACTTGACTAGAAGAAGGGATCGGTTGGTAGGACATGTTCTGAGGCATCAAGGGATCACCAATTTAGTATTGGATGGCAGCGTAGAGGGTAAAAATCGTAGAGGGAGACCAAGAGATGAATACACTAAGCAGATTCAGAAGGATGAAGGTTGCAGTAGGTACTGGGAGATGAAGAAGCTTGCACAGGATAGAGTAGCATGGAGTGCTGCATCTAACCAGTCTCAGGACTGAAGACCACAGCAGCAGCACATGGACCGCTGGCTATGAAGATAACATTTTGACACAGACAACGAACTGCAAACCAGCGTAGAGAAGAGGCAGAAACCACAGGCTGCCGTCTTCTATGACGAGGATATTGGAAAATTGGTACAACGCTACGACAAATGTCTAAGTCGGAACGGTGAGTACGTAGAGAAATAGCTGGAAAGTGTAGCAAACTGTTGCAAATAAAACATTTTAGATTTTCACTGTGGTTTCCATTTCACGACCGATCGGACTTCACTTTCCAAATAGCCCTCGTATCTCTCCTATGACCCCTAACCACATTCTGTCCTCCATGCTTCATGGTGGGAACTACATTTCTGGCGCAAAATCTACAACAAATGGCGCATATCAGAACCGAATACACGTATGTTACATTTGCTTTCAACATTTTCCCGAAATTGTCGATTCATTTAAGTAACTTTGGACGAATTACGCTCTAAGCTTTATGTTTTTCTCACTATGAATGGCTTCATTCTCAGCACAGTATCCTTATAACAAGACTCATACAGTCTTATACTAATCGTCTCATGTGGAACATCAATCTCCTGAAGTGAAGTAAACTCTTGTAATATTTTACGAGCATTATTCTGGGGTTTTCCCACAATTTTCTGGTTCGCATAGTGGACTTTCCTTCAGTTAAAAGCCCTAGATCCTTCTGTACGAAACTATGTCGATCGAACCTTACTGAAACTTTTTTTACGTATGATGTAACAATGGTCACATTCAGTTGGCTCTCAATCTGTGTTTGGCAGAAGTCACTTTTAGCTGTGCGACGCACATCCTGACTTCTCAGTCAAACTAGATGGTTCAAATGGCTCTGAGCACTAAGGAACTTAACATCTGAGGTCATCAGTCCCCTAGAACTTAGAACTACTTAAACCTAACTCACCTAAGGACATCACACACATCCATGCCCGAGGCAGGATTCGAACCTGCGACCGTAGCGGTCGCTCGGCTCCAGACTGCAGCGCCTGAGACCGCACGGCCACTCCGGCCGGCCTGCATTTCAGTACAATTTTCCATTGTTACAACCTCTCGATATACTACAGCATCATCCGCAAAAAGCCTCAGTGAACTTCCGATGTTGTCCACAAGGTCATTTATGTATATTGTGAATAGCAACGGCCCTACGACACTCCCCTGCGGCACACCTGAAATCACTCTTACTTCGGAAGACTTCTCTCCATTGAGAATGACATGCTGCGTTCTGTTACCTAGGAACTCTTCAATCCAATCACACAATTGGTCTGATAGTCCATATGCTCTTACTTTGTTCATTAAACGACTGTGCGGAACTGTATCTAACTGTATTCGCTTCAGGACAGGCAGTAGACCGCTCCATTTACACCATCAACAGAACAGGCTCTGCTAACGGTATACTACGCCTTCCACATCGCTGCCAACGGGTTCTACACAACGCTGGTGACGACTTTGAAGGGCAGTAACAGGTGCACACATGTAAAGGAGACCGCTTATAAAACACTAATACCACCTATTCTTGAAACTGCTCGAGCGTTTGGGATCCCTATCACGTCGGATTGAGGGAGGTCATAGAAGCAATTCATAGGCGGGCTGCTAGATTTGTTACTGGTAGGCTTGATCATCACGCGAGTGTTACGGAAATGCTTCAGGAAGTCGGGTGGGAGTCTCTGGAGGAAAGGAGGCGTTCTTTTCGTGAATCTCTACTGAGGAAATTTAGAGAACCAGCATTTGAGGCTGACTGCAGGACAATTTTACTGCCGCCAACTTACATTTCGCGGAAAGACCACAAAGATAAGATAAGAGAGATTAGGGTTCGTACAGAGGCATATAGGCAGTCATTTTTCCCTCGTTCTGTTTGTGAGTGGAACAGGGAGAGAAGATGCTAGTTGTGGTACGAGGTACCCTCCGCCAAGCACCGTATGGTGGATTGCGGAGTATGTATGTATATGTAGATGTAACTCTTTTGTGTCGGTTGTGAAGAATTAGTTGCCAGTATTTAACTTCCGACCCTGGTGTAATCACTCGATACCGACTGCCAATGAAACAGAGTGCCGAAACACGTTTGGACACTAAAGAGGGAGACCAGGAAGTGTTGTCGTTGTGGTCCTCAGTCCTGAGACTGGTTTGATGCAGCTCTCCATGCTACTCTATCCTGTGCAAGCTTCTTCATCTCCCAGTACCTACTGCAACCTTCATCCTTCTGAATCTGCTTAGTGTATTCATCTCTTGGTCTCCCTCTACGATTTTTACCCTCCACGCTGCCCTCCAATACGAAATTGGTGATCCCTCGATGTCTCAGAACATGTCCTACCAACCGGTCCCTTCTTCTTGTCAAGTTGTGCCACAAACTCCTCTTCTCCCAAATTCTATTCAATACCTCCTCATTAGTTATGTGATCTACCCATCTAATCTTCAGCATTCTTCTGTAGCACCACATTTCAAAAGCTTCTATTCTCTTCTTGTCCAAACTGGTTATCGTCCATGTTTCACTTCCATACATGGCTACACTCCATACAAATACTTTCAGAAACGACTTCCTGACACATAAATCTATACTCGATGTTAACAAATTTCACTTCTTCAGAAACGCTTTCCTTGCCATTGCCAGTGTACATTTTATATCCTCTCTACTTCGACCATCATCAGTTATTTTGCTCCTCAAATAGCAAAACTCCTTTACTACTTTAAGTGTCTCATTTCCTAATCTAATTCCCTAAAATATTTTGTGCCTGTATTACTCTGGTAATTTCATGGTTACTTAAGCTCTAGTGTTTTTTCTTTCTCATTTCCGATGCTAAGTTTTTACTAATGAAAGTGTCTTCCTATTCAGGATTTTTTTTACTTCTGATGAAGGTATATTTATACATACCGAAACCCTGGTCAAGAATTTTAATAAATTTTTGTCCTGCAACTGTTTTGGCTGTCATCAGTTACCGCGAGGAATTTCAACAGTTGCTGTTTCAGCCATGTTTAAAATCTTGAAGTATGAATAGTTTTTAAGCCACTGTATACAAAGTAATGTATCGTGCTAGTTGTGAGTGACGCGTAGTCTTCGGATTGTAAATGGTGGTGTCGTATAGGAGGCGGTGAATGGCTGCCAGCCGAACCGCCGTTGCGGCGGCAGGCGTTTCGCAGACTCCTGGAGCGCTGGAGCGGCGGTCTGCTGGCCGCTGCTCGGTGCCGCTCAGCCGCTGGGCGCCCGACGGCGCGGACCGCTCGCCGTATTGATCGCAGAGCAGCGGCCGTTCCCGCCGGGATGCGCTGCCGCGACCCGCGCCTGCGCACGCGGCGCCCGGTCCACGCCGCGGAGGCGGCGGGGGCGGCGGGGGCGGCTGTGCGCTGTGGGCTCGCCCGGAAGAGGCGGGAGGCTACACCGGCGACCCCGCTGCCCGGCTGCCCGGCTGGCTGGCTTCTGCCTGTTGATTTACTGGCTGCCCGACGTACTGGCTGTTTCGAAGCCTCTGCATCGAACTTCTAGGGGTGACAGATCGCGCCACGGGGGACGACTTTTATTCGAGACAAAGTGTTCTGTGACGCTAAGACTGCTACTGCGACGACGAGATTTCACGTAACGAGCAGGTTATGCTAACCAGGTACTACCGGGTGATCAAGAAGTCAGTATAAATTTCAAAACTCAATAAATCACGGAATAATGTAGATAGAGAGGTACAGATTGACACACATGCTTAGAATGACATGGGGTTTTACTAGAACAATAAATAAATAAATAAAAGTTCAAAAAAATGTCCGACAGATGGCGCTTCATCTGATCAGAATAGCAATAACTAGTATAACAAAGTAAGGCAAAGCAAAGATGATAATCTTTACAGGAAATGCTCAATATGTCCACCATCATTTCTCAACCATAACTGTAGTCGAGGAATAATGTTGTGAACAGCACTGTAAAGGATGTCCGGAGTTATGGTGAGGCATTGGCGTCGGATGTTGTCTTTCAGCATCCCTAGAGATGTCGGTCGATCACGATACACTTGCGGCTTCAGGTATCCCCAAAGCCAATAATCGCACGGACTGAGGTCTGGGGACCTGGGAGGCCAAGCATGACGAAAGTGGCGGCTGAGCACACGATCATCACCAAACGACGAGCGCAAGAGATCTTTCACGCCTAGCAATACGGCGTGTTTTTTTTTTTTGTTCTAATTAAAACCCCATGTCATTCCAAGCATGTGTCTCAATTTTCACCTCTCGATCTACATTACTCCGTGGTTTATTAAGTTTTCAAATTTATACGGAATTTTTGATCACCCGGTACATACCCCAGTAAGCTAACACTTATTTTCAACAAGAAAACCTTACGAGTCAATGTCTCTGAGCGGAAAAAGATATTTTAGAAGCGAATCAGGAAGTTTAATTTTGCTGGGTGTACTCCCTTTCATACGGAGCAGGTGACTAGATAGTAGACGACGCATACTGAGGTGACAAGACGTGCGATAGCGATATATACACTACTGGCCATTAAAATTGCTACAGACGCGAAATTTAACAGACAGGAAGAAGATGCTGTGATATGCAAATGGTTAGCTTTTCAGCGCGTTCATACAAGGTTGGCGCCGGTGGCGACACCTACAACGTGCTGACATGACGAAAGTTTCCAACCGATTTCTCATACACAAACAGCAGTTGACCGGCGTTGCCTGGTGAAACGTTGTTGTGATGCCTCGTGTAAGGAGGAGAAATGCGTACCATCACGTTTGCGACTTTGATAAAGGTCGGATTGTAGCCCATCGCGACTGTGGTTTATCGTATCGCGACATTGCTGCTCGCGTTGGTCTAGATCCAATGACTGTTAGCAGAATATGGAATCGGTGGGTTCAGGAGGGTAATACGGAACGCCTTGCTGGATCCCAACGGCCTCGTATCACTAGCAGTCGAGATGACAGGCATCTTATCCGCATGGCTGTAACGGATCGTGCAGCCACGTCTCGATCCCCGAGTCAACACATGGGGATGTTTGCAAACCAACAACCATCTGCACGAACAGTTCGACGACTATTGGAGCAGCACGGATTATCAGCTCGGAGACCGTGGCTGCGGTTACCCTTGACGCTGCATCACAGACAGGACCGCCTGCGATGGCGTACTCAACGACGAACCTGGCTGCGCGAATGGCAAAACGTCATTTTTTCGGATGAATCCAGGTACCGTTTACAACATCGTGATGGTCGCATCCGTGTTTGGCGACATCGCGGTGAACGCACATTGGAAGCGTGTATTCGTCATCGCCATACTGGCGAATCACCCGGCGTGATGGTATGGGGTGCCATTGGTTACATGTCTCGGTCACCTCTTGTTGGCATTGACGGCACTTTGAACAGTGGACGTTGCATGTCAGATGTGTTACGTCCCGTGGCTCTAGCCTTCATTCGATCCCTGCGAAACCCTATATTTCAGCAGGATAATGCACGACCGCATGTTGCAGGTCCTGTACGGGCCTATGTGGGTACAGAACATGTTCGACTGCTGCCCTCGCAAGCACATTCTCCATATCTCTCACCAACTGAAAAGGTCTGGTCGATGGTGTCCGAGCAACTGGCTCGTCACAATACGCCAGTCACTAATCTCGATGAACTGTGGTATCGTGTTGAAGCTGCATGGGCAGCTGTACCTGTACACGCCATCCAAGCTTTGTTTGACTCAATGCCCAGGCGTATCAAGGCCGTTATTACGGCCAGAGGTGGTTGGTCTGGGTACTGATTTCTCAGTATCTATGCACCCTAATGGTGTGAAAATGTAATCACATGTCAGTTCTAGTACAATATATTTGTCCAATTGATACCCGTTTATCATCTGCATTTCTTCTTGGTGCACCTATTTTAATGGCCAGTAGTGTATACAGAGGTATAAATCTATACAGGTATAAAAGGACAGTGCGTTAGCCGAGCTGTCATTCGTACTCAGCTGATACATGAGAAAAAGTTTCCGGCGTGATTATGATCGCACGACTAGAATTAGCAGGCTTTGAACACGGAATTCAATATTCCGAGATAGACAGTGTCAAGACTGTGCCGAAAATACCAGATTTCAGGCAGTACCTCTCACCACGGACAATGAACTGGCCGACGGCGATCACTTAACGACCGCGAGCAGCGGCGTTTGCGTAGACTTGTCAGTGCTAACAGACAGGCAACACTCCGTCAAATAGCCACAGAAACCAACGTGGGACGTGCGACGAATGTATCCGTCAGGTTTTATGTTCTGTGGCAGCAGACGACCGACGGGAGTGCGTTTGCTAACACCACGACATCGCCTGCAGCGCCTCTCCTGGACTCGTGATCGTATCGGTTGGCCCCTAGACAACTGGAAAAGCTAGTCCTGACCACCTGAGTCCCCATTTCAGTTGGTCAGAGCTGACGGTAGGTCTGGATCGTGGAGCAGAGTCCACGAAGCCATGGTCTCCCTCGACGGCGACTCGGTGTAGATCCCTCAGAGTGGTTGGTGGGTCACGTCCTCCATAAACAGCCCTTTTCAGTCTTTCCCAGGCATTTTCGATGGGGTTCTTGTCTGGAGAACATGCTGGCCACTCTAGTCGAGCGATGTCGTTCTCTTGATGGAAGTCATTCGCAAGATGTGCACAATGGGGGCGCTAATTGTCGTCCATGAAGACGAATGCCTCGCCAGTATGCTGCCGATATGGTTGCACCAAGAGGAAATGGAAGAGGATGTAGATGAAGATGAAATGGGAGATACGACACTGCGTGAAGAGTTTGACAGAGCACTGAAAGACCTGAGTCGAAACAAGGCCCCCGGAGTAGACAACATTCCATTGGAACTACTGACGGCCTTGGGAGAGCCAGTCCTGACAAAACTCTACCATCTGGTGAACAAGATGTATGAAACAGGAGAAATACCCTCAGACTTCAAGAAGAATATAATAATTCCAATCCCAAAGAAAGCAGGTGTTGACAGATGTGAGAATTACCGAACAATCAGTTTAATAAGCCACAGCTGCAAAATACTAACACGAATTCTTTACAGACGAATGGAAAAATTAGTAGAACCCGACCTCGGGGAAGATCAGTTTGGATTCCGTAGAAATACTGGAACACGTGAGGCAATACTGACCTTACGACTTATCTTAGAAGAAAGATTAAGGAAAGGCAAAACTACGTTTCTAGCATTTGTAGACTTAGAGAAAGCTTTTGACAATGTTAACTGGAATACTCTCTTTCAAATTCTAAAGGTGGCAGGGGTAAAATACAGGGAGCGAAAGGCTATTTACAATTTGTACAGAAACCAGATGGCAATTATAAGAGTCGAGGGACATGAAAGGAAAGCAGTGGTTGGGAAGGGAGTAAGACAGGGTTGTAGCCTCTCCCCGATGTTATTCAATCTGTATATTGAGCAAGCAGTAAAGGAAACAAAAGAAAAATTCGGAGCAGGTATTAAAATCCACGGAGAAGAAATAAAAACTTTGAGGTTCGCCGATGACATTGTAATTCTGTCAGAGACAGCAAAGGACTTGGAAGAGCAGTTGAACGGAATGGATGGTGTCTTGAAGGGAGGATATAAGATGAACATCAACAAAAGCAAAACGAGGATAATGGAATGTAGTCGAATTAAGTCGGGTGATGTTGAGGGTATTAGATTAGGAAATGAGACACTTAAAGTAGTAAAGGAGTTTTGCTATTTAGGGAGCAAAATAACTGATGATGGTCGAAGTAGAGAGGATATAAAATGTAGACTGGCAATGGCAAGGAAATCGTTTCTGAAGAAGAGAAATTTGTTAACATCGAGTATAGATTTAAGTGTCAGGAAGTCGTTTCTGAAAGTATTTGTATGGAGTGTAGCCATGTATGGAAGTGAAACATGGACGGTAAATAGTTTGGACAAGAAGAGAATAGAAGCATTCGAAATGTGGTGCTACAGAAGAATGCTGAAGATTAGATGGGTTGATCACATAACTAATGAGGAGGTACTGAATAGGATTGGGGAGAAGAGGAGTTTGTGGCACAACTTGACCAGAAGAAGGGATCGGTTGGTAGGACATGTTCTGAGGCATCAAGGGATTACCAATTTAGTATTGGAGGGCAGCGTGGAGGGTAAAAATCGTAGGGGGAGACCAAGAGATGAATACACTAAGCAGATTCAGAAGGATGTAGGTTGCAGTAGGCACTGGGAGATGAAGAAGCTTGCACAGGATAGAGTAGCATGGAGAGCTGCATCAAACCAGTCTCAGGACTGGAGACCACAACAACAACATGGTTGCACTATCGATCGGAGGATGGCATTCACGTGATTTACAGCCGTTACGGCGCCTTCCTAGACCACCAGCGGCGTACGTCGGCCCCACACAACGCCACCTCAAAACGGCAGGCAACCTCCAACTCGCTGCACTCACTGGACAGTGTGTCTATGGCGTTCAGACTGACCGGGTTGCCTCCAAACACCGACGATTGTCTGGTTGAAGGCATATGCGACACTCATCGGTGAAGAGAACGTGACGCCAATCCTGAGCGGTCCATTCGGCATGTTGTTGGGTCTATCTGTACCGCGTTGCATGGTGTCGTGGTTGCAAAGATGCACCTCGCCACGGACGTCGGTAGTGAAATTGCGCATCATGCAGCCTATTGCGCACAATTTGAGTCTTAACACGACGCCCTCTGGCTGCACGAAAAGCATTATTCAACATGGTGGCGCTGCTGTCAGGGTTCCTCCGAGCCACAATCCGTAGGTAGCTGTCATCTACTGCAGTAGTAGCCCTTGGGCGACCTGAGCGAGGTATGTCATCGATAATTCCTGTCTCTCTGTATATCTTCCACGTCCGAACAACATTGCTTTGGTTCGCTCCGAGACGCCTGGACACTCCCCTTGTCGAGAGCCCTTCCTGGCAGGAACCAACAATGTGGACGCGATCGAACCGCGGTATTGAGCGTCTAGACGTGGCTGAACTAGACACCACGAGCCGTGTACCTCCTTCCTGGTGGAATGACTGGAACTGATCGGCTGTCGGACCCCCTCCGTCTAATAGGCGCTGCTCATGTATCGTTGTTTACATCTTTGGACAGGTTTAGTAATATATCTGAGCAGTCAAAGGGACTATGTCTGTGATACAATATCCACAGTCACCGTCTGTTCTTCAGGAGTTCTGGGTACTGGGCTGATGGAAAACTTTTTTTTGTGTGTGTATCCAGGGCACTCTGTGTACTCAGCAAGAATATTCTTAGCCCAGAAACGAGCCATCAGACTGTCTCGCGAGACGTGTCTCTCGTAATTGTAACTTTGCCGATCCCCTACATTTAGTCCACCATGGGATTTGTTACTGACGATACTGACTCTTTCAGAAGACTGCAACGTTTACTTAGTAAAAGCTACTCGAAAAAATGATGTGCGTTTGGATAAAACTTCCGTAAGCATTGTACAGAAAGTGTTTCTTTATTCTAGTCTTTGATCACAATTCTTTTGACGATAACCTGTTTCAGTCCGAATGACTACCCTCAGATCTACAGTATAGAAATATTTACACCTAGTGGGCAGTGTGTCTTTCAACACAATACAGCAATACGTATCACAATATACTATGATACAATCAGGGAAATGTATAGATAAAATACGGTAAACCGTACCTTTTCTACACCATGTCCAAAAGTGATAAGGCCATAATGGCAGCGCCAAAACCTATAAATATTATCAGCACAGCATCGTCACATAGATCTAAAATAAGGCGTAGACTAGGCCACATCGTCCACACAGTCATTATTGTAACTGGCTACTGAAGTACAGTAGCTACCAGAAATCTGTTTGCCTACATCCTACCTAGATGTCGCTACTGTGGGCTTAGACGTAGTCATCATTTACGCAAAAAACATAATCTGATAAAAACAAATTAGGTAAAATATATGTAGCAGACTTTTAAATATTGATAACTATCATAGAAACCAATTGTGATACATTGAAAGACGAACACAGTTAACCATATAAAATTATTAAAAGGAAATATATGAAGAGAATAGGTCCGACCCAACAGAGGGCGCTAACCATCGCTCTATCTTTTTTTTCAGCCGTCATATAGACATTTTATCTTTCATAGGTAATTTATAGGTTGCTACAGGCAATTTATCACGTATATTAATTTTTTACCGTAAATTCACCTAGCGGCGTGCTACGTCACTATGGCCCGGAGACACGTACATGCAAGCAATATGAAAATTACGTAAGCTTATTTGTTCGAGGTGAGAATTAAGACTGTAGACTATTCATGGAAGAACTAAGAGATAAAGTGAACCGGTAGTTCCTGCGCATCGACAGCTGACATTCGATGGACCTAGATGGAGACGAAGTTACGACATGGACTGGCCGGTATTCCCAGAAATAAAACTGAGGGTGGATTTTGAGTCATGCCTGCATACCTTAGTCGGCAGAGCAGTTGCCCACGAGCTGCAAGGATACTGGGTTCTGGACCCTGTTAAGAACAGTTTTATTCTGACAGGAACATTGGTACTCAAAGTAAGTTCAAATAACAACAAAGCAGAATCAATATACACTCCTGGAAATGGAAAAAAGAACACATTGACACCGGTGTGTCAGACCCACCATACTTGCTCCGGACACTGCGAGAGGGCTGTACAAGCAATGATCACACGCACGGCACAGCGGACACACCAGGAACCGCGGTGTTGGCCGTCGAATGGCGCTAGCTGCGCAGCATTTGTGCACCGCCGCCGTCAGTGTCAGCCAGTTTGCCGTGGCATACGGAGCCCCATCGCAGTCTTTAACACTGGTAGCATGCCGCGACAGCGTGGACGTGAACCGTATGTGCAGTTGACGGACTGAGCGAGGGCGTATAGTGGGCATGCGGGAGGCCGGGTGGACGTACCGCCGAATTGCTCAACACGTGGGGCGTGAGGTCTCCACAGTACATCTATGTTGTCGCCAGTGGTCGGCGGAAGGTGCACGTGCCCGTCGACCTGGGACCGGACCGCAGCGACGCACGGATGCACGCCAAGACCGTAGGATCCTACGCAGTGCCGTAGGGGACCGCACCGCCACTTCCCAGAAAATTAGGGACACTGTTGCTCCTGGGGTATCGGCGAGGACCATTCGCAACCGTCTCCATGAAGCTGGGCTACGGTCCCGCACACCGTTAGGCCGTCTTCCGCTCACGCCCCAACATCGTGCAGCCCGCCTCCAGTGGTGTCGCGACAGGCGTGACTGGAGGGACGAATGGAGACGTGTCGTCTTCAGCGATGAGAGTCGCTTCTGCCTTGGTGCCAATGATGGTCGTATGCGTGTTTGGCGCCGTGCAGGTGAGCGCCACAATCAGGACTGCATACGACCGAGGCACACAGGGCCAACACCCGGCATCATGGTGTGGGGAGCGATCTCCTACACTGGCCGTACACCACTGGTGATCGTCGAGGGGACACTGAATAGTGCACGGTACATCGTTCTACCATTCCTAGACCGGCAAGGGAACTTGCTGTTCCAACAGGACAATGCACGTCCGCATGTATCCCGTGCCACCCAACGTGCTCTAGAAGGTGTAAGTCAATTACCCTGGCCAGCAAGATCTCCGGATCTGTCCCCCATTGAGCATGTTTGGGACTGGATGAAGCGTCGTCTCACGCGGTCTGCACGTCCAGCACGAACGCTGGTCCAACTGAGGCGCCAGGTGGAAATGGCATGGCAAGCCGTTCCTCAGGACTACATCCAGCATCTCTACGATCGTCTCCATGGGAGAATAGCAGCCTGCATTGCTGCGAAAGGTGGATATACACTGTACTAGTGCCGACATTGTGCATGCTCTGTTGGCTGTGTCTATGTGCCTGTGGTTCTGTCAGTGTGATCATGTGATGTATCTGACCCCAGGAATGTGTCAATAAAGTTTCCCCTTCCTGGGACAATGAATTCACGGTGTTCTTATTTCAATTTCCAGGAGTGTATATGAAGAGAATAGGTCCGACCCAACAGAGGGCGCTGACCATCGCTCTGTCTTTTTTTTCAGCCGTCATATAGACATTTTATCTTTCATAGGTAATTTATAGGTTGCTACAGGCAATTTATCACGTATATTAATTTTTTACCGTAAATTCACCTAGCGGCGTGCTACGGCACTATGGCCTGGAGACACGTACATGCAAGCAATATGAAAATTACGTAAGCTTATTTGTTCGAGGTGAGAATTAAGACTGTAGACTATTCATGGAACAACTAAGAGAAAAAGTGAACCGGTAGTTCCTGCGCATCGACAGCTGACATTCGATGGACCTAGATGGAGACGAAGTTACGACATGTACTGGCCGGTATTCCCAGAAATAAAACTGAGGGTGGATTTTGAGTCATGCCTGCATACCTTAGTCGGCAGAGCAGTTGCCCACGAGCTGCAAGGATACTGGGTTCTGGTCCCTGTTAAGAACAGTTTTATTCTGACAGGAACATTGGTACTCAAAGTAAGTTCAAATAACAACAAAGCAGAATCAATATACATAGCCTAAATGAAGAGGTAGGATAGTAGTAAAATTTCAGTTAGCACCTAAAAAGTTGCGTAATTCATTTATCTGTTCTAAGAAATTTCGGGATTGCAGCCGGTCGTCGCCAGCTACACTCCACGATATTTCAACTGAGCACCTGCCACTCATCCTAAGGTGGGCCACAGAAGTATGACGAAGACTTTTTTTTTTTCTTTATTGAATTTCAATTCCCCCCGAAGGGGGCGGGCTGGCAGCAGCTTAGTATGCCGCTCTTCAGCCGACAGATTTTGTGACAAAGATCAAGAGAACAAATAATAACAAAACAGGCGATAAAATCGGAGACTTAGAGAGTAACAAGGCGAAAAGAAATCGTGGAACTTAAAACAACAACAGAGGGATGATGATGCTAATAAAAATACATACGAAGCAGACAGGGAAAACAATAGACAATTAAAAAACACGGCGACAGTCTGGATTCTGTTCGTAAAAGACATAAAATTCACACCTAGCGACAGCATGGTTTCTGTTCGCAACACGAGAAAGACAAACAACACTGAATAGTCACTGGAACACTGCACTAAAAAGTTCGCAAATGTGACACCACAGTCGAGAGCAGGTGGGGGGAAACTGGACAGAAGATGGGAAAACAAAAAAAGGGGGGGAAAGGAGAGTAAAAGCGAAGGGGGGAACCGGGAAAGGAGCTGATGGAGGATGAGGACCCAGAAGAGGGGTGGGGGGCAGACGCGACAGGGAGTGGGGTAGGCAGAGGAGGGGAATACAAAAGGACTGGGGGGGGAGAAGGGAGGTAGGGAGAGGTTTAGTGGGGAGAAAACAGGACGGAAGGGGGGGGGGGGAAGAGGGAACCCAGGAAAGGACAGAGGAAAGGAGGGGGAGTGAGGATCAGAGTTGATAGGAAGGATAAATGGAGGGAGAGAGGGCATCATCCGGGAGGGGGAGTTGACGGAAGCCACCTTGGGAAAGGAGATGGAGGGTGTAGAGATGGAGGGTAGGGGGGACACAACGGTGAAGACGTGGCAGGGGGCGGGGATGGGAGAGGAGAGGAGCAACCAGGGGGTGAGGGGGTTCAAGACGGCGGGAGGTGTAGAGGATGCGGATATGTTCGAGGAATAGGAGCAGATGGGGGAAAGGAATGAGATCATAGAGGATCCGCGTGGGGGACGGGAGGCGGATACGGAAGGCGAGGCGGAGTGCATGACGCTCAAGGATCTGGAGGGAATTTTAGAATTTGGTGGGAGCAGATATCCAGGCGGGACTGGCATAACAGAGGATGGGACGGATTAAGGATTTGTAGGTGTGGAGGATGGTAGAGGGGTGCAAACCCCATGTTCGGCCAGAGAGGAGTTCGAGGAGTCGGAGGCAGTTGCGGGCTTTGGATTGGATGGAGCGGAGATGAGGTATCCAGGTGAGGTGACGGTCAATGGTGAGGCCAAGGTAGGTACGACGAAGACGTCTTCCGTTCCGCAATATGCAGCGCGCTTTGAGCATTACGCGCATGCGTCAAAATCAAGTTGTCGGACGGACCGCACTACTAGGGGGCAGCGCCCTCGCTGATAGAACTGCAGAAGTCAACCAACCGTCCCCAGCGTTCCCGCTATTCGTGCCCGTCGGCGCACTCGGTCATCTTCTACCTGAGCAAATCGTGGAGACAATATGATTCCACGTATTATCCAGCTGGTACTCGATGTCACGGTTCACGAGATTAATTGCAATGTGTACTTCCACGGATTCTTTAATAGTGCGGTCTCAAAACGCCTAATAGGAATAGATGAAATCTCCTGATAACATAATAGAAGGCTGTCAAAATGTGCGCCGAAGGAAGCTGTCCGAAAGTGCGTTTTCCTCTCCATGACAACGCCCCAGACCACCCTGCTCAGGACCAGGCGCACATGTTGCTTCTCTGGGCTGTCAAATTTGGCCTCGTCCCTCGTATTCTCCTGAAATGGTATCCACTGACTATGAGTTTGGAATGGATGTTTTCTGAACAGCCAAGTGATCCAGCATCAGGCAAAATACACTCCTGGAAATGGAAAAAAGAACACATTGACACCGGTGTGTCTGAACCACCATACTTGCTCCGGACACTGCGAGAGGGCTGTACAAGCAATGATCACACGCACGGCACAGCGGACACACCAGGACCCGCGGTGTTGGCCGTCGAATGGCGCTAGCTGTGCAGCATTTGTGCACCGCCGCCGTCAGTGTCAGCCAGTTTGCCGTGGCATACGGAGCTCCATCGCAGTCTTTAACACTGGTAGCATGCCGCGACAGCGTGGACGTGAACCGTATGTGCAGTTGACGGACTTTGAGCGAGGGCGTATAGTGGGCATGCGGGAGGCCGGGTGGACGTACCGCCGAATTGCTCAACACGTGGGGCGTGAGGTCTCCACAGTACATCGATGTTGTCGCCAGTGGTCGGCGGAAGGTGCACGTGCCCGTCGACCTGGGACCGGACCGCAGCGACGCACGGATGCACGCCAAGACCGTAGGATCCTACGCAGTGCCGTAGGGGACCGCACCGCCACTTCCCAGCAAATTAGGGACACTGTTGCTCCTGGGGTATCGGCGAGGACCATTCGCAACCGTCTCCATGAAGCTGGGCTACGGTCCCGCACACCGTTAGGCCGTCTTCCACTCACGCCCCAACATCGTGCAGCCCGCCTCCAGTGGTGTCGCGACAGGCGTGAATGGAGGGACGAATGGAGACGTGTCGTCTTCAGCGATGAGAGTCGCTTCTGCCTTAGTGCCAATGATGGTCGTATGCGTGTTTGGCGCCGTGCAGGTGAGCGCCACAATCAGGACTGCATACGACCGAGGCACACAGGGCCAACACCCGGCAGCATGGTGTGGGGAGCGATCTCCTACACTGGCCGTACACCACTGGTGATCGTCGAGGGGACACTGAATAGTGCACGGTACATCCAAACCGTCATCGAACCCATCGTTCTACCATTCCTAGACCGGCAAGGGAACTTGCTGTTCCAACAGGACAATGCACGTCCGCATGTATCCCGTGCCACCCAACGTGCTCTAGAAGGTGTAAGTCAACTACCCTGGCCAGCAAGATCTCCGGATCTGTCCCCCATTGAGCATGTTTGGGACTGGATGAAGCGTCGTCTCACGCGGTCTGCACGTACAGCACGAACGCTGGTCCAACTGAGGCGCCAGGTGGAAATGGCATGGCAAGCCGTTCCACAGGACTACATCCAGCATCTCTACGATCGTCTCCATGGGAGAATAGCAGCCTGCATTGCTGCGAAAGGTGGATATACACTGTACTAGTGCCGACATTGTGCATGCTCTGTTGCCTGTGTCTATGTGCCTGTGGTTCTGTCAGTGTGATCATGTGATGTATCTGACCCCAGGAATGTGTCAATAAAGTTTCCCCTTCCTGGGACAATGAATTCACGGTGTTCTTATTTCAATTTCCAGGAGTGTATGTCGGATTGGAAAAAATTGCTCTGAGCACTATGGGACTTAACATCTGAGATCATCAGTCCCCTAGAACTTAGAACTACTTAAGCCTAACCAACCTGAGGACATCACACACGTCCATGCCCGAGGTAGGATTCGAACCTGCGACCGTAGTGGTCGCGCGGTTCCAGACTGTAGCGCCTAGAACCGCTCGGCCACACCGGCCGGCTGTCGCATTGAAGGATGTATATGTAGAGAAAGACAAGAACCATCACAGTTAAAACTTTGTGACGGTAATTAAAACTTCATGACCACATCTCGTACAAAAAAATTCAGAGAAGAAAATATTTGTTCCGAAGACTGCATAACATCCTCTTTGTTACTGTATGCGGGTGTGCGCGTTTTAGGCGAAGGCGGAAGGGCTGGTGGGGCGTAGGGTCAAGAAAAATAACACACGGCCTTGGTTTGAATTGCAGTAATTAAAACTAACATCAAAAACTGTTTGTCTTATTACACGGCAGAAGATGAGATAAAATAGCGACAGGTGTCGCAAGAAAAGTGCAGGTCGTTTCGTCGCCAGAAGTGAAGAGAGAGAAAAAGGAAGGTTGTTAGCAGAAGGGCGGAGTAGTTCAGAGGTCGCACCTGAAGAGGCTTGGCCAGCCAACTTGGGCTTAACGCGCCGCGGTGAGATGCGCGAAGAGACTTGGCCGGTTGCCTAGCAACAGCGGCGGGGCTCAGCGCCGTCGTGTTCGTGTCGATACCTGTCGATAAAACGCAGCCCGCACTGCGCGCCGGCCTCGTAAAGATACAAGCCGCTTCTGCTCTACGTGAATAGGCGTCCCTTTCAAAAGCCCATCGCTTTCGGTTCAATCACATTCTACGCTGTTGCTCCTCGGATGGTTATGCAGCACGCACAACACGCGCGGCCGAGGTGTTGCCTACGTTTCAGGCGATATTTCCACCAAGCTGGCTGTTCTTATAGAAATTTGCAACGTGGTGGCCGACTGTAAAACAGAGTAAAATCGGCAAGAGCATAGTCAGTAAACACAAACAAGGGTAAAACAGAGATGAACAGGCGAGCGGGTGAGCAGTACTATACATTCTCGCGTCAATCGTCGAAATTACAAGCAGTTTCGTGATGCGTCAAGGATTTCGTCAGTTAAATACCCACTGGACAACCGGATACTAAAGACTACTTTGTCCCTCAAAGGCACTTACGTCGAGTTGTTGAAATGTTCAGCAGATTTAAAAATTTAAATGGCGCATCCCTGCAGTAAAAAAGGCTGCACATATGAAAGCAGGTATTAACTTCCCTAAAATATGACTAAGTCAGGAAATAGTAGCGGAGAGGGAATGAGGCGACTGTTACCATAATAAGAGCATTCAATATGTCGTATATTGAAGCTCGTAATAACAGGAAACCAAGAGTCTACGAAGAGGTTACTTTTTCCTGGATGAAATCCGTAGCCATGAAACGTCTTTTGAGAGACATAATGGTCGCCTTGTGTAGCAGTTTGATGTTATTTACGGAAGCGATCGCAGCAATGTAAAACGCACAGATAATGGATGTGATGGTGACATGCATACCTGTGAGATTTTTTAAAACTTTCACGTCTGCTGGAGGACAAAACGTTGCAGGTCACAGTTCGTAGTAATTGACGGAAAGTCACCGAGTAAAACAGAAGTGATTTCTGGTGTTCCCCAAGGTAGTGTTATAGGTCCTTTGCTGTTCCTTATCTATATAATCGATTTTAGAGACCATCTGAGCAGCCGTCTTCGGTTGTATCCAGATGACGCTGTCGTTTATCGACTAATAAAGTCATCAGAAGATCAAAACAAATTGCAAAACGATTTAGAAGAGATATCTGTATGGTGCAAAAATTGGCAATCGCCTTAAACAACGAAATGTGAGACATCATCCACATGAGTGCTAAAAAGAATCCGTTAAACTTTGGTTACACAATAAATCAGTCAAATATAAACGTCGTAAATTCAACTAAATACCTAGGAGTTACAATTAAGAACAACTTAAATTGGAAGTAACACATAGAAAATGTTGTGGGGAAGCCTAACAAAAGACTGCGTTTTATTGGCAGGGCACTTATGAAATGTAACAGATCTACTACGGAGACTGCCTGCACTACGCTTGTCCGTCCTCTTTTTAGAATACTGCTGCGCGGTGTGGGATCCTTACCAGATAGGACTGACGGAGTACATCGAAAAAGTTCAAAGAAAGGCAGCACGTTTTGAATTATCGTGGAATAGGGGAGAGAGTCTCACTGAAATAATACAGGATTTGGGGTGGACATCATCAAAACAAAGACGTTCTTCGTTGCGGCGGGATCTTCTCACTAAATTTCAATCACCAGCTTTCTCCTCCGAATGCGAAAATATTTTGTTGACACGGAGCTGCCGGCCGCTGTGACCGAGCGGTTCTAGGCGCTGCAGTCCGTAACCACGCTGTTGCTGCGGTCGCAGGTTTGAATCCTGCCTCGGGCATGGGTGTGTGTAATGTCCTTAGGTTAGTTAGGGTTAAGTAGTTGTAACTCTAAGGGACTGATGACCCCAGACATTAAGTCCCATAGTGCTTAGAGCCATTTTTGACACGGAACTACGTAGGGAGAAACGATCACAATTATAAAATAAGGGAAATGAGAGCTCTTGTGGAAAGATATAGGTGCTCGTTCTTTCCGCGCGCTATAAGAGACTGGAATAATAGAAAATTGTGAAGGTGGTTCGATGAACCTCTGGCAGGCACTTAAATGTTATTTGCAGAGTATCCATGTAGCTGTAGATGCCTTCACACGAAGACAGCCAAACGGTCGACATTGCAGCGGTGGATTTTAGAATAAAAATTTGGGCTGTGTTGAGCTTCAGTTTAATCTTATTTTAATATTTCTTTTAAATTGTTGCTGATGGTTCCATCAATGCGAAATAATTACGAGCGTCCCAGACCATATTAGCGAATGGCCGACGACAATGTCGTTAGCAAGATGATTTATAAGAAATTTGATTCTTTAAACAGATAGAGAACCACGTATGCAGAGGGCCTTTTGTGACTGAAACAATGTCGTACTAAAGAGCTAGTCTGCTGTACGGCGTCTTGGTATACGTTATCAAAGATGTTATTCTCTTGTGCACAACTTCATTGCCAATGAACAACGGTAGCTCTCTAAATAATAAATTAGAACAGGCTGCTGAAGAGCTTTGTTGGGTGCACCTACGCGTCGCTTCGCCCTCCACGGGAGGGGGACGGCTGTCATTTTGGAGAACAACATTTCGCCGCCCCTGGGCTGACAGTCGCGGCTCGCTCCTGCCTCGGTGGCTGTGCCCGCCGGGAATCGAACCGGGGCCCGTCGCCCTGGGCGGAGCCGCCTCGCACCGTGGCGGATGTACTCCGATTCTCATTTCTGCCTTTTGCTTTTCAGCTGCGCTCCCTCTCAGTTACGGCACTCCCGTAATTATTCGGGGCTTTTCAATGCTTTACGTTTTTACTGGAGTGGCGTCCCTTCCGCACAGATCCTAGAACAATAGCGGCGAAATTGCCATCGCCGTAGCTCTCTGGAGCCAGTGAACATTCACCGCCACCCTCTCCGTGCTGTGTTTCTCTCCCTCCCCCCACGTTTTGTGTGCCTCGCTTGTCACGTGTCATTCAGAGAAGTGCTACGACCGTGAAATGGACAGCAGTTGATCTGAATACCTGGACACTGCAAAGGAGTTTTCGGGTCTCGCATTTGACGCTCAGGGACCAGCGGGATTCCCATCGGGTGGCAGACACCAGTGGCTGAAGCAGCAAGTCCGGGGTTCGTATCTCACGCAATAAGACGCGAAGCCTGTTAAGCGTGGACTAGCACTCAGGAGGATACCGGTTCAAATCCATGTCAGGTCATTCAGATTTAGGTCTTCCATGGTTTCTTTAAACTCCTCTAAGCGAACACCACCAGCAAGGTTAGTACTAAGATTATTCTTCTCCTTCTCATGGCCTTACAACTGTTTATGGTACTGGAAGACAGGAAACGGAACACGCACTTAAAGTCGGTAGTAGCGAAAGTGAATACTCGAGTTCAGTTATTAGAAGAGTTTTAGGAAAGGGTCTCTCTTCTACAAAGGAAACAGTGTATAAAACTCTTGTACTACCCATTCTTGAGCAGTGCTCACGTCGGATTAAAGGGAGCCAGCGAACCGATTCAGAAGCGTGCTGTCTGGTTTGCTACCAGTAGGTTCGATCAGCGCCCGAGTGTTACGGCCACGCTTCGTAAACTCACAAAAAAATGGTTCAAATGGCTCTGAGCACTATGCGACTTAACTTCTGAGGTCATCAGTCGCCTAGAACTTAGAACTAATTAAACCGAAGTAACCTAAGGACATCACACATCCATGCCCGAGGCAGGATTCGAACCTGCGACCGTAGCGGTCACGCGGTTCCAGACTGAAGCGCCTTTAACCGCACGGCCAAACCGGCCGGCCGTAAACTCACAATGGGAATCCCTGGAGAGAAGACTACGTTCTTTTCGCGAAACACTATTGAGAAAGTTTAGAGGACGGGCATTTGAAGCCGACTGCAGAAAGATTCTACTGACGCCAACGTATATTTCGCGTAAGGATCGCAAAGACAGGATAAGAGAATTTAGGGCTCGTGCAGAGGCATATAGGCAGTCGTTTTTCCTTCGCTCCATTTGCGAATGGTATAAAGGGAATGACTACTAGTGGTAAATGGTACCCTCTGCCAAATACCAAACTGTGGACTGTGGAGTGTGTGTGTGGACGCAGAATAGAAGTCGTTATAGAGGTGAGCGACCAAACCAATGAAGCACTTACACACTATTGACTGGATCGCACTTCATTTATCCACATTAGATTAAGAGTTTCAGCGGACTCCCATTATTAAACCTACCTATTGTAAGATAAAAAAGGAATAAATGCAAGACATATTTTGTCACATATTATCAAGAAAGCAGACAAAGGACAACTACAGTGTGTACAGCTAGAAAATACACATAATGAAATACAAGAGGAATAATCAATATAGCCACCAAGTGCCTCCCACGGCTCATGAGCCAAGACCAGAAAGCCTTCGCCTCGCAATCTGTGACGAGCTTTTGGACCGCGCAAATGAAAACGAGATGTTCCTTAAGGGAATCGTAACTGGTGATGAGGCGTGGGTCCACGTTTATGATGTCGAGATCAAGGTTCAATTTTCACAATGGGTAGAGAAAGTTTCTCCAAGACCAAAAAAGCTCGCCAGGACAGGTCAAATTTCAAAGCTTTGAAGGTTAGTCCATCTTGAATTCGCGCCACAGGGACAGACTGTTAGTCGATGGCGCTATCGGGTCATGTTGCGAGACCCGCCAGAAAAATGTGAGAAGGAAACGGCCTGAAACATGGAGAGACAACTCATGGTGCTTGCATCGCGATAACCCAACCACACATTCAGCTCTGTTGGTGCGTGACTATTGCACGAAAAACGAAATCACAGTGCTGCTTCATCCTCCATACTCTCCAGACATGGCCCCTGCGGAGTTCTTTTTTTATTTCCAAAGTTGAGAACCCTGTTGAAAGGACGAAGATCTGCAATGATAGTCGAGGCAGAAGAAAATTCGCAGATGGCGCTTGCGCTTCGCACTATCCAGCAAGAAGCGTACCAACTCTGCTTCCGCAAGGAGAAGCGACCTTGGGGGCGGAGTATCTATTGCGGTGGAGAGAATTTCGGAGGAGGCCATGCACAATAAGTAAAAGGTGAGCGTAGAAAAATTTTGTGGCCAAGTTGCGGAACTTTTTGAACAGACCTCGTATTGTACTCCAAGGTGAACACCCATTAATTACGTGACTTCAAAACGGGGGGATGGGGTGGGGGGGGGGGGGGGAGTGGCAGAATCCCACCAACTCTCATGTAAGGGGGAGACGGCAATGAAAAATCTAACGTCACCTTTTTAATTACGAGAGTATACACTGTTATAAAGGATAACATTATGTTTTATAAAATTAAACGCGAGACCACCAACCCTCTCTGGACTGAACGCTTTGCACGTGTGCGCGTTCGGGATTCTCCGATCTGAAATACACTCCTGGAAATTGAAATAAGAACACCGTGAATTCATTGTCCCAGGAAGGGGAAACTTTATTGACACATTCCTGGGGTCAGATACATCACATGATCACACTGACAGAACCACAGGCACATAGACACAGGCAACAGAGCATGCACAATGTCGGCACTAGTACAGTGTATATCCACCTTTCGCAGCAATGCAGGCTGCTATTCTCCCATGGAGACGATCGTAGAGATGCTGGATGTAGTCCTGTGGAACGGCTTGCCATGCCATTTCCACCTGGCGCCTCAGTTGGACCAGCGTTCGTGCTGGACGTGCAGACCGCGTGAGACGACGCTTCATCCAGTCCCAAACATGCTCAATGGAGGACAGATCCCGAGATCTTGCTGGCCAGGGTAGTTGACTTACACCTTCTAGAGCACGTTGGGTGGCACGGGATACATGCGGACGTGCATTGTCCTGTTGGAACAGCAAGTTCCCTTGCCGGTCTAGGAATGGTAGAACGATGGGTTCGATGACGGTTTGGATGTACCGTGCACTATTCAGTGTCCCCTCGACGATCACCAGTGGTGTACGGCCAGTGTAGGAGATCGCTCCCCACACCATGCTGCCGGGTGTTGGCCCTGTGTGCCTCGGTCGTATGCAGTCCTGATTGTGGCGCTCACCTGCACGGCGCCAAACACGCATACGACCATCATTGGCACTAAGGCAGAAGCGACTCTCATCGCTGAAGACGACACGTCTCCATTAGTCCCTCCATTCACGCCTGTCGCGACACCACTGGAGGCGGGCTGCACGATGTTGGGGCGTGAGCGGAAGACGGCCTAACGGTGTGCGGGACCGTAGCCCAGCTTCATGGAGACGGTTGCGAATGGTCCTCGCCGATACCCCAGGAGCAACAGTGTCCCTAATTTGCTGGGAAGTGGCGGTGCGGTCCCCTACGGCACTGCGTAGTATCCTACGGTCTTGGCGTGCATCCGTGCGTCGCTGCGTTCCGGTCCCGGGTCGACGGGCACGTGCACCTTCCGCCGACCACTGGCGACAACATCGATGTACTGTGGAGACCTCACGCCCCACGTGTTGAGCAATTCGGCGGTACGTCCACCCGGCCTCCCGCATGCCCACTATACGCCCTCGCTCAAAGTCCATCAACTGCACATACGGTTCACGTCCACGCTGTCGCGGCATGCTACCAATGTTAAAGACTGCGATGGAGCTCCGTATGCCACGGCAAACTGGCTGACACTGACGGCGGCGGTGCACAAATGCTGCGCAGCTAGCGCCATTCGACGGCCAACACCGCGGTTCCTGGTGTGTCCGCTGTGCCGTGCGTGTGATCATTGCTTGTACAGCCCTCTCGCAGTGTCCGGAGCAAGTATGGTGGGTCTGACACACCGGTGTCAATGTGTTCTTTTTTCCATTTCCAGGAGTGTAAATGCTGCACAAGTGTCAAATTTCATTCGAGGAGCTGCCTGCCGTGCCGGCTGAAATCACTGCGTGTCAATCAGTGACTCAGTCGTGACATTCTGCAACGCATATAATGCCGATGTCAGTGTGTTCGATATGCATTTGTATCAAAACTTTTACAATACGTGTGTTAAGCGGCATGCCGATGAGTCTAAACACAAGTGCGAGCAAGAGGTTAATCGTTTGTGGAAGGAAACTATGCTCAAGTTCGCCGACAAGAATTCTTTTAGTGATCAAATAAGTCAAGGGATTTAAAAGCTAGCACTAATCATTCTGTTCAAAGGAAGTTACAATGTTCTCTTTTATCTGCAAGATAGGTAAAAAAATGGCTCTGAGCACTATGGAACTTAACAGCTGAGGTCATCAGTCCCCTAGAACTTAGAACTACTTAAACCTAACTAACCTAAGGACATCACACACATCCATGCCCGAGGCAGGATTCGAACCTGCGACCGTAGCGGTCGCGCGCTTCCAGACTGAAGCGCCGAGAACCGTTCGGCCACCAGGCAAGATAGGTAAAGCTACCATGATGTTTAATGTATATAATATGCCAGTAACATGTGACTTTTTTAGGGTTCCATCAGAACGATTACCCATTTTCGTTGAGCCTTTAAAATAAAGTATTTTTAATCAATGTTTAAATCAAAAAATTCGTTTTTACGTAATTTTGTCCTCTAGACATTCCTGCTTAGCCATTGTGCACTTCCTTTCGCCCGCTTCATGTTTATATTTTCTCGTTTCATCAGTTACATTCACTGTGTTATCCAAGTATTTCTATTAGGTTTTTGTCTTTTTGTCTATTTCGTTCTTCACTACCTTCATTATTTCATCTGTCAAAGATACCCGCTTGTCTTCTACTGTATTCCTTTCTCCTGTTCTAGTCGATCTTGCCTAATGCTCCTTCTGAAACACACTACATCCACTCGTTTTTTCAGCTTATCCAGACACCATAGCCTAACTTAATGCAGTAGCATTTAAATATAGTATTATCCCTTACATATCTTTATGTTACTCTTTTATAGCAATTTAAACCAGAATACAAATAATCTAATGCGTGGAAAGGATATGGACAAATGCAATTTAGTTGAAGAACACAACGCACAAAATTCATGTGCTTCCTCATGTTGTGCTGGTTTTAAGTGTTTGGAGTCTTCACAAAAAATTGAAGCAAGAGGCCGCTGGAACTCAAAGGGATGGTGGTGTGGTTGTAGCTGATAGGTTCAGCCATTCAGTGTTTCGGAGATGAGAGATGTTACTTTGTAATATATGGAAGAAAGACGAGGTTCTCTTCTTGTAAGGTTGGCAGATTAAGAGTCAACTTCCAAGAAGATTGTAACACTATTCAGTTTTCTCCGGCCAACATATAGCGTAAGGAACAAAAAAGACTAGAGAGATTTTTCGCGCGCTTCATTGAGCAGTGGTAGGGGGTGATCAATAAACTGTAGCAAGTTCCGCTTCATGTTTGACGGTGGCCTATAGAGCAAAGTCAATTCCCCCGTATGGCGTGCTATTAATGGATTCAACTACAGCCCTGACCCCAGTCTATTCCGCGCGAGTTCATCAATGCTGCAGCACGACAGAAAAGAATTTTCATGAGATGGCGTCAATATGTTACTCCAATCGAAGTAATAGTCCTGCAACACACACAGCCGACATTGCATCGTATTCCAAGGATGCCATCATTTCTTCAATAATTTCCCTGCAGCAATAACATATTTATGTTATACCTGAAGTGGACGTTAGGAGGGAAAACCATCAAAAGTCAGTTGATCAGCCACGTCTGTGAGGCTGTCATGAAAAATTCTCCATGCGTTTTAGAGTCAAGGAGTTTAAACTGTAAGCAAAAACAACGAATCTGAATGCAAATAAATTTTTATACTAACTGGAGAAATAAACATGTACGAGATTTGAAAATTAAACCTTTTTTCAAATAAAAATTGTAGGTGACGACGTCGACGAAAAAATTACTGCCACAAGGAGATGCCGTTCTCCTTCTTCATGGGGAAAACGGTATTAATCAGCAAGACTTTACTGAATCTTTCCTACAGTATAATTGAATGCCATGTCTGTTTTCCGGAAAACTAGTGAGACGGTGGAAATGTCTGAGGCACTAGACACAAATTCGAAAGAGCAGTGTAGTGTTGAAATCTCCTCATCTGCCATTCTGATTCCAACTTTCGCCGGTTTTCATAAATCACTTGGGGAAAATGCGGTGATTCTCCTTCAACAACCTCTGGTCAGTGACTTTGTGTAACGTCCGCTTTGAAAAATTATGAATGACATTGCTGGAAAAACTCTTACGGTATTTCATACAGCCGGCCGGAGTGGCTGAGCGGTTCTAGGCGCTACAGTCTGGAACCGCGAGACCGCTTCGGTCGCAGCTTCGAATCCTGCCTCGGGCACGGATGTGTGTGATGTCCTTAGGCTAGTTAGGTTTAAGTAGTTCTAAGTTCTAGGGGACTTATGACCTCAGCAGTTGAGTCCCACAGTGCTCAGAGCCATTTGAACCATTTTTGATATTTCATACAGAAACAGCTGAGCAAAACTCAACGTACTCAAACAGTTTTCTCTTTACTTATTCTGAGCATCACTAATGTGACACACAATATTTTTAGCGAAACGCAATCTCACTTTCAATAATCCCTACAAAAAAAAATGGCCTATACCTTTCATGAATCACTTACAGTTGTCTAACTACTGCAATACAGCGAGCGCCAATACTGCCGGCTAAATAAAGATTGTAACTAGTGAAGGCACTAACTACTGATAGGCATAGTTAGCAAATGAAAGGTTTTGATAGGGAACAAACAATGTATTTACCCTAATAGCGTTCAAAAGTCATAATATATGAGACATCCAATTAATAAATTTTCTTTTTCTGACGTAGCCACGTCCAGATCGTCCGCGCAAAACACTGCCTTCTCTCTCCCCTCATCCACCACTGCTGGCGGCTCACCTCCAACTGCGCAACGCTACGCGCTGTTCACATCCAACTGCCCAACACTAGTGAATATTCCAACAATGAGTCCAACCAGCCACGGACTGCACACAGCGCAGTCAGCGATTTTACTACAGAAAGCTACGTGGCGTTACCAACATAAAAACCTAAACAGCCTACTTACAACTTCTCCTAGTTGCTTGCCTCTGTAGCTAGTTGTCTGTGTCTAATACACTTCAAAAAAAAAAAAAAAAAAAAAAAAAAAAAAGCAAAGTTGAACGTAAACGTAAGTTGGTAGGCGCGTTTCTATGTCTGAAAGATGTCCATTCGAATTTCGCACCAGTCGTATAATGGTGGCGCTAGTAGCGCAGATTTGCATTAAATACACGATGTAACGGTCGTGAGCGTTATTAACTTTAGGACTGGACGTGGTTAGCTGGTATTAGTCAAGAATGCCTTTAAGGCGACAAAGACGCCATTACAGTGTGTTAACTGTAAGACGGTAGAGTTGTGCGCGGAGAGGGGGAAGCAACCATTAGCTGGCGAGGGGAGAGGAGCCGTTGGGGGGGACAACGCACGCCTACCAGTTGCAGTGCTGGCACTACAAATTGCGCGTCATGCTTACACGAAAGCAGACGAAAGGCTTGGAAGTAAAACTCGCTTTAAATGTTCGTAAACGAAACTGAAATCTTCATGTACATTAAAATCTATATATATAAAAATGAATGTATGTATGTTTGTCTACTATGCGCTTACAAACCATTCATCCGATTGCAATGAAACTTTGGTGAGTTGTTCTCCGAACGCCCGCAAAGAGTAATGGACAATGTTTCAACAGTTAGGTCACTGTAGCATGCGTAGCGCAATTGATTAGGTTAGGTAAAGGCTTGTCATGCAGCGGACCTGGGTTCGTTTAGTACTGCTCGCAATTTTTTTTAATTTCATTCCCCGCAATGTTAAACTATTAATTATGAAATTTAAATATACTTAAACAGGTCAAATAGTATAACGTAACTGTCAATCTCTATATATAAAAATGAATGTATGTATGTTTGTCTACTATGCGCTCACAAACCATTCATCCGATTGCGATGAAATTTTGGTGATATGTTCTCCGTACGCCCACGAAGGTTCCTAGCCGAAAAAAAAGAAATAAGACACATTCTTGAGGAGATGTGACGTCATAAACAATGAGATGCCACCGCGGGAAAATACCCAGATTTATGCATCCACTATTTGAGAATGAGAGCACTTAGCGACTAGCAACAGACGTTACATACAATTTCAAACCTTTACGAAAATTTTTCTCGCTGACACCCCCCCACAAAATAATGAAAGGAAAAAAGGTTGTCGCTTACTACATTTTCTCAGTACATACCGTAAATCTTCCGCAGTAGGCGTGACGTTTTAATGTATTATTTCGTTACTGTTAACTCTAAAAGCAACATATTTCGCATACAGTAAATGCGCCGGCAAATTTGTGTCTCTTTACGACATATAATTCAGGAGATATGACGTGGTAAGCATCGAGATGCGTGAAAAAGTGCCGTGTCAGGCATGACGTTTTGTTCTATTATTTCTTCACTACTAAACACTATTCTCAAACGTGTTAAAAAAAGTATATAAAATCACGGGCGTATTCCTAAAGAACGTTGTGCCAAAATTTTAAATCAATCGATCAACAACTTTCCGAGATTTCTTCCGTTGCGAAGCACGGGCGTACAGCTAGTGTTTAATACGTATCTCCCTTTCCCTTTCGCAGCATTCAATCACACGCAGTATAATTTTGCGAGCATCGCTACGTAATACTGGTTTCCTTCTAACCGTAGGCCTACCGGGAGGGGTTGTTGGCGACTCCCGAGATAGGTCAGCAACTGCCTCTTCACTCAGTTTGATAATGTTTAGCACAACTGCACAATAAAAACACGCACAACAGTACAGCGCAAAACAATAACGAGGCAGACGACAATGGCTACCTTGTACAACACAGTCAGCTACGTAGTGTTGGCAGCAGTCGAAACTGCGTGCCTACCGAAGCCTCCCGACGTTTACCGACTTCTACCGATTCAGGACAGCCTCAAGGCGTGACCGAAGCCAACACTGCCTGAAGCTGGGAGCGAAGGGATGCCAACTCAGCCTGCATCCGAACACAGCAGTTGCTAAAAACTGTTTTGCAAAGAACGTCTGAACTAATCTACAGAGAGCGCAAACAAATCGACAAAATTTAAACGGTTATTAAAATACAAGATTGCCTAGTAAATGCAGTAATGCTGCTACTTGCGCACTGCTGACACACTGCTCGGCAGCGGAAGGAGACTACGCGATTTTACACTATTCAGGTACTAAAACGCGATGCTACAACTCTCAAATACTATAATACGCCCGAAATTTATGTATCAAACAATGCAAGTACCAAAAACACGCAAAGAAATTAAGAATTAAACTATGTAAGAAATGAGTGAGCTAGGAGTATACGACTTGCTGCTGCAGCTGCTTATCCAACGGCGGCAGGGAGTCTCTAGAGGAACGGAGGGTTCCAAATGATTGGAAAAGAGCACACGTAGTCCCAGTCTTCAAGAAGGGTCGTCGAGCAGATGCGCAAAACTATAGACCTATATCTCTGACGTCGATCTGTTGTAGAATTTTAGAACATGTTTTTTGCTCGAGTATCATGTCGTTCTTGGAAACCCAGAATCTACTATGTAGGAATCAACATGGATTCCGGAAACAGCGATCGTGTGAGACCCAACTCGCGTTATTTGTTCATGAGACCCAGAAAATATTAGATACAGGCTCCCAGGTAGATGCTATTTTTCTTGACTTCCGGAAGGCGTTCGATACAGTTCCGCACTGTCGCCTGATAAACAAAGTAAGAGCCTACGGAATATCAGACCAGCTGTGTGGCTGGATTGAAGATTTTTTAGCAAACAGAACACAGCATGATGTTATCAATGGAGAGACGTCTACAGACGTTAAGGTAACCTCTGGCGTGCCACAGGGGAGTGTTATGGGACCATTGCTTTTCACAATATATATAAATGACCTAGTAGATAGTGTCGGAAGTTCCATGCGGCTTTTCGCGGATGATGCTGTAGTATACAGAGAAGTTGCAGCATTAGAAAATTGTAGCGAAATGCAGGAAGATCTGCAGCGGATAGGCACTTGGTGCAGGGAGTGGCAACTGTCCCTTAACATAGACAAATGTAATGTATTGCGAATACATAGAAAGAAGGATCCTTTATTGTATGATTATATGATAGCGGAACAATCACTGGTAGCAGTTACTTCTGTAAAATATCTGGGAGTATGCGTGCGGAACGATTTGAAGTGGAATGATCATATAAAATTAATTGTTGGTAAGGCGGGTGCCAGGTTGAGATTCATTGGGAGAGTGCTTAGAAAATGTAGTCCATCAACAAAGGAGGTGGCTTACAAAACACTCGTTCGACCTATACTTGAGTATTGCTCATCAGTGTGGGATCCGTACCAGATCGGGTTGACGGAGGAGATAGAGAAGATCCAAAGAAGAACGGCGCGTTTCGTCACAGGGTTATTTGGTAACCGTGATAGCGTTACGGAGATGTTTAGCAAACAAAAAAAGTGGCAGACTCTGGAAGAGAGGCGCTCTGCATCGCGGTGTAGCTTGCTGTCCAGGTTTCGAGAGGGTGCGTTTCTGGATGAGGTATCGAGTATATTGCTTCCCCCTACTTATACCTCCCGAGGAGATCACGAATGTAAAATTAGAGAGATTCGAACGCGCACGGAGGCTTTCAGACAGTCGTTCTTCCCGCGAACCATACGCGACTGGAACAGGAAAGGGAGGTAATGACAGTGGCACGTAAAGTGCCCTCCGCCACACACCGTTGGGTGGCTTGCGGAGTATGAATGTAGATGTAGATGTAGGACTAGGGAGAGGTCTGCCATCTAAAAGTTTACATACTGTATGAACACCTCAACCTAGTTCGAACGAGGACATCTAAGAGCGCTACGACTGGCAGGAATGTACCCACTGTATACGATTGTTGGCAACGGTGGTCAGGGAATATGTGGTCGCAAGAAGACCGGGCTACTGACGGCTACGTGGCACTACCGAGAGAGAAGGGAATCGTGTTCGGCGTATGGCTATGGTACATCCTACATCATCTACAGCAGCAATCTGAGCATCACAGCGACACAACGAACTGTTACAAATCGGTTACTTCAAGGACAGTTCCGAGCCAGACGCCCTGTAGCGGCCATTCCACTGACCCCAAACCACCGCCATTTGCGACTTCAGCGATGTCAAGCGAGAGCGCATTCGAGGGCAGGGTGCAGGTCTGTCGTATTTTCTGATGAAAGCTGGTTCTGGCTGTGGCTCGGTGTCAGTCATGGCCGTGTGCTGGTTAGGAGGGGGCCATCTGAGGCCCTGCAACCTATCTAGACACACCGGACCTGTACCTGCAGTTATGCTTTACGGTGCGATTTCGTATGACAGAAACAGCAGTAGTACTCTCGTAGTTGTCCCACGCACCCTGACTTCAAATTTTACGTCAGTCTGGTGATTCGACCTATTGTACTTAAATTTATTAGCATCATTCCAGGTTTTTTTTCCAACAGGATAACACTCGCCTACATACCGCTGTTTTAGCATAACAAGCTCTACAGAGTGTCGACATATTGCGTTGGCCTGCTCAATCACCAAATCTGTCCCCAGTCCACCACATAAGGGACATCATCCCACAAACTGACATCCGACACCTGTAAAACACGATACATGCACTTTGCATGCCTGCTTTCAAAATTCTGGCTGTTACACCGGTTATTAATGTGCCAGGGTTTCACATTTGGAGCGGATTATCCCGAGCTTACAATAACCTGTGAACTTGCAACGTTAATTACTTAAATATGGTACCTAGACAAATGTATCTCCGAAATATCACTCTCTACACTAATTATTTGAGCCGTGCTGCGGCTCGCGTTGGTGCTGTTTCTGGTTTCCGTCCTCTGTTGGAGGTCAGACGGTATCATGTACAGGGTGTTTCAAAAATGACCGGTATATTTGAAACGGCAATAAAATCTAAACGAGCAGCGATAGAAATACACCGTTTGTTGCAATATGCTTGGGACAACAGTACATTTTCAGGCGGACAAACTTTCTAAATTACAATAGTTACAATTTTCAACAACAGATGGCGCTGCAAGTGATGTGAAAGATACAGAAGACAACGCAGTCTGCGGGTGCGCCATTCTGTACGTCGTCTTTCTGCTGTAAGCGTGTGCTGTTCACAATGTGCAAGTGTGCTGTGGACAACATGGTTTATTCCTTAGAACAGAGGATTTTTCTGGTGTTGGAATTCCACCGCCTAGAACACAGTGTTGTTCCAACAAGACGAAGTTTTCAATGGAGGTTTAATGTAACCAAAGGACCGAAAAGCGATACAATAAAGGATCTGTTTGCAAAATTTCAACGGACTGGGAATGTGACGGATGAACGTGCTGGAAAGGTAGGGCGACCGCATACGGCAACCACAGAGGGCAACGCGCAGCTAGTGCAGCAGGTGATCCGACAGCGGCCTCGGGTTTCCGTTCGCCGTGTTGCAGCTGCGGTCCAAATGACGCCAACGTCCACGTATCGTCTCATGCGCCAGAGTTTACAGCTCTATCCATACAAAATTCAAACGCGGCAACCCCTCAGCGCCGCTACCATTGCTGCACGAGAGACATTCGCTAACGATATAGTGCACAGGATTGATGACGGCGGTATGCATGTGGGCAGCATTTGGTTTACTGACGAAGCTTATTTTTACCTGGACGGCTTCGTCAATAAACAGAACTGGCGCATACGGGGAACCGAAAAGCCCCATGTTGAAGTACCATCGTCCCAGCATCCTCAAAAAATACTGGTCTGGGCCGCCATTTCTTCCAAAGGAATCATTGGCCCATTTTTCAGATCCGAAACGATTACTGCATCACGCTATCTGGACATTCTTCGTGAATTTGTGGCGGTACGAACTGCCTTAGACGACACTGCGAACACCTCGTGGTTTATGCAAGACGGTGCCCGGCCACATCGCACGGCCGACGTCTTTAATTTCCTGAATGAATATTTCGATGATCGTGTGATTGCTTTGGGCTATCCGAAACATACAGGAGGCGGCGTGGATCGGCCTCCCTATTCGCCAAACATGAACCCCTGTGACTTCTTTCTGTGGGGACACTTGAAAGACCAGGTGTACCGCCAGAATCCAGAAACAATTGAACAGCTGAGGCAGTACATCTCCTCGGCATGTGAAGCCATTCCGCCAGACACGCTGCTCGTTTCGGGTAATTTCATTCAGAGACTACGCCATATTATTGCTACGCATGGTGGATATGTGGAAAATATCGTACTATAGAGTTTCCCAGACCGCAGCGCCATCTGTTGTTGAAAATTGTAACTACTGTAATTTCGAAAGTTTGTCTGCCTGAAAATGTACTGTTGTCCCAAGCATATTGCAACAAACGGTGTATTTCTATCGCTGCTCGTTTAGTTTGTATTGCCGTTTCAAATATACCGGTCATTTTTGAAACACCCTGTAGTTGGCATGGTTGCGGCTGTTTGTCCTCTTCTCGTGTTGACTGGTGACACTCGGTCTCGCAAGCGTTGCCAGTCCGCTAGTGGTAGCAGCGGCCGTTATCGGTATGTAGTAACTGTTGCCCTATCTTTGGCGAGACGTCGTCGTTTTTCCGGGTCATATGAGTGACGAGTTCGGTTGGGGACCGAGGAGGAGCCAGGTCCGCGCAGTGCCAGAACACGCCGGGACCGCCGGCGGCTCGCCTGGACTGCCGGATGGAAGGGCTGTGGTCACGAGGGTGCACGACCTCGTCGTAAACCGGATCCAGCAAGCTTTAAGATGAGTGCATTTCAATCCAAGTAAAGAAACCTCCACCACTGTGATATCCCGCGATTCTCCAGTGACTTGGGTTCGTGTTGCTGCTGATAGTGTTGCCGAGGCGAAGAGCAGCGAGTGGAGTGCTTGGGGAAGGCGGATCTGATTAGCTTTCCTCGACTTCTTATTACTACACTCCTGGAAATTGAAATAAGAACACCGTGAATTCATTGTCCCAGGAAGGGGAAACTTTATTGACACATTCCTGGGGTCAGATACATCACATGATCACACTGACAGAACCACAGGCACATAGACACAGGCAACAGAGCATGCACAATGTCGGCACTAGTACAGTGTATATCCACCTTTCGCAGCAATGCAGGCTGCTATTCTCCCATGGAGACGATCGTAGAGATGCTGGATGTAGTCCTGTGGAACGGCTTGCCATGCCATTTCCACCTGGCGCCTCAGTTGGACCAGCGTTCGTGCTGGACGTGCAGACCGCGTGAGACGACGCTTCATCCAGTCCCAAACATGCTCAATGGGGGACAGATCCGGAGATCTTGCTGGCCAGGGTAGTTGACTTACACCTTCTAGAGCACGTTGGGTGGCACGGGATACATGCGGACGTGCATTGTCCTGTTGGAACAGCAAGTTCCCTTGCCGGTCTAGGAATGGTAGAACGATGGGTTCGATGACGGTTTGGATGTACCGTGCACTATTCAGTGTCCCCTCGACGATCACCAGTGGTGTACGGCCAGTGTAGGAGATCGCTCCCCACACCATGATGCCGGGTGTTGGCCCTGTGTGCCTCGGTCGTATGCAGTCCTGATTGTGGCGCTCACCTGCACGGCGCCAAACACGCATACGACCATCATTGGCACCAAGGCAGAAGCGACTCTCATCGCTGAAGACGACACGTCTCCATTCGTCCCTCCATTCACGCCTGTCGCGACACCACTGGAGGCGGGCTGCACGATGTTGGGGCGTGAGCGGAAGACGGCCTAACGGTGTGCGGGACCGTAGCCCAGCTTCATGGAGACGGTTGCGAATGGTCCTCGCCGATACCCCAGGAGCAACAGTGTCCCTAATTTGCTGGGAAGTGGCGGTGCGGTCCCCTACGGCACTGCGTAGGATCCTACGGTCTTGGCGTGCATCCGTGCGTCGCTGCGGTCCGGTCTCAGGTCGACGGGCACGTGCACCTTCCGCCGACCACTGGCGACAACATCGATGTACTGTGGAGACCTCACGCCCCACGTGTTGAGCAATTCGGCGGTACGTCCACCCGGCCTCCCGCGTGCCCACTATACGCCCTCGCTCAAAGTCCGTCAACTGCACATACGGTTCACGTCCACGCTGTCGCGGCATGCTACCAGTGTTAAAGACTGCGATGGAGCTCCGTATGCCACGGCAAACTGGCTGACACTGACGGCGGCGGTGCACAAATGCTGCGCAGATAGCGCCATTCGACGGCCAACACCGCGGTTCCTGGTGTGTCCGCTGTGCCGTGCGTGTGATCATTGCTTGTACAGCCCTCTCGCAGTGTCCGGAGCAAGTTTGGTGGGTCTGACACACCGGTGTCAATGTGTTCTTTTTTCCATTTCCAGGAGTGTATTTACTGCGTTCAGCTTGTTACAATTTGTGAAGTTGAAGCAGCGGTAATTTTTCTTGCCTAGTGGCCGCTAAAGCCCCAGTTACCTGTCCTGGGGGTTGGTGTATGTAACGGCGGTGTACGTTTCCTCGCCTCGCCGCTGCTGTCTGTTAAGGCGTGTAGTTATGACAGCTTTCTTGATTGTAGGCCAGGTGGTGATTCTTCTACTCTGGTGGTAGTGATTCCTTTCTCGTTCCAGGGGCTCTAAACACAGTATTCTGGACCTAGTGCAGACCGCCGGTTCTGGCTTTCATGTATTGTTCAATCGTTGCTGTTGGTTTACCGGACGTCAGGTAGCTTCAGCAAGATTACCATTAGTTAGACTGCCACTAGTCTGAGTTACCGTCTTGTGAATGCAACTCTTGGCTGCCCATCTCATTGCTCGCGAAAGTGTTTGTTGCCAGACCTTTGCAGAGGTCGAGTCCTGGAGCACAGTCTCGATCAATTGCTTGTTCTTTGTTTTTAATTTTTTGCTATTGTACACTCCTGGAAATGGAAAAAAGAACACATTGACACCGGTGTGTCAGACCCACCATACTTGCTCCGGACACTGCGAGAGGGCTGTAGAAGCAATGATCACACGCACGGCACAGCGGACACACCAGGAACCGCGGTGTTGGCCGTCGAATGGCGCTAGCTGCGCAGCATTTGTGCACCGCCGCCGTCAGTGTCAGCCAGTTTGCCGTGGCATACGGAGCTCCATCGCAGTCTAACACTGGTAGCATGCCGCGACAGCGTGGACGTGAACCGTATGTGCAGTTGACGGACTTTGAGCGAGGGCGTATAGTGGGCATGCGGGAGGCCGGGTGGACGTACCGCCGAATTGCTCAACACGTGGGGCGTGAGGTCTCCACAGTACATCGATGTTGTCGCCAGTGGTCGGCGGAAGGTGCACGTGCCCGTCGACCTGGGACCGGACCGCAGCGACGCACGGATGCACGCCAAGACCGTAGGATCCTACGCAGTGCCGTAGGGGACCGCACCGCCGCTTCCCAGCAAATTAGGGACACTGTTGCTCCTGGGGTATCGGCGAGGACCATTCGCAACCGTCTCCGTGAAGCTGGGCTACGGTCCCGCACACCGTTAGGCCGTCTTCCGCTCACGCCCCAACATCGTGCAGCCCGGCTCCAGTGGTGTCGCGACAGGCGTGAATGGAGGGACGAATGGAGACGTGTCGTCTTCATCGATGAGAGTCGCTTCTGCCTCGGTGCCAATGATGGTCGTATGCGTGTTTGGCGCCGTGCAGGTGAGCGCCACAATCAGGACTGCATACGACCGAGGCACACAGGGCCAACACCCGGCATCATGGTGTGGGGAGCGATCTCCTACACTGGCCGTACACCACTGGTGATCGTCGAGGGGACACTGAATAGTGCACGGTACATCCAAACCGTCATCGAATCCATCGTTCTACCATTCCTAGACCGGCAAGGGAACTTGCTGTTCCAACAGGACAATGCACGTCCGCATGTATCCCGTGCCACCCAACGTGCTCTAGAAGGTGTAAGTCAACTACCCTGGCCAGCAAGATCTCCGGATCTGTCCCCCATTGAGCATGTTTGGGACTGGATGAAGCGTCGTCTCACGCGGTCTGCACGTCCAGCACGAACGCTGGTCCAACTGAGGCGCCAGGTGGAAATGGCATGGCAAGCCGTTCCACAGGACTACATCCAGCATCTCTACGATCGTCTCCATGGGAGAATAGCAGCCTGCATTGCTGCGAAAGGTGGATATACACTGTACTAGTGCCGACATTGTGCATGCTCTGTTGCCTGTGTCTATGTGCCTGTGGTTCTGTCAGTGTGATCATGTGATGTATCTGACCCCAGGAATGTGTCAATAAAGTTTCCCCTTCCTGGGACAATGAATTGGTTCAAATGGCTCTGAGCACTATGGGACTTAACATCTTAGGTCATCAGTCCCCTAGAACTTAGAACTAGTTAAACCTAACTAACCTAAGGTCATCACACACATCCATGCCCGAGGCAGGATTCGAACCTGCGACCGTAGCAGTCGCGCGGTTCCGGACTGCGCGCCTAGAACCGCGAGACCACCGCGGCCGGCGGACAATGAATTCACGGTGTTCTTATTTCAATTTCCAGGAGTGTAGTTGCTGTTTTATAGCAGGTTTCAAACATTTTTTATATTATTGCCATTCCTGGTGTGAAAGGCCTTCAGCCACGATTCTGGTCATTTGCCTTAAAATTCTAATTTGGTATTTGTATTTACGCAGTAATCCTTTAAAACCATATTTACTGCCATTCCTGGCGTCTCATGCCTTTTGCTGTGTTTGTGGCGACTTGCCTTTAATATTTCAATACCTGTAATTTGTAAGTTGCAGCGAGTTTTAAGCAATTCTTAATTTATTGCCATTCCTGGCGTGTAAGGCCTTCTTCCAAGATCAGAGTAGCTTGCTTTTAAAACATTATCTGTTGTATCTGTAGTTAATGGTGATTTGGTAAATTGTAACTCACTGAAAATACAATTATTTGCACTGTTGTTTAATCCTGCATTAATAACGTGTGGTATTTTTGTATTTACTGTTGAGTCTGGACCGCGCGGGATTAGCAGAGCGGTCTAGGGCGCTGCAGTCATGGGCTGTGCGGCTGATCCCGGCGGAGGTTCGAGTCCTCCCTTGGGCATGGGAGTGTGTGTTTGTCCTTAGGATAATTTAGGTTACATAGTGTGTAAGGTTAGGGACTGATGAGCTTAGCAGTTAAGTCCCATAAGATTTCACACACACATGTGAACATTTTTTTTAAAGTCTGGAATTACTGGTTTAAAAAAAAAGGCAACCAATAGTAACTGATTATGGCGCAGTCCACAATCGTAATCGAATCCTGCCTTCCCATGACTACCATGTCTCATTTTTATGGCGTTAAGATTTTTTCCGTAACTTCAACGTAAGCGAGACGTTAACTTGCCGCTTCCCGCTCAGAAGATGGTAACGGGTGCAAGTTAACTCGGGAGGAAGCACTTCCAGCTGTGAAACGATGCCATATTTTTAACTGCGCACCAACGGTACATGCACTTTGGGAACTTCTACGCGGAACTTCACACCGCAAAGAAATTTATCGCGAAGCTTGTCATACTTTAGTGAGAGGAGCTGAAAGCAAGGAGCAGCGTGAAGCGGCGGGCGGCAGAGAAGCGGGGGAGCCGTCACGGATCGCTGATCACAGGAGCCGCCGCGGGGGCGGAAGTCGTGCAATCATCGCGGACCGGCGCAGCGGGGAGTTCGCCAAGTATTCTCGCGCCAACAGCGCGTGGCCAGCGGACGGCGCTTTGTTTTAATTTCTAATGGCTTGGCGTCAAATGGCACAGCTACACTACAGGGCATCAAAATTGCTACACCGCGAAGATGACGTGCTACAGACGCGAAATTTAACCGACAGGAAGAAGATACTGTTATATGCCAATGATTAGCTTTTCAGAGCATTCACACAAGGTTGGCGCCGGTGGCGACACCTACAACGTGCTCACATCAGGAAAGTTTCCAACCGATTTCTCATACACAAACAGCAGTTGACCGGCGTTGCCTGATGAAACGTTTTTGTGATGCCTCGTGTAAGGAGGAGAATTGCGTATCATCACGTTTCCGACTTTGATAAAGGTCGCATTGTAGCCTATCGCGCTTGCGGTTTATCGTATCGCGACATTGCTGCTCCCGTTGGTCGACATCCAATGACTGTTAGCAGAATATGGAATCGTTGGGTTCATGACGGTAATACGGAACGCCGTGCTGGATCCAAACGGCCTCGTATCACTAGCAGTCGAGATGACAGGCATCTTACCCGCGTGGCTCTAACGGATCGTGTAGCTACGTCTCGATCCCTGAGTCAACAGATGGGGACGTTTGCAAGACACCAACCATCTGCACGAACAGTTCGATGACGTTTGCAGCAGCATAGCCTATCAGCTCGGAGACCGTGGCTCCGCTTACCCTTGACACTGCATCACTGACAGGAGCGACTGCGATGGTGCACTCAACGACGAACCTGGGTGCACGAATGGCAAAACGTCATTTTTTCGGATAATTCCAGCTTCTCTTTACAGCATCATGATGCTCGCATCCGTGTCCGGCGACATCGCGATGAACGCACACTGGAAGCGTGTATTCGTCATCGCCATACTGGCGTATCACCCGGCGTGATGGTATGGGGTGCCATTGGTTACACGTCTCGGTCACCTCTTGTTCGCATTGACGGCACTTTGAACAGTGTACGTTACATTTCAGATGTGTTACGACCCGTGGCTCTACCCTTCATTCGATCCCTGCGAAACGCTACATTTCAGCAGTATAATGCACGACCGCATGTTGCAAGTCCTGTACGGGCCTTTCTGGATACAGAAAATGTTCGACTGCTGCCCTGGCCAGCACATTCTCCAGATCTCTCACCAATTGAAAGCGTCTGGTGAATGGTGGCCGAGCAACTGGCTCGTCACAATACGCCAGTCACTACTCTTGATGAACTGTGGAATCGTGTTGAAGCTGCATGGGCAGCTGTACCTGCACACGCCATCCAAGCTCTGTTTGACTAAATGCCCAGTCGTATCACGGCCGTTATTACGGCCAGAGGTGATTGTTCTGGGTATTGATTTCTCAGGATCTATGCACCCAAACTGAGTGAAAATGTAATCACATGTCACTTCCAGTATAATATATTTGTCCAATGAATACCCGTTTATCATCTGCTTTTCTTCTTGGTGTAGCAATTTTAATGCTCAGTAATGTATTAACCGTGACCTGAGACCGACATACAAATACGACGAGTGTTCTGTAATTTTTCAACCGAAACTGGTCGAAAAAAAAAATGTGTTGCATTACTTGTGCAATGTAACACATTTTTTTTCTCGGCCAATTTCGGTTGCAAAGAATGCAGAGTTTGTTGTGGGGCAACGTGGAATGTTCCCGCTTCAGCCCCTATAGTTCCATGAACTTGCGATATGTGGCGGCGCTGTATCTAGCCTTCAAAATGGCGTCCGTAACGGAGCTGCGTTCCAAGCATAAAGCTGTCGCAGACATTCATAGGCGCTTGCAGAATTTCTACGGAGTCCTGACAGTCAACAAAAGCAGGTTGAGTCGTTGGGCAAGCCGTGTGTCATTATCGCAACGAGGTCGCACAATCCTGTCCGATCTCGCGCGTTCCGGACGGCCGCACACACCTGTCACTCGTGCAGTGTTGGAACGTGAAGGCATTCATTAGAGGTGACCGACGGAGCACAATCAAACGCCTCGATGCACAACTGGAAGTCTCTGTCGGTAGCGCTGACACTCGTCCACCAGTTGGGATAATCAAAGGTGTGCGCGTTCTGAGGCTGAACGTGCGAATTTTTGTCGACTGTCGTCACAGGCGGTAAAGCTTCGGTTCATCACTTCGATCCGGAAACAAAACGGCAGTCCGTGGGGTTGTACCACACACCTGTCCTCCGAACAAAAAATTCAAAGCTGCACCCTCAGCCAGTAAAGTCATGTCGACGGTGTTCTGGGACTCTGAAGGTGTTACTGTGTTTGATGTCCTCCCTCATGGCGCAACGATCTACTCCAGGGCTTCACAACATACGTGCTCGCGGAGCAAGCTGTGAGCAGCAACGCGCGAGCACGGAGCAGCGCGAGCACGCTACCCCCACTATCGGACCAGAGCGGAGAGTGGGGAGAGTCACGTGGGGTACACAACAGCTGCCGCCAGTCGATGTAAATCCGCGGCCACCTGCAGGGATATCACTCACGAATTATTACTGCGACAAATGAAACAAATAAAGGAGAATGTACACGTGCCTCATAATTTCATTAGCTTAGTGTATGTCTCTACCATCTGTAGACACTGAAACTAAAGAATTCCACGACAATCCTATATTTTCAACACTTTCTTCAACACTACTTAAAATATCACCTCCGGTTGTAGTGTTCTTCATGGCTACTACATCGAGGAGCTCCTCCCTCACCTGAAGATCTCTATTAACACCTCTAATAAATATGGCAAGCTACGCTGTTCCAGTGATATCAACACTTTCGTCTAGAGCTAGAGAATACGCCATAAAATCTTTACAGATATTTGCAAACTGGCTCTGGACGTCGTCTGCCATGTCCTGTATGCGACGCATAATGGTCATGTCAGATAATGGCACAATCCGAAACTGTTCAGCTTGAGATAGACACAAATGTTCCGCTGCAACTACAAAACCATCATTTATTAAATCGCCATCAGTGAAGGGGCGCAGGGATTTTGCTAAAAATAAGCAATTTTGTAATTCACTCTGAGAGCTGCCTCAGTTGATTTTTCTTCGTCGTCCAGATCTTCTTCGGATAGCTTCCTTTTAAGTTTAATAACTTCCTGTGCACGATCTGGTCAATCACATTTTCCACGTCCGTAGTCTTTCGCGTGGTACGACATATAATGTTGCTGCAAATTAAATTTCGTAAAAGAATTCAGCGTTTTGTGACATACTGATCATTTTGCAACACCATCTTTTTCAGTAAACAGATACAATCCCTCCCAATGGGGGTTGAACTGCGAAAGCGTGGTTGGGGTTACACAACGGCGACTTCACACGATTCTTAACCAGCGAAGTGACTGTTACGAGCTGATCGTAGTACTTTAAACGTTACACAGTCGGCGCGAATTCAATAGGCACGCTGCGGCCCTATTCAAACGTGCGCGCGCATTTCCCCTCCCTCCCCTCCCACCCCACTCCGCGACCTTGCAGCTGCTCGCGAGCACGTGCCTGAGCAGACGCGAGTACTCGTGCTCAAAACCGGCCAGTTGTTAAGCCCTGATCTACTCGGAACTGTATCGTGCTACCCTCAGGACATTAAGAAACGACTTCACCGTGTTCGTCGTCACAAAAATGCAAACCAACTTCTTCATGACAACGCAGTACTTACGGAATAATTTAAAGTGGAACGACCACGTAAAACTTACCCCCAGACTGAGATCCATGAGAAGAATCCGCAGAAAAAAATGTCCGCGAAGAAAGGAGGTACTGCATGCTGCTACCAGATATGACTGACAGAGGAAACAGAGAAGAACCAGCGAAGAGCAGCACGTTTCGCCACAAGTTCATTAGTTAGCACGAAAGTGTCTCGGCGATTATCAACAAAGTCCAGCGACAGAATCTGCAAGAGAAGCAATCTGCATTACGGTATGGTTTACTGTTGAAGTTCCGAGAGCGTACTTTTTCAGAAGGGTCAACCAATATATTGCTGTCTCCTGCGTATATCTCGTGATACAATTAGAGGGCGTCCAGCTCACATGGAGGCTTACCGGCAATTGTTTTTCCCGCGAATCTTACACGACGATGACAGGAGAGGGGGTGGGGGTGGGGGGGGGTGGGGGGAATGCCCTCCGCCATACCATACATCGCAAGGTGGCTTGCGGAGTACAGTGTAGATTTATGTCAGTCGAAGCGCGAGGCCAAAATACCTTGATCCTGATAGCTAGTTTTTCTTAAAAGGCGATGTTCTAATTACTGTTAATTAGCTGAAATATCGATAAAAATCACATGATAACTCTTTTAATACACTCCTGGAAATGGAAAAAAGAACACATTGACACCGGTGTGTCAGACCCACCATACTTGCTCCGGACACTGCGAGAGGGCTGTACAAGCAATGATCACACGCACGGCACAGCGGACACACCAGGAACCGCGGTGTTGGCCGTCGAATGGCGCTAGCTGCGCAGCATTTGTGCACCGCCGCCGTCAGTGTCAGCCAGTTTGCCGTGGCATACGGAGCTCCATCGCAGTCTTTAACACTGGTAGCATGCCGCGACAGCGTGGACGTGAACCGTATGTGCAGTTGACGGACTTTGAGCGAGGGCGTATAGTGGGCATGCGGGAGGCCGGGTGGACGTACCGCCGAATTGCTCAACACGTGGGGCGTGAGGTCTCCACAGTACATCGATGTTGTCGCCAGTGGTCGGCGGAAGGTGCACGTGCCTGTCGACCTGGGACCGGACCGCAGCGACGCACGGATGCACGCCAAGACCGTAGGATCCTACGCAGTGCCGTAGGGGACCGCACCGCCACCTCCCAGCAAATTAGGGACACTGTTGCTCCTGGGGTATCGGCGAGGACCATTTGCAACCGTCTCCATGAAGCTGGGCTACGGTCCCGCACACCGTTAGGCCGTCTTCCGCTCACGCCCCAACATCGTGCAGTCCGCCTCCAGTGGTGTCGCGACATGCGTGAATGGAGGGACGAATGGAGACGTGTCGTCTTCAGGGATGAGAGTCGCTTCTGCCTTGGTGCCAATGATGGTCGTATGCGTGTTTGGCGCCGTGCAGGTGAGCGCCACAATCAGGACTGCATACGACCGAGGCACACAGGGCCAACACCCGGCATCATGGTGTGGGGAGCGATCTCCTACACTGGCCGTACACCACTGGTGATCGTCGAGGGGACACTGAATAGTGCACGGTACATCCAAACCGTCATCGAACCCATCGTTCTACCATTCCTAGACCGGCAAGGGAACTTGCTGTTCCAACAGGACAATGCACGTCCGCATGTATCCCGTGCCACCCAACGTGCTCTAGAAGGTGTAAGTCAACTACCCTGGCCAGCAAGATCTCCGGATCTGTCCCCCATTGAGCATGTTTGGGACTGGATGAAGCGTCGTCTCACGCGGTCTGCACGTCCAGCACGAACGCTGGTCCAACTGAGGCGCCAGGTGGAAATGGCATGGCAAGCCGTTCCACAGGACTACATCCAGCATCTCTACCATCGTCTCCATGGGAGAATAGCAGCCTGCATTGCTGCGTAAGGTGGATATACACTGTACTAGTGCCGACATTGTGCATGCTCTGTTGCCTGTGTCTATGTGCCTGTGGTTCTGTCAGTGTGATCATGTGATGTATCTGATCCCAGGAATGTGTCAATAAAGTTTCCCCTTCCTGGGACAATGAATTCACGGTGTTCTTATTTCAATTTCCAGGAGTGTACTTTGCCTATACGAAAGCCATTTCCAGTTTCTTAATTCTCTGATCAAATGGAATCGTCTGATATAAATAACTAAGGCATTTTGTTTGAGTTCAATTTGGACATTTTTCTAGTGATTTTTTTTATTATTGTATGTTTTTATCCCTCCACCCACTTTCAGACCGCTTCAACGAGTGTATTATAAATACAATTTGCGTACGATGAGAACAGGTAATTTCAGAGCGACTCCCGATGTCACTTGGACGAACTGAATTGTTTGTATAATTTCAATGCACATGATACTTACTTTGATTCACTGAAACACGTCGTAATTCTGAAATAGGGCTTTTTCTGACGCCATGGCATTCACGCCTTAAGCCGCTAGGATAAAATCAATCAGCCTCAGCCGAAGGGGATGACAGTCTAGACATTGACGGCATACTCTTTGACACGTCTAGGTGTGTGCGCCTTCCCAAGACGGTCCTATACTCTTTTTGTCCAGCATCATGGTGGCAACACTGATGGGGCAAGAGAGAGCTGAGCGCATCTTACTGCTGGTGGCGTTTTGGAAGCCAAATGACCAGACATTTAGCAAAGCTTGTTTCATCATTTATAAAGTTAAAAAAAAGCCCCAATCAACATTTTATGTTGTGGACCTGCAAGCCTGGACAACAAACTACCACAAGATAAGCACATCCAGTGTAGATGAGGATTTTTTTATTTCTACGAGGCCTGTTCAGAAAGTAAGCTCCGATTGATTGCCAAATTGAAACCACAGTGAACATCAGAAATGTTTTACTTTTAACAATTAGCTACACCTTTCAGCTACTTCTCTACGTAGTCGCCGTTCTGACTTAGACTTTTGTCATAGCTTTGTACCAACTTTTCAATAGCCTCATCATAGAAGGCAGCCGCCAGTGCTTTCCGCCAATTCTCCACGCTGGCCTACACCTCGTTGTCTGTGTCAAAATGTTGTCTTCAAACACAGCGGTTCATGTGACCAGAGATGAAACTCAGGGGGAGACAATTGCGGACTGTATTGTGGGTAATCTCACATTTCCATTTGAAAACGATGCAGGAGCATCTTCATTGCCCCTGCAGAATGCGGCTGAGAATTGTCTTGAAGAAGAAACAGCACGACAGTTATGTAATGTTAGCTGCATAGCTTCAGGCGAAATTTCTCACCAGGCCCTCGTACTTGGCGGCAGACACTATTTTCTAGACATCTTTACGCACTCACTGCGAGCTCAGAAATGAGAAGAGCGACGTGATGCTAACTGGGGTTATACTAGAGACACTACCCAACACATCTGTGCAAAGCTTTATCGGATTTTCATAGTCGTTTCCATTTCGCGACCGATCGGAGCTTACTTTCTGAACGCCCCTCGTAATTATTAATGGGAGCCCATATAAACTCTATCAGATAAACTATAGGTAGACGTCAACGTTAGCCGCGTTCCTTGGAGATTTGGACCAAAGGTCGCTACACCTCTTGTTGTACACGAGAGGACGTCTTTCCTCAAGACGGTGCACCATCACGTTTCGATATCATTCTCCATGAGAACCTGTACTACCAAGACTCTCATTGTTGGATCGGATGTCGCGTCCCGGTACAGGTATCGTCAGCTCTGGACGAAGGTTTGGCTTGCGTGACACAAACAGGAAGCTAATAACAATGTGGGCTGTTGTCTACTAAATCACCCTTTAAAGGAGTAAGAAGGAGAGACTATTATACAATGCTTAGCAGAGATGATTTTGTAACGGGGAAGGGATGTTGTGGGTTTCGTAGGAAATGAATAAGCTTGCAAACACTTCAGGACTCAATTGAAAAAAAAATTATTTCCCAGTAGTTCAGCCTTATTCGGAGAGGGGTCTTACATTGGCTTTTATATCTTTGCAAATCAATGATTACACCCTTCCACTCTGTGTTAGTTCTTTCCAGCAACACTCAGTTCCTCACTTCTAGCCGTAACTATTAGATACGAGAGCTCTGCTTGCAACTCGTTCTCCCAATACACAATCAAATACTTTCACCACAGTGAGAGTCAAATGTGAGACGGAACTTGTGTCTCTGTATATTGTGACATATAAAAAGTACCAAATATTATTCGTTGCTAGTACTAGAGGAACTTTACAGAGCTCGCTGACAGGCAGAAAACTCAAGATAGTAACTGTTGCAGGACATTTACCGGAAACTCAGTTGTGCTCCCCCGAATGTGTAAAATCTTCTGGTAGTTTTTACTGCAACAGTGTCACACTATAGTGACTAGGGTCTAGTACTCCCTCTTCTGCTTTCGGGTAATAACTGTCTTGGCCCCTTGCACTAGCTGATGCAAGTTGCGCTTGCGTGAGTGTGTGTGTGCGTGTGGTATGTGTGTCTAATGCTGACAAAGGCCTTAATGGCCGAAAGCTATGATTGTGTGAATCTTTTTATTGTGCCTATCGCGGCTCAGCATCTCCGCTATATGGTGAGTAGCAACTTTCCCTCTCTCGTATTGTTACATTCCATCCTCGATTTTCCATTGTTTAAATTCATGATTATTATTTCACGTCGTTCGGTTCATTTTTGAAGGTGTTTTCGTTTCATTCCCGTAACTACTCTTATCCCAACGACTACACTTGAGAGGTGGCATGAGCCCCCTCTCATATTTCTATCTTACGATTCTCCTCTCTAATTGCATGCGGTGGAAAGTTGCTATTCCTTCACACGCGGACTTCCCACGCAGCGTCTCTCGTCACCCAGGTGGTCGGGTGAACGTGAACTGTGCGAGATGTGTTCACCGTGGCGTGGTAATACTCCCGAGAAGTACTGCTGACATGGTCCTGAGTAATTTTTATTAATGTCTTAATATTTAAGAAAATGTTGCCCTGTTGCAGGGTGGAAACGGTTGTTAGATATGTATAAAATACAAACAGTACCATCAAGATGCTACTTCGAAAGTACCTACGATGCACCTGATGACCTGGTAGCTGCAAGACAAAAGGACATGCCGGATTCGAATATGGAGAACCCTTATAAACGTGACAGAACGCTGTGCGTTTTGTGCAAATATAACATTACACCTAATTACAAGAACGTGAAATTGTTGTCCCAGTTTATATCACCATACACAGGACGCGTTTATGGCAGACACATCACGCGACTCTGCTCAAACCAACAAGCGAAGGTAGAAGCAGAAATAAAGAAAGCGCGAGATGCAGGTATGATGGCGCATTACTTGAAAGAAGTGGAATATTCCGCCGGTTTTCGAGTTGCTGATTGGAACGTTTAACCATGGCCACTGTCGTGGGGGCGGGAATGTTCTGTGTTCGGCCTGTACGGGTGCTGTTGTGGGTAGTCGGCTCTCGCCTTTCGGTCGAGGACGTCGAAGCAACCAGCCATCGCCAGATCGTGTTCTGGCAGTCAAGAAGACAGTTTGGTAATGTATGTCCGCAGCACCGGCAGATAGGGATTTTCCTAGTCAATCAGAGCTCAGCAGAGCGCGCCTGTTCGTCTTTTTCTAACTTTGTTCTGTCTTGAGTAACAGCAATTACTGTTGGGTTAGCTGTGTGTCTCTCTTGAGATTTGAGTGGCAAGGAATTGGCTCCACATACCACTTCGTCTTAAACCTCACAATCTAGTTCAGGGACAACTTCACCTTTCCAGTGTTTGTATGAGTATCCAATTTGAGCCAATTTGATGTATTATAAATATTTCATGTGTTTTTTTTATTTTGTGTTTAGTCTTAATAAACCATATTGTTATTTTGGACAGAACTTTCATTCTGTTAATCGGTAGAGCAACCCATCATTTCCCACTATGTTAATGAAACCTTCGTTTATTTAACTTATTTATCAAATTAAATTATTGCAGGTGCCAAACTCTCTTCTACTCCACTGGCAGGGTTGATTAGAGTCAGTTCGCGTGTTTTTTTTATCCTTGTGCAACAGCAAAAGTCGGAGTTAGAATAGGGGGGGGGGGGCTTAGAGCATCATTTACATATGTAGATTCAAGAAGAATTTAGTGTCAAATACACTGCTAGCCCCGGCACCTCGCACACTTACTCCATACTCTGTCACTATTTACGAGTATAAAAGTGCGAAAGCTTAGCACCGGTCCCCTGGTCATATAAGAATTGTGGTGGTGTTCTAGATGAAAAATGTATTCAACTTACTGCTAGACTCGACTTTATGCGCTGTCGACATATCGACAAACCGATATGTTCACAGTAAACGGATTGCGACGTCTCTCCACGCCTGAATGCCATCTATATTCACGTCTCGTAAAGGACTGACGGGAACGTTTTTCTCTGCGGCGCCTCGTCCATCACAGCGGACGTGCCGCCCGGGCGCAGTACACATGGAGACACGAATGTTGCCGCGAGTAAGCTGCGTGGTGCGTGGCCGGTCACACACAGTTCGTGTCTGAGAAGAGGAGAGAAGGGAGGCGAGACGGTAGTCTGCGGGCGTTATAAAATGTCCGCCGACCCCTTACGACCATTCCCGTTTCGTCCGTTACTGCGCGCCGGCCCCACCAGAAATTTTATACCCCTCTCTCTTTCTCACGGAGAGATCGAGTGTCTGGCGCCACTTTTACTCAACACGGCTTAAATGTTACCGGTCGCTTGAAAGACGGTAACAAAATCACAAGCACATGACTTATTAAAACACACAAATGTATCCAAGGCTGCGATATTTGAACTGATTGAACTGCTAGAACTAATCCTATCACGCTTATGTGGCATAATGAAATAATTATATTACTCTTTTAACGATAAAATTTACAAGCAAGAAGATGCTCTTGCAGTGGGCAGCAGTTTGGCAGGAATCTTCGCAGATATTTACATTAATCATACAGAAAATCAATTCTTCAAGTCAGAATGCTTGTTTAAGCAGTAAATAATTTCTTGAAAAGGGTATATTGACGATACCATTATACTGTGCAATGGTGCACTGAGGAGGTTGAAAAAGTTGCCATTACTCTCTGTAGCATGTATAACAACATTAACCATATACTGTGAACGTCAGGTAGGTAAAAGAATCCATTTCCTTTATCTTACATTCTCTAATGTAGCCGGCCGGGGTGGCCGAGCGGTTCTAGGCGCTACAGTATGGAACCGCGCGACCACTGCGGTCGCAGGTTCGAATCCTACCTCGGGCATGGATGTGTGTGATGTCCTTAGGTTAGTTAGCTTTAAGTAGTTCTAAGTTCTAGTGGACTGATGACCTCAGCAGTTAAGTCCCATAGTGCTCAGAGCCATTTGAATCATTTCTCTAACGTAAATAACAAACAAGTATTTCAATTTTGCCGAAAACCCGCCACCAGTGAAGTTTCCATAAACAATTCTTCCTATCACCCAGTGCAACACAAAATGGTATTCTTCCGATATACGCTTAATCGTACATACGAAGTCACACTCAGTCCTCTTGAAGAACAAAAAGAAACTAACGTTATCGAATGAATTTCACACAAAAATGGATACAACCCAGATAAAACTGATAAACTTGACAACGAAATCAGAGAGAAACAATGCACACTTTATAAACCAAATTCACTAGAATACACACACACACACACACACACACACACACACACACACACGTACTCGCATCCAATTTACAGAAAAAATTTCATACCAAATTAAAGGAAAAATTTCATACCGATTTGCTAAGCTTTTTCTTAACAGTGGTATTCAAATAACCTCCAGCACTAACAATAAGCTACAACAGCACATCATTCATTGAAGCAAGAGAAATAAGCCAGTGTCACAGCAAATCCGGCATTTACAGACTTTCATGTGACAGTTGGCCACAGTTCTAGATAGATACACAAGTAGGAGTACCATTATAATGTACCGGGAACACGTGGATACCTTCCGGATAAATAACTTTGATAAATCCAATTCTGCAACGCATCTGAAAGACATAGACGCTCAGCAACAACTGCTACACACAACCTGCAGGCACTACACATTTCACCGCAAAGGAAAGAAAATGAATCTTCTTGAAGAGCTTGAAATTTACATACATACCTCCAATTCAACACATCTCATTCTCAGTGAACAAATAGACCTGGAAAACAGGCAATTTCTACACATGCTAAACGAAATTTTTGAAAGACTAAAACTGTATTGATTGCTTCTTCACAGAAAATGATTATAACGTTGCTAGCAACCATTCTGTATATTAAAAATGACAATGTGGTTCCATAATTATTTAACAATTTCATTTTCATAACCTGCAATATCGGTTATTTTCCTGTAAGTGCAACATATCTGATCTTTGACCATAACCTCTGTTTTCCCATGTAAACATGTGAGATGTTGTCAATGTATATGCTTCTCCAGTTATTAACATCTACTGTATCAAAGGCGTAACATGGAAGTACCAAAATTTATCATGACGTGTGATATACAGTTAATGCGTAAAAAAAATCGAGATTTTTTTGTAAACAATGTTATGAATGTAACGTGGAAACGGCATGGATGCTCCAGCTGTATATTATACATCATGATTAATATTGGTTCTTCCATGTTACGCCTTTGATACAGTAGATGATATCTTGAGAAGCATATACACTGACAACATCTAACATGTTTACATGGGAAAACAGAGGTTATGGTCAAAGTTCAGACATGTTGCACCTACAGGAAAATAACAGATATCACAGTTTATGAAAATGAAATTGTACATAATTATGGAACCACATTGTCATTTATAACATACAGTACATCCAGAACGTTATGGTCACCAACCTACTGCTAATATTAGCCCGTCCAGGCGATAGCAGCGACACCTGGCGAGGAATGAGTGCTAGTCAGACACGCATGGTCCATGTGGTATCAGTGAGCGTGCTGTCCATGTCCATGTGTAGAATGGGCAAGGCACGCAGTCCATTTGACTGTGATGACCCGAAGGCTCGGTACGAGCATTTCGGAAACTGCACGATCGGTCGGATGTTTGAAGAATGCTGTGGTGAATGTCTTCAACACGTGAGGAAACCAGGGTCAAACCACATCTAGACGTCATGGGGTTGGGTGACCACCCATCAGTACATGCGTCAGACCTCGTAGGCTGCACAGACTGGCAAAACAAGACAGGCGGCGAACTGTAGCGGAAGCAATATCAGACTTTAATGCTGGGCAGAGTGTCTGAACACACAGAGCACCCAACACTCCTAATGATGGGCCTCCACAGCCGACGACCCATGCATATGCCAATGTGAAACGTCCCCTTAGAAAAATAATAACAGACTGTGCTTAAACTGACACACAATATTTTTAGCGCAACGTAATCTGACTTTCAGTAATCCCTACAAAAGAATGGCCCTGACTAACAATAACGTATACCTTTCATGAATTCTTACCTCACAAAAATCTTCGTTACTCGAACTACTGCAATACAACGAGCGCCAATACTGCCAGCTAAATAAAAGATTCAAACTACTGAAGGCACTAACTACTGATAGGTATAGTTAGCAAATGAAAGATTTTGATAGCGAACAAACAATGTATTTGTAGTGGACTGACAAGGCAGCCAGTCCACAGAGACGGGTAGCCGAAAGGGCACACGTACACACACGCCGACTGGCGCGAAGTCTGGAACAGGATTCGCAATGAATGTGATAAAGAAAAGAACGTAGCTACTAGAACACTTAACTTTTATATCGTCCGTTGGTATACAGCATTCTGGATGATACAAGTGAGGCTATCTTGAGATACATGCAATGGTACTAATGGCGCCTTGCTAGGTCGTAGCCATTAACTTAGCTGAAGGCTATTCTAACTGTCTCTCGGCAAATGAGAGAAAGGCTTCGTCAGTGTAGTCGCTAGCAACGTCGTCGTACAACTGGGGCGAGTGCTAGTACGTCTCTCGAGACCTGCCTTGTGGTGGCGCTCGGTCTGCGATCCTGACAGTGGCGACACGCGGGTCCGACATGTACTAATGGACCGCGGCCGATTTAAGCTACCACCTAGCAAGTGTAATGTCTGGCGGTGACACCACAGTATTTACCTTAATAGTGTTCAAAAGTCATAATATATATATATATATATATATATATATATATATATCAGTTCATGACATCCAGTCTTACAAATTTACTCTCTCTGTCCAGATCATCCGCTCTCAAAACTCCGCCGTCTCACTCCCCACATCCACCGCTGCTGGCGGCTCACCTCCAACTGCGCAACGCTACGCGCTGTTAACATCCAGCTGCCCAACACTACAATAGCCAACAACAATGCAAACCAGCCACAGACTGCACAAAGCACAGCCAGTGATTTTCATACAGATCGCTACGTGGCGTTACCAATAAAAAAACCTATACAACCTACTTACAAATGTTAACACCACATCAGCAAGTACGACTGCCGGCCGCTGTGGCCGAGCGGTTCTAGGCGCATCAGTCCGGAACCGCGTTGCTGCTTCAGTCACACGTTCGAATCCTGCCTCGGCCATGGATGTGTGTGATGTCCTTAGGTTAGTTAGGTTTAAGTAATTCTAAATCTAGGGGACTGATGACCTTAGATGTTAAGTGTTATAGTGCTTGGAGCCATTTGAACCAACTACAACTGAAATGGCAGAGTGTTGCATGCTCTGATGAATCCTGATACCTTCTTCCAAGAGAACAACTCCTTGACACCTGTACTGCGGGATGGAGACAAGCTAGCAGCGGCTCCATTATGCTCTGGGGAACATTCACGTGGGCATCCATAGGTCCAGTGGAGTGCATGCAAGGTACCATGACGGCCGAGGATTATCGTACACTGGTTGCAGACCACATACATCCCTTCATTACGATTATGTTTACAAACGCAGAGGCATTTTTCAACAAGATGATGCGCCATGTCACAAGTCCAGGAGGGTGATGGAGCGGCTCGAGGAGCACAGTGGCGAGTTCCAGTTGATGTGTTGGCCCTCCAATTCGCCAGATCTGAACCCGATCGAACACAACTGAGATGTGACTGAACGTGGCGTCAGAGCTCATCGCCCCCCTCCCCAGAATTTATGGGAATGAAGTGACTTGTGTGCACAGGTGTGGTGCCAACCCCCTCCCATTACAACGGTGGACACACCGGCTATTAGGAAGGCTGTCATAATGTCCTGGCTGATCAGTCTAAATACTAAATAACACATGTCGCTTAGCAACTTCCAGTTGTTTCAGTTAGAGCTATTTCGTCATCATCACATTATTTGTTTTTTCTTTCAACAGTGATCTCCAACACTGAGCACTGAAACTTTAATTGAGTGTATAACCACATGAAAATGGGCACAACCCAGATACCGGTCGTGCATGAAATAAAATCACGTTTGTTATACCGGAGCCAAGATAGCCCCTGAGGGCCGGCAACCCATGTTACACCACAGAGGACGAGGTTGTCTATGCCCAAGGCGTATCAAAAGCACCATGGTAAACACTGACTATTTACATAAAAGATAATGGAAATAGACATTCCGAGCACTACTCCCTGCAGAGGGAGCTCCAGCCACGGCCTGCAGGAAGTGTCACTACGCCAAAACATGACTGGCTAGAGACACCTACGAGGCCTGTTCAGAAAGTAAGCTCCGATTGATTGCCAAATTGAAACCACAGTGAACATCAGAAATGTTTTACTTGTAACAATTAGCTACACCTTTCAGCTACTTCTCTACGTAGTCGCCGTTCTGACTTAGACTTTTGTCATAGCGTTGTACCAACTTTTCAATAGCCTCATCATAGAAGGCAGCCGCCAGTGCTTTCCGCCAATTCTCCACGCTGGCCTACACCTCGTTGTCTGTGTCAAAATGTTGTCTTCAAAGACAGCGGTTCATGTGACCAGAGATGAAACTCAGGGGGAGACAATTGCGGACTGTATTGTGGGTAATCTCACATTTCCATTTGAAAACGATGCAGGAGCATCTTCATTGCCCCTGCAGAATGCGGCTGAGAATTGTCTTGAAGAAGAAACAGCACGACAGTTATGTAATGTTAGCTGCATAGCTTCAGGCGAAATTTCTCACCAGGCCCTCGTACTTGGCGGCAGACACTATTTTCTAGACATCTTTACGCACTCACTGCGAGCTCAGAAATGAGAAGAGCGACGTGATGCTAACTGGGGTTATACTAGAGACACTACCCAACACATCTGTGCAAAGCTTTATCGGATTTTCATAGTCGTTTCCATTTCGCGACCGATCGGAGCTTACTTTCTGAACGCCCCTCGTATATAGGGGCTAGAGCCAGCCCGGAAGCTCAGTTCACGCCGGATGCCGACCTCGTGTACAGCGACCGTTGAAGATTACGTCTTCGTCTTGGACTGTTACTAGAGTGTGTGTGTGTGTGTGTGTGTGTGTGTGTGTGTGTGTGTGTGTGTGTGTGTGTGTGTGTGACCACGAACCTTTGTGGAAAATTAGAAGTGAACTTTTGTTTGCCTCAATTAGGAGACTTTTTTCGTTATTGTTGCCTTTCGTTTGTATGTTTAGTCATCAACCTTGTGAACTTACACCAATAAAAGTTATGTTTGTGAAAAATTGCGAATTGTCAGTCACGACAACTTTCTATTGTGACTGGTAGCGGTTTCTATAAAGGAACAGTCACGCAGTTTAACTGCATCCATTATGGATATAATTCACGTTTTTCTCGGTGCATATTGAAGATTTAAACACTGATGCATAACAGCTCATCCTAAATGGCCCAGGTATACCGCCACGAAGTGGTAGACAATTCCGTAGAATTCAATGTTACGACGATGCTCAGATCGAAGCACGGAGACGTAAGCCAAAACTCCGTGGCAATGTTGATAAATCATTAAAATAGAAGGCGGAGCACTCATATGACGTTAGAGTATAACGATCGTACCCTGTCTACTAAACATGTGGACGTCGTCGATGATTACGTACAAAAATAAACAGTGGTACGTTCTGAGTGTAATGATTACGTCTTCAACGGCGCGTTAAATGGTTCAAATGACTGAACACTACGGTACTTAACATCTGAGGTCATCAGAACTTAGAACTACTTAAACCTAAGTAACCTAAGGACATCACACACATCCATGCCTCAGTCAGGATTCGAACCCGCGATCGTAGCGGTTCCAGACTGTAGCGCCTAGAACCGCTCGGCCACTCCGGCCGGTACGGCGCGTTAAATTTTGTAATGTGTAGTTCTGTCGATAGTGGTATGACGTAGTGAACCCAGCCTCTTTAACATATCTCAGTTCTGGAGACCATACGGAGCGAGCGCGCCTTTTCCGACAAGGGGGCATTGTTTTGCAGTTTCGTTCAACAACGCCCAAGCACTCGCTACTGTTCTCGCGCTTTTGTGCGACGCGAGTCGGGCCTGGGCGACTAATGGTGCCGGCACGGTAGCTCAGCGTTTTCGCTAAAGCGAAGCCATCGATTGAATCTGAAAGATTTCGTGCGATATCTGCGCAGAACCACCATCGAAGAAACAGATCCAAAGAAATAAGTGGGAAAGTGCGTGCATGGAAACCGCGGCCGCGCATTAGAATCCCGGTCGGACTACGGAAATTTTCGGTCTGCCTTTTAATCTAGCCTTTACCTCTCAACAATGTGGAAGTCGCTAGGAACCAAACGTGGGTCGGATTCCACGTTAAACTGCTAAGTCCTGTTTCCCGTCTTGGATAACTGGAGTAGATCCGGGTTAAGCAACATGCCGACGTGACTTGCACTTGGCCATTGAGCCACAAGTAAGAATAATCCGTATTCAGGGAAATTTTTCAGACGGCGGCCGCATTAGGGCACTGAAATTTATCAACGATGCGAGGCAGTTAACGGAAGCGCTTTAGAGGAGCGGAGCGTCCGGTTTCGAGTCCCACTTGGGTACAAGTTCTCAAATCTCATCATTCCGTCGGAAAAATGTCCCTGAACGTTAATATTCACGGCCGCTGCATCGTAACAGCGTGTGATGTATTCTGTCGGGCATGTACGACAGAACAGACGCCACATACATGTAATTATGTGTAACATAAGAAAGTTTTATTGTTTGAGGCGACGGCAGTCGCTGTTTAGGTTTTGTGTGGAGCGGTCGAATGCAGTCGAATCGAACCAAAATGTCTGAACAGTTTCCAGATGTCTATTAAATATGAGTTCAGAAATTTTATGTTGAATGCTTGGGTTACGGAGAGTGATTAATAATTTTATTCGCTGACGTTACGGTGCTACCCTCGAAATAAGTAGATAAATCAGTCTCATCATTCTTAGCTGGCAGCACCCGTTGGCGACATATAATAATACTTTTATTTAAACAATTATTAAGACTGCCGTGAACTATTATAGTGTGCTGGTTTAATTGGGGAAGCAATAAAACAATGGCAAACTTCACTGCGGAAGTGGAACTAAATATAATTACTAGTAGGAGCATTATTGGGTAAAACTATTGTTAAGGGGCTCCGGAACGCCCTATACTTGCAATGTTAAAATAACGCTTATAAATTACATCGTTCCTCACAAAGTATTTGAGGTAGGAAGTTGAACTTTTTACAGATTATTTATTGGAATATGGGCTACAACTTAACACAGGGATTTTACAAAATTTTAGTTCAGTTATTAAAGATGATTTTTTTCAATTGTAATGAAAATTCACAACATTTTTTTGCAATTTTTTATTTATATATTCAAAAATATACAGTTTTTTGGAAAAAGGCTGTGTTAAATTATGCAGAAGGTACTGTGTAACATTTATTGAAAGTTTGAAACAAATATGTTTGGAAGATCCTTAGAAAACATGTAATTAGTATGAGAAAATAAAAGTTTTGGGAATCGAGCGACAAAGATTGGATTAACTTTTTAGTGCATTCCAGGTCCATAGGATGGATTATCTTCATCCTGTGCAAACTCCTCCTCCAGCTTCCTCTTGTTCCTCCTCCTGTTTACTCTTGCTTGTATTTCTAGACTCTTTACAGCCCTGTCTGCAGCCCGAAGGCGTTCCTTGTCTAAAGCAAGCATCGCTCGTACCATGTCAGAACCTATCTTCATTCCCATATTTCTAAATACCTTGCACCTTACAATGTTGCCATCATTGAAAGTCGCAACAGCATCATACACACCAAAGTGAAGTGTTTCTATTCCAACAAATACAGTCCTGGGGATTCTCGACCATATAACACTATTTACACTTTCATTGTGGTTTTGAGTTTTTCCGTGAATACACTTTTTCAACAGTTCAGGTGCTGCTAAGTCTCTGAAAATAGGTTTTATCACCTCCATTACTGCATGAGGCAGACTATGCTTATGAGTGTACACTTCACCAGTTAGCAAGTATTTTCTTTCCCACTTTGACTGCTATCGGCAGGTGTACTTGAGAGGTTAGGTTCACTCACTTGGTTATCGTCTTTATTGTTTACAGTAATAACACATACCTTTGGCTTTCCAACATTTCTGCTTTTCTTAAAAGCCTTCAGAGGATTTCTAATAACTTTACTTTTACTCATTATTATACTTCAACAAAACAGAGACTCAAGAAACAGAATTAATTACGAATATTTTCGAGATAACGACAGAGTAAATAAACATGAAACAATCGACAATCACACCAGCGATATATATTGAACCATCACAGGTTAGCCGCAACACATACTTTATCTCACATCACTAAAATGTACCTGATGAACACGGACGTTAATAATAACACCATTTGACAGCAGTTTAACAGCGCCACAGTGGGTCACGCCCATGTAGAACACATTTCAAAAAAATTTAAAAATAGTTGTAGTCTTCGGAATTGAATAAATTATATATCTATTAAAAGGTAATAGTCTGCAGATTCAGAAAACGCAAAAAAGTAAAAATTGAACTTTTCATGATTTTGAGCCTTTCCGGAGCCCCTTAAGAAGTGTTTTACTTTCGAACTCGGGAAAAAGAAGTAGACGATGTGAACTGTTATCTTTTCAAGGCAACCTTTTCACTTAAAACTGTCCTCGGAGTCCAGTAATATAAGGCTGAGTCATTCGGTCCAGTGCGATCGACCCATCGTTCAGTAATCCTTTGATTTAAAAATTCCCGCACTTTCAGGCGCCGGTGTGGCGGTGCCCATCCTGTTGGTAAATGAAGTCGTTCGAATCAGTTTTCAACCGTGGGAAAAGAAAGTTCTCAGGCATATCGAGATATGTAACAGTGTTCTCTGCAAAGATGAATGAACCATACATACACCTTTTTCCGAAAAACTGCACAAAACACATTAAATGTTGGAGAGTCCCTCTCATGCTGTACAACTTCATGTGGTCGTTGCGTGCCCCACATTCTCACAATATGACGGTTCACATTTCCATTTAAATGGAATGTTGCCTCGTCACTAAACACTAAGCGTGGCAGAAAACTAACATCACCCATCTTGCCAAGTACAAAATTACAGAACTCCACCCGTGTTTGTTTGTCACATTCACGAAGAGCATGCAGTAGCTGAATTTTGTATGGTCTCATGTGTAAACGTCGACGCAACACACGCCAGACGGAACATCGGGGGCATGTTGAGCTGTCGACCTGCACGGCGAACGGATTTCTGTGGACTCCTTGTGAAACTATGGCGGATGCGTTCGACGTCTATGTCAGACACTCGGGGACACCCCGGTTATTTGTCTTTACACAAACAACCTGTTTCTCGGAATTGTTCATGCCATCAAAAATGGCTCTGAACGCTACGGAACTTAACATCTGAGGTCATTAGTCCCCTAGAACTTAGAACTACTTAAACCTAACTAACCTAAGGACATCACACACATCCATGCCCGAGGCAGGATTCGAACCTGCGACCGTAGCAGTCGCACGGTTCCGGACTGAAGCGCGTAGAACCGCTCGGCCAACACGGCCGGCGTTCATGCCGTTTATGCTCTGTGCTGCAGGAGGATCCACACCATACCTAGCGCGAGTCACGTTGAACAGTTATTACTGATCCGCACTGCGTAAAACGTAGAACACGAAACGCTTTCTGTTGTCTCGACACCATTTTTACTAGAACTGAAGTGGGCGCACACTGCTGCTGCCTAGCGGGAACCATGTAAAACTCGAGAGTTAGCTCTTTCCAACAATACGTTGTTCACGCACGCATCTCAATCAGTGTAATGGTTATGATTTTTTAAAAATCGGATGATTCTTTTTGATACTCCCTGTACATCGACTTAACGCGGTAATCTCTCTGTGCTAGTTCTACTCTTAAGAGTTTTGTTCTGTATGTTGCATCTTTATTTTACGGATAAGATTTGTATTTTCCATTTAACAGCAACTACCATCATTTCGGAAAAGAAACAAAGCACATTACGACTACTATTTTAAGCGGTTACTATCCGGGTAAGATATCACGCGGACAACAACCAAGAATGCTACAACAGAAAATGACTACGGCCGCAGAAGCATAAGCTCATATTTTCCGCTACCATGCTCTTATATTAGAACTAAATTATGGTTGGTTTGCCAATGAATCTCGCTCCTTCCTCTATTCTAGACGGCTCAGATCCAGGGATGTGGTGGCCTTTCGACAAAATGCAGTTCTTTGAGTGCGTTCTTTTGATCACTCATTGAAAGTCTAACTTTATGGAAAATTAATACGCGAAAATCATGCATGTGGAACAATATCGTTTACAGGTCGCTTCCTAACCCAGTTAAACGAAGCATACAGAATAATCGTCAAATTGTGGCAGATACCATACCAGAGTTTGGTAGTAATTTCGCCTTACATTAAAACAAGCAGGTATTTCGAGAAATTCGACATTAGTGATTTCCTAAAACATTCATAGAACTGGGAGAGCAGGAGTCGCTTTGATTTCAGACAAAAATGGCGGTACCGGTAGCCACAGTGTGACGTGGAGCACTGTTAATGGGTTAATGTCGTGCGGAGCCACCTATCCGTGACACCGTGAGCTCCGTGTGGCCGCTGCTGACGGGAGCGCATTCTGACGGCAACCCCTGGAACCTGTCCTCCCACGAGTCGCTCGTCGCCAAGCAGTCTGCCTGCACAATCCGAGCCACGGGCTTAGAAAGTCCCTAGCAGCAATCTCGTTCGCAATTACCAAATTTCGATTTGGTGAAAGACAGACAAGATTTTGCATCTAAAATCTCCATCTACGTATTTCGTCAACATATAGTGCTTAATCATAGCTAACACTTGGTTCAAGAATCATAAAAGAAGGTTGTATACATGGAAGAAGCCTGGAGATAATGACAGGTTTCAGATAAATTATATAACGGTAAGACAGAAATTTAGGAACTAGGTTTTAAATTGTAAGACACTTCCAGGGGCAGATGTGGACTCTGACCACAATCTATTGGTTATGAATTGTAGATTAAAACTAAAGAAACTGCAAAAAGGTGGGAATTTAAGGAGATGGGACCTGGATAAACGGAAAGAACCAGAGGTTGTAGAGAGTTTCAGGGAGAGCATAAGGGGACAATTGACAGGAATGGGGGAAAGAAATACAGTAGAAGAAGAATGGGTAGCTCTGAGGGATGAAGTAGTGAAGGCAGCAGAGGATCAAGTAGGTAAAAAGACGAGGGCTAATAGAAATCCTTGGGTAACAGAAGAAATATTGAATTTAATTGATGAAAGGAGAAAATATAAAAATGCAGTAAATGAAGCAGGCAAAAAGGAATACAAACGTCTCAAAAATTAGATCGACAGGAAGTGCAAAATGGCTAAGCAGCGATGGCTAGAGGACAAATGTAAGGATGTAGAGGCGTATTTCACTAGGGGTAAGATAGATACTGCCTACAGGAAAATTAAAGAGACCTTTGGAGAAAAGAGAACCACTTGCATGAATATCAAGAGCTTGTAACAACAACTACTGTACATATAATAATTTTTTTCTTCTGATTTTCGATAAATTAGTGTAAGCAATGTTTTGATTTCATTTCTTTTTCTTTTCGTGTCATTATGTTAAAGAAACTGTAAGCAACTTTCGAGGTGAATATTAATATTTATGTCAAATTTCAAGCAATGCTATAACATAATTGAAGTGTAACCCATGTTGAATCTATTGTAACATGTTTAAAATTGTAATTGTGCGCCTGGTCCATACGTAGCCAATGTATTAGGATATGTGGAATGCAAAACCTTCGGTGAATACCCTGTCTGTAGGGGAGCGGTAAAAGGTGGATGGCAGGCGAGCGCGGGAAAATGCACACGGGCGCGGCACGGCATAACGGGCTCAGCAGTGGTAGTCTGAGTTGGGCATCGGTCTGAGAAACACGCTCTGGATCGAGGAGGCTCTCCTGGAAAACGTGATTTCATTGAGCCTCGGATGTGCCGTTTCCGACAACTACACAGCATGGCTATATTCCATAGGCACTAAAAGGAAAAGGATTGCGACGCTAAGAAGAAGCAAAGTGCCGATACACCAAGAGCCATAGCTGTGATTGTATGTGTGCTGTGCGCCTCGCCATCTCGCCGCCCGCCAACCGCCGCATCGACACGAACAGGTTGAATCTTTAGAATTGTATTCGTGTGGACCAGTGTTAATTTTGTTCCTGACTGTTCAATAACAACTTAACTTTTACCAGAATTGTCCTAGCAATTAATTATCCTTATCATTAACCTAGGCAGGGTCCTTTCCACATGTTGTGCAATCCGAGTGTCCCGAAATGAAGATTTAAAGGTTATGTTAATAAGAATTACCTGCAGACCTATCTATGCTAGAAAGATGTTTAAGGAGCTTTATTGTTAATGAAAATATAAGCAAAGAACAAAGGTCTGACAAAGTTGGAAGATAATTTTGGAATTGGTTTAGTAATGAAGCTTAATTAATTTGAGACAAAAATAATGGTAGTTAAATGAGGAAGTAATAAGACAAAAAGAGTAGTAACTCATATATTGTAAATCTTGAGTGCTCAATGCTTCCAATAGTTAATAGTTTCAACACAGTGATCATAACAGTTTCAGCCCCCCCCCCCCCCTGCTACCCCCCTTTTCTTTTCTGTTCATTTAAATTCTGAAGTGTACTGAACTGATTTAACCAGCAGAGTTAAAGTCAATATAAAACCTAAATTTATCAGTGTTTTACCCTTATTATAATTGACATTGTATGTGTGTTTCAAAAGTGCTATTTCTAGGGTAACCTATGCCCGATTTCAGTCGGATCAATAGACAAAACGCAGTTTGTAGTAATCATTATAGTGTAATGTTGTGTATTTATAGCTTGTCCAAATTAGTACAGAAAGGGAAATCTTAGTTCAGTAGATTTTTTTGGTTCTAAAATTTACCATATAATGCAGTATTACTACGTGTTGTTATGCTTGTACGTACATCCACTTGTACAAGGAAAAAACTCACTTAATGCCTAATTAGGCTGGCGACCGTATTATTAACAATTGGTAGCATCTGCTGTGTATGTTTCTTGCCCGTCCTAACGTGTAGTTGCACTTTATACTTGCTTGACGTATCATTGTTACTGAGTGGGGGTAAGTCTGATTTTGCCTCCATTCAGGTACACGCGGTCAACATATTTACTACAATCCTTTCTTATAAGGTGAAGCCCGTCAACTTACCATAGTACAGCCTTTAAAGAGTTAACGTACGCCCGAGCGTAGACGTTAGAAGCTCAGATGGAAACCCAGTTCTAAGCAAAGAAGGGAAAGCGGAAAGGTGGAAGGAATATATAGAGGATCTATACAAGTGCAATGTTCTTGAGGACAATATTATGGAAATGGAAGAGAATGTAGATGAAGATGAAATGGGAGATACGATACTGCGTGAAGAGTTTGACAGCTCACTGAAAGACCTAAGTCGAAACAAGGCCCCGGAAGTAGACAACATTCCATTAGAGCTACTGACAGCCTGGGGAGAGCCAGCCCTGACAAAACTCTACCATCTGGTGAGCAAGATGTATGAGACAGGCGAAATACCCTTAGAAAAAAATGACTCTGACTATGGGACTTAACTTCTGAGGTCATCACTCCCCTAGAACTTAGAACTACTTAAACCTAACTAACCTAAGAACATCACACACATCCATGCCCGAGGCAGGATTCGAACCTGCGACCGTAGCGGTGGTGCGGTTCCTGACTGAAGCGCCTAAAGCCTCTCGGCCACAACGCCCGGCTTGTTTTAAGAGACTGATATTGTTTTAGTCCAGTGCAATATGCATTAACATACACTAGAAGATCGATCCTATGTTGCTAACGTTATTGGCTATCCAATTTATGCAGGGATTTGTATCAGAAAGATATACTGTTTACAACTACATTTGAAGGTGAAGAAAACGGACGTGGTAGATATAATGACATAGGGCGCTTAGTTTTATGGAATGCATTTGCCGCATTCAATCTGTGGCTACCGCTGATTCGCCAAGTGCTTCTTTTTTTAAAAAAAGAATTACTGGGTGAATACTCAATGAAATTTTCTGATTGTCAGCATAACTGAATCGGAGGAAGTCGTTATTTGACAGGAGTGGTCCTTCCCTGTCAGTTAACAGGAGAAAAGTATCTACAGGCAGACTTACACCAACACATTTGCACACCAGAATTCTTTCGAGAAATATTTCATAGATAGTAGTAACACACATTAGACGTTTCATTCTTCGATGTAAAAATTCAGAAGTGCTTAAAAAAATCATGATTCATTTTTTTCTGTTGGTAAATACATTTTTCCCAAGTACCGGCTCATCAGCTTTCTCATAAAAAAACGCTGAATACTTCAGGAGAAGGAAATTTCAGAAAAACACTGAGACTGTATTCCGAGCGAATATGAACGTATATGTTGCAATTCAGAGGAGCGTTAAGAAAATAATAAAGGGCACAAAGTTCTTTACTATAGTAACTGCACTTATTTGAAATATATTTTCAGATCAGCCACCTACAAGGCACTTTTTAGTGCTTCTTACAATAGAAATGTTTGTTTATATCTACACTCCTGGAAATGGAAAAAAGAACACATTGACACCGGTGTATCAGACCCACCATACTTGCTCCGGACACTGCGAGGGGGCTGTACAAGCAATGATCACACGCACGGTACAGCGGACACACCAGGAACCGCGGTGTTGGCCGTCGAATGGCGCTAGCTGCGCAGCATTTGTGCACCGCCGCCGTCAGTGTCAGCCAGTTTGCCGTGGCATACGGAGCTCCATCGCAGTCTTTAACACTGGTAGCATGCCGCGACAGCGTGGACGTGAACCGTATGTGCAGTTGACGGACTTTGAGCGAGGGCGTATAGTGGGCATGCGGGAGGCCGGGTGGACGTACCGCCGAATTGCTCAACACGTGGGGCGTGAGGTCTCCACAGTACATCGATGTTGTCGCCAGTGGTCGGCGGAAGGTGCACGTGCCCGTCGACCTGGGACCGGACCGTAGCGACGCACGGATGCACGCCAAGACCGTAGGATCCTACGCAGTGCCGTAGGGAACCGCACCGCCACTTCCCAGCAAATTAGGGACACTGTTGCTCCTGGGGTATCGGCGAGGACCATTCGCAACCGTCTCCATGAAGCTGGGCTACGGTCCCGCACACCGTTAGGCCGTCTTCCGCTGACGCCCCAACATCGTGCAGCCCGCCTCCAGTGGTGTCGCGACAGGCGTGAATGGAGGGACGAATGGAGACGTGTCGTCTTCAGCGATGAGAGTCGCTTCTGCCTTGGTGCCAATGATGGTCGTATGCGTGTTTGGCGCCGTGCAGGTGAGCGCCACAATCAGGACTGCATACGACCGAGGCACACAGGGCCAACACCCGGCATCATGGTGTGGGGAGCGATCTCCTACACTGGCCGTACACCACTGGTGATCGTCGAGGGGACACTGAATAGTGCACGGTACATCCAAACCGTCATCGAACCCATCGTTCTACCATTCCTAGACCGGCAAGGGAACTTGCTGTTCCAACAGGACAATGCACGTCCGCATGCATCCCGTGCCACCCAACGTGCTCTAGAAGGTGTAAGTCAACTACCCTGGCCAGCAAGATCTCCGGATCTGTCCCCCATTGAGCATGTTTGGGACTGGATGAAGCGTCGTCTCACGCGGTCTGCACGTCCAGCACGAACGCTGGTCCAACTGAGGCGCCAGGTGGAAATGGCATGGCAAGCCGTTCCACAGGACTACATCCAGCATCTCTAAGATCGTCTCCATGGGAGAATAGCAGCCAGCATTGCTGCGAAAGGTGGGTATACACTGTACTAGTGCCGACATTGTGCATGCTCTGTTGCCTGTGTCTATGTGCCTGTGGTTCTGTCAGTGTGATCATGTGATGTATCTGACCCCAGGAATGTGTGCAATAAAGTTTCCCCTTCCTGGGACAATGAATTCACGGTGTTCTTATTTCAATTTCCAGGAGTGTATATGCATTTCCCAAATCCTATCCCTTCCATCCGATTGCCACAGAGAATAGCGTGACTCAGCACTCAAAATCACACGTTACAAGGCACCCACTGTCCAGTGGCGTCTTCACACCTTCGCACGCCTCGTTCAGCACTGTCAACACTATCGTGTGGCATATGGAGAGCTGCCCGGCCGTTGTAACCATTTTTTTTTTAACTCGCGATGCACAATCATTGTGGCTACTTAGACTTTAGGCAGCACTTTGGAACTCAGGAGTGATTCCTTCCAGTGGTTTAATAGGATATTTTTACGACCAGACTCGCCTGCAGCTCGTGGTCTAGTGGTTAGCGTTGCTGCCTCTGGATTATGGAGTCCCAGGTTCGATTCCCGACTGTGTAAGGTGTCCGGCAAATCCAACACCTTCCATGAAAACCCTGACATGATAAGCAAATCCAGTAGTATGTCACATAGCTCCGAATAAATCGTGACATTAAATTAACCAAAGTAATACGAGTAACGTGTGAGCAAATGGAATACCACAGACTAGCACAAGAATGCCTAACTGCATGTCATACCTTCCCACCGTGAGACAGACGCAGTTCCGAGGGGAGAAACGAGAACAGAAGCCGAGGGCAGAACCGTGTTAAGCTGAAGGCCCTACGCTAAGGGACGGACACCCACGTCGCCAGCTAACCGCTAGGACCACCCCCAGCCCATGTTAAAAGCTAGAGCCCTCCAGAAGAACAGTATAGATCTTACGATAACACAAAAAGAGTCACACCACTCGCACGTTTTAGCGTGAGACTTTTTCGCGTCTCTGTTACGTCAGGACCACCCCCCAGCCCATGTTAAAAGCTAGAGCCCTCCAGAAGAACAGTATAGATCTTACGATAACACAAAAAGGGCCACCCTTTTAGCGTGAGACTTTTTCTCGTCCCAGTTACGTTGCAAACTTTAAAAACATTGCCCCACCACGAAAAGTGTAACGTTTCTCATTGGATAGACAGAATTTTTGTAGGCGGAGCTTAAGGTTAACATTGAGACCCTGATTGGTCAGATGAAAACACAGCCAGATAGTTTTTTTTAAACCAACTTCGGTAAATTGTAGTAAGGAGAAGTTAGGAGAGAGTTGCTTCCGAGACGGCGAGGTGAGCGGAGCTGTGCTGCCCGCCGCCCCCTGATGAACACCGACAAGGTAATGAACGCACGCGATGCCGCATAACAGCGCAAAAAGCTTCACTCAGAACTGCAGAAGTCTCATCTGTTACATCCCCGTTTTGCGTAATACTGGTGTCGATCGTCAATTAAAGCTCATGGTGTTCACATTTGCCACTTGAAGTAAAAAATCTGAAACGCGATGATTTTTCTGTTATATAGTCATTGAGAAGCCACATCAGCCATTGTAATTTACGACAAGTTAGATAAGTAATTAAAGATAATTGAGGCTCACTGTAGACCATTTTTGATAGTTTTCTCTTTTGTGAAACTTAATTTAAACCTAGATTATAGATGTGATATGGCATAGGTCATCCTTCGATCCATTGTAGAACTTGGAAACCCATTCAGGGAACATTCGTTCACATTTTTGTTGAACGCAGTTGGTTTTTTCCATCCTGTATTAAAACATTTCCTTTTATCAATAGTGCAATTTATAAACAATGTTTTGTGAGTAGAATAAAATTCCCAATGGTAAACTTAACTGCTTTTTCGACGTTATTTTACCAGCTAACTAAAAATAGGAAAGCCTTGAACCCCTTCCACTAAATTTAGTTAGTATTAAGATTCTTTTACAGGAAGTGCAGTGGAGCTGACGCTGAAATCATTAAGTATTTGATTATATCATCGCTAGTCTCACTGAACTCTTCTGAATTCTACATGTCATGTGTGGTCTGGCGTCTCCTTACTAGCAACAGGTCCCAGGTTCAAACTAGTCAATTCCCTAAAAAACACGCTCAGAGCGTCGTTGCGCGAAAGTGGTAGGGAGACACGATATAGAACAGACAGACACCACGCAGAATGTTAGAACTGGGTTGAAAGTTTTCTCTGCCTGGGGATTGGGTGTTTTTGTTATCCTCATTATCAACACCACCACCACCATTCATGACAGCGGCAAACTGGATTGTGAAAAATCTAGTCTACGGAAAAATTAGGACTTTGGACGGCCGCTGATGACCGCGCAGTTGAGCGCCCCACAAAACAATCACCATCATCATCATCATCATTACAACCACACTCCGCAATGATCGATCGGCAGTACTGGAGATTTTACTGGTCTTGGTTTAGCTGTGTAGTTGTTCCCTCGCGTTTCCGATTCACGATCACATTATCGACAGTCGACATGCGCCACCTTAGTAGGGTTGAAATGTCCCGGATGGATTTGTTACCCACGTGACACAAAAGACTGGTCCACATTCACACTCAGAGTCATTGAGCTTTCCTGATGACTCATTTTGCTGTTACAGCTTTTCTACCGACAACACATTAGTCCACGACTCTCTCAAAATCTAGCAGTCATGTGCTCGATATGTAGTGGTGTTCGGATACTTTTGATCTTATGTTATACACTGGTGTCCAAAACTTAAGGGCGAAGGAACTTTCGCGTGATGTGCCACTGGCAAGTAACATAACTCTATGAAACTTGGACTATACATAGAAAGGACTTGTACAGTATAGCACAGAAGGTAACTGAAAGAAATTTGCAATAAGACCAACAGATATGACACTTTTACTGCAGGACAATAATTACACTGATGGTCCCCCGCACAGTACAAAAGCATCACCACAGACGGCAAGGCACGATCTGGAACATGTCCCCAGGCTGGCCACAAAAAAATGGCTCTGAGCACTATGGGACTCAACTGCTGTGGTTATTAGTCCCCTAGAACTTAGAACTACTTAAACCTAACTAACCTAAGGACATCACATACATCCATGCCCGAGGCAGGATTCGAACCTGCGACCGTAGCAGTCCCACGGTTCCGGACTGCGCGCCTAGAACCGCGAGACCACCGCGGCCGGCTGGCCACAAAACTGGAACGGATTTCTTGTGGCAGGGCGTTCGAGCCCTTATTATTCAACATGGTGGCGTTGCTGTCAGGCTTCCTCCGAGCCATAATGCGTAGGTAGCGGTCATCCACTGCAGTAGTAGCCCTTGGGCGGCCTGAGCGGGGCATGTTTTCGACAGTTCCTCTCTCTATCTCCATGTCCGAACAACACCGCTTTGGTTCACTCCGAGACGCCTGGACACCTCCCTTATTGAGAGCCCTTCCTGGCGCAAAGTAACAATGTGGACGCGATCGAATCGCGCTGTTGATCGTCTAGGCACGGTTGAACTACAGACAACACGAGCCGTGTACCTCCATCCTGGTGGAATGACTGGAACTGATCGGCTGTCGGACCCCCTTCGTCTAATAGGCTCTGCTCATGCACGGTTGTTTACATCTTTGGGCGGGTTTAGTGACATGTCTGAACAGTCAAAGGGACTGTGTCTGTGATACAATATCCTCAGTCAACGTCTATCTTCAGAAGTTCTGGGTACCGGGGTGATGCAAAACTTTTTTTGATGTGTGTAGATTCCGAGATACACAGAACCAAGACGGTGCCGAGAATACCAAATTTTGGGCATTACCTCTCACCACGGACAACGCAGTGGCTGACGGCCTTCACTTAACTACCGAGAACAGCGGCGTTTGCACAGCGTCGTCAGAGCTGACAGGTAAGAAACACTGCGTGAAATAACCGGAGAAATCAATGAGCGGCTTACGGCAAACGGATGAGTTAGCACAGTGTAGCGAAAGTTGGCGTTGTTGGGCTGTGGGAGGAGACGACCGACGCGAGTGCCTTTGCTAACAGAACGAAATCGCCTACAGCGCCTCTGGGATTGTGAGCACATCGCTTGGACCCTAGACGACTGGGAAACTCTGGTCTGACAGGATGAGTCCCGATTTCATTTGGTAAGACCTGTTGGTAGGGTTCAAGTGTGGCGCACGTCTCACGAAGCCATGAACCCGAATTGTCAACAAGGCACTGCACAAGCTGGTTTTATCTCCATAAGGTCGGGTTTACATGCAATGGATTGGGTTCTCTGGTCCGGTTATTGACTGGAAATGGTTATGTTCGCCTACTTGGAGACAGTCCTCAACCATTCATGGTCTTCATGTTCCCAAACAACGATGGAACTCTTATGATGTCAGTGCGCCATGTCACCGGGCCAGAATTGTTCGAGACTGATGTGCAGACCATTCTGGACAATTCGAGTGAATGATTTGGCCACTCAGATCGCCCGACGTGACTCCCATCGAACATTTATAGGAGGTAATCGAGATATCAGTTCGTGCACAAAATCCTGCACCGGCAATACTTTCCCGATTATGGACGGCTACAGAGGTAGCATTTTTCCACGTTACTGCAGGGGACTTCCAAAGGCTTGTTAAGTGCGTGCCACTTCGAATTGCTGCACTACGTAAGGAAGTCCGAAACCATATTAGGACGTATCAGGTGACTTACCACTACAGTGTGTTTAGATTTTAAATGCCAACAATTGTAATGGGCTTTAAAATGACTGTTACTGATAACGACTGACTCAGAACGTCGTTGGTACCAGTTACTGTTCATCTATTTTCACGACGTATTTCGAATGATTGAACCTCCATTATCAAGTGGATGTATGTGGATTAAAATGGCTTGTGTGTGTCGTATTACGACTTCGAAATAATCTATGGCACTGACTAGTAGAGCGAATCATCATTTCGGTACTTTTGTGGAGTTCTATGACTGAATGGATGAACGAAATCTGAATGTGAAACGAAAATAAAAATATTTACAGTGGTCACAGCCTCCTTGCCCTTTCATGTTACGCAACACTTTGTAGACACAGAGAGAACATAGTTGGCGTCTAGAACATAATAAATGCAAGGAACATATAGCAAAACAAAACACCATTGCGGAGCAAGTCTCAAGGTATTGAGGAGAGCTCTGATTTTTTTTTTTTTTTATTTATTTACGCAAGTTCCGTAGGACCAAATTGAGGAGCAAATCTCCAAGGTCATGGAATGTGTCAGTACATGAAATTACAGCATAACAGTAATAACAGATAAAAATAAATGTTTATGAACCCGAAAAAAGTCAGTCCCTAAGTTTAAGTAAACGCAGTCAACAATACAACAAGAATCAGCTTAATTTTTCAAGGAACTCTTCGACAGAATAGAAGGAGTGACCCATGAGGAAACTCTTCAGTTTCGCTTTGAATGCTCGTGGATTACTGCTAAGATTTTTGAATTCGAGTGGATTAAAATGGCTTGTGTGTGTCGTATTACGACTTCGAAATAATCTATGGCACTGACTAGTAGAGCGAATCATCATTCTGGTACTTTTGTGGAGTTCTATGACTGAATGGATGAACGAAATCTGAATGTGAAACGAAAATAAAAAACGGATGCAGCAGTATACTGTACATCTTTCTGCAGAGGAGTTAAGGAAGTACGATCCAAACGCAGGTTTGATTTTTGCTGAGTATTAACCGAGTGAAAGCTGCTTATTCTTGGGAATAAGTTAATAATGTAAACAAGAAATGACAGTAAGGAATATATATATATATATATATATATATATATATATATATATATATATATATATATATATTGTATGAGAGAGAGAGAGAGAGAGAGAGAGAGAGAGAGAGAGAGAGAGAGGGGCCAATGTGAAAATACCCAGACTCGTGAACAGGGGTCGACGAGAGGTTCGTGAATTTACACCACTTATTGCCCGAACCGCGCGTTTCCGAGTCAAAAATATCCTTTTAGAATGGGAAGAGTTACCCCAAAATATAATACGACACGACATAAGCGACTGAAAATAAGCAAAGTAGACTTTCCACAACAGTTCACTGTCTATCTGTTCGGTTTCGCTAATCATATGTCTGTTCCGTGAAATTAAAACGTCAGGTTTTGTTGAATTGTGTGTTAGAAACTGTAAGAACTGAGTCTTACTGTGATTTAGCGTTAGTTTATTTTCTACAAGCCATGAACGTAGGGCATGAACTTAACTATTTGAAACTGAGCTGATGTTGCACACAACATCCTTTACGACTAAGCTAGTCTCATCTGCAAACAGAAATATTTTAGAGTTGCCCGTGATACTAGAGGGCATATCATTTATATAAATAAGGAACAGGAGCGGCCCCAACACTGATCCCTGGGGCACCCCCCACTTGACAGTACCCCACTCAGATCCCACATCACAGCCATTCTCATCATTGTGAATAATGACCTTTTGCTTGCATACATGAATAGAAAATCAATTTTATTACCATGTTACGGTGGCTGTGTGTGTGTGTGTGTGTGTCTTGGAATGCACACCACCTTACCATGCAACACAGGCCGCACCCGAGGTCTAAATCCTTCTAGGTCTAAATCCTTCCACCGCTATCCTCACCTGTAAGACCCTCATCTGCACCCTCCTAAGACAACAAGCCGACAATTGTAGCCGAGCGGTTCTAGGCGCTACAATCTTGAACCACGCGACCGCTACAGTCGCAGGTTCGAATCCTGCCTCGGACACGGATGTGTGTGATGTCCTTAGGTTAGTTAGATTTAAGTAGTTCTAAGTTCTAGGGGACTGATGACCTCAGATATTAAGTCCCATAGTGCTCAGAGCCATTTGAACCATTTTTTAAAACAACACTGCCTGGGTGTCTGTCTGCCGTCAATTTTAAAAGTTCCTTGAAATTTGAAAGAGACTTCACTGTGTCCCGAATTGCGCACCCGCTTGTCTTCCCCAACTGGCATCGTATAGTAACTCATCTACTTTGTAAACCTTCTGATATTGCATCCAGTATGCTAGGCATTACATTCATATCCTATTTTCTATTCAACTGCGTATGTTGTCCATCCTCTCCGGCCGTAACTTCCATCAACTCCCATCAGGCAACGATAAAATCCATACACTTATTTCTAACTGAAGTCACAATACTATACCTCACACCATTCTTCGGCTTCCGTCCCACCCCTCATTCACTTAGTTACTACTTGCAACTCCACAAGGCTCTGAAGTCATATGCACAATTCGTCCTCGATCAAGGACATTATCATTTTCGTACACCAGCAGCACACCTATTATAAACATCATTAGTGATGTGGTTCAACTGTAACATAAAATCATCCAAAAACTTTTCAAAATCGTGAAAAATTATCCATCTAAGTGAATTAAAGAAGTCATTTATATTGATCTACATTTTTATATATTTAAAAACTACTGTTAAATGCGTAAAACCTCTGGCCCAAGAGCCTTTTATGTGCTGCCCACCTACGCTTAGGGGGGAGCCGGCATAACAATAAAAAAAACCTTAGTTTACAGTCTGAACGGAGTCTGGACAGCGATTACACATGTCGGTATAGAGCGCAGTATCTGAGGAGGACGACTGGGTCGGTCAGTGAAACATCGTGCACCAAAAACGGGAACTGCAACTCGGTTGAACACCCGTAGGCACAACATAAGTTTATCATTTCGACTGCCTCGGGCATGGATGTGTGTGATGTCCTTAGGGTAGTTAGGTTTAATTAGTTCTAAGTTCTAGGGGACTGATGACCTCAGCAGTTAAGTCCCATAGTGCTCAGAGCCATTTTATCATTTCGAGAAAATCTGAGAGATTACATCCTGTCGACAATGCGGTGTTTAGAGCCGCAGCACAGATTCGGAATAGGGAAGGATGTGGAAGTAAATCGGCCGCGCCTTTTCGAGAAAATCATCCCGGCATTTGCCTTAGCCCAGGGGTCTCCAAACTTTTTAGTCCGCGGGCCACATTGACTCCTCCACGAAGTCATAATGTTCCGGCGGTGCCAGGGATTTTCTCTGCCTCGTGATGACTGGGTGTTGTGTGATGTCCTTAGGTTCGTTAGGTTTAAGTAGTTCTAAGTTCTAGGGGACTGATGACCATAGCTGTTAAGTCCCATAGTGCTCAGAGCCATTTGAAACCATTTTTCTGAAGTCATAAGAGCCAAGATCTACCTTGTGGGATTAAAGCACCCTAGCACTCCACGGTCACCGTAATGTAAGGGTAAAGGAAAGATGAAATCGCAAAAATCTAAAATTGTGGGAATAGCTAGCACTGAAACGAACTACGATTTTTATTTAATTACATAATTTTGATTGGTGGACGTACCTGACCGAAATTCTAGCGTATTTTTCTCTGGCGAATTTCACCGACAAAAAAGTATGTCACTACACGATCTTCACGAAAGCGTCCTGCAGAGTTAACGAAACCTCAAAATCATTGTTAGGAACACTATTACTGCGAGACGTAACAGAGGTAGAGTATGTCAACGCATTGTTATTTCAAGCGGCGCAATAATAAGTTTAGTTACGTAGTCTTGTAGCGAGTAGCAGAGCCAATGTCACGGTGTATTGGTCGCGATAGGCCGGTTTTGGCCCGCGGGCCGTAGTTTGGAGACCCCTGCCTAAGCCGATTTAGGTAAATCACAGGAAACCTAAGTATGGATGTCCCGATAGAGATTTGAACTGTCCGTCCTCACGAATGCGAGTCCAGCATTTACTACTGAGCCACCCGGTTCGGTTGTATCCTCGAATAGCGCAGGGGTGCCGAAGTGGTCTTATCTTGTTTCAGAACCAAACCGAACAAAAAGTTGAAAGGGGCCTCCACAAGGGTCGATATTGGGTCCTTAATTCTGTAGCTACAAATTGCGGCATTTGTTTAATTAATTGAGAGGTACTGCCTACACAGACGAGCTGTTTGAGGCGGTGCACATAAGTAAGAGATTCTGCGGATGAGTTATTAGGCTCTACGCGATATCTGGCCGGACAGTGACAGCTCGCCGTAAAAACGGCCGACCTCGGCAGTCAGCGGCTGGAGTGAAAGTAAAGCGCTCCGCGCCGACTGTTTCGCGGCGGGAGAGAGACGTGCGTAACGCCAGAAGCGGCGGGCGCGAGCTTTTTTTGTGGAAGGCTGCCGCGTCCAGTTAACTACGCGTACGCTATATTAGGGCGGGAATGCGCGCAGAGGCAGTGGTCGGCCCGCGGTCACAGCCGGCGCCTCGATTCCCCAGTCCTCTCGGAAAAGGAGCGGACGAGTCTCTCGCGACTGGTAGAACCCGGCCTGGGGAGGAGGGGGGTGGGGGAGGGGGAGGGTGATCAGTATAAAAACGTGCGAGGCAGTATTGACACTTTAGACTCTTCTATGTTGTCCACCAACCAGTATTGTTTATCGAGTGACACTTGATGGACTAATGTCACCTTTTGTTATGTGCACTGATACAACGTAGTTGAAATCTAGGTCTTTTGTAATAAAACGACGAATTACGCGATCGATTGCTGTTCTTTTCTTCTTGTTGTTATGGTCTTCAGTCCTGAGACTGGTTTGATGCAGCTCTCCATGCTACTCTATCCTGTGCAAGCTTCTTCATCTCCCAGTACTTACTGCAACCTACATCCTTCTGAATCTGCTTAGTGTATTCATCTCTTGGTCTCCCTCTACGATTTTTACCCTCCACGCTGCCATCCAGTACTAAATTGGTGATCCCTTGATGTCTCAGAACATGTCCTACGAACCGATGCCTTCTTCTTGACAAGTTGTGCCACAAACTGCTGTTCTCCCCAATTCTACTCGATACCCCCTGATTAGTTATGTGATCTACCCATCTAATCTTCAGCATTCATCTGTAGGACCACATTTCGAAAGCTTCTATTCTCTTCTTGTCTAAACTATTTATTGTCCATGTTTCACTTCCATACATGGCTACACTCCATACAAATACTTTCAGAAACGACTTCCTAACACTTAAATCTATACTCGATGTTAAAAAATTTCTCTTCTTGAGAAACGCTTTCCTTGCCATCGCCAGTCTACATTTTATATCCTCTCTACTTCGACCATCATCAGTTATTTTACTCCCTAAATAGCAAAACTCCTTTACTACTTTAAGCCTCTCATTTCCTAATCTAATTCCCTCAGCATCACCCGACTTAATTCGACTACATTCCATTACCTTCGTTTTGCTTTTGTTGATGTTTACCTTATACCCTCCTTTCAAGACACTGTCCATTCCGTTCAACTGCTCTTCCAAGTCCTTTGCTGTCTCTGACACAATTACAATGTCATCGGTGAACCTCAAAGTTTTTATTTCTTCTCCATGGATTTTAATACCTACTCCGAACTTTTCTTTCGTTTCCTTTACTGCTTGCTCAATATACAGATTGAATAACATCGGGGAGAGGCCACAACCCTGTCTCACTTCCTTCCCAACCACTGCTTCCCTTTCATGCCCCCTCGACTCTTATAACTGCCATCTGCTTTCTGTACAAATTTAAGTAGCCTTTCGCTCCCTGTATTTTAGCCCTGCCACCTTCAGAATTTGAAACAGAGTATTCCAATCAATATTGTCAAAAGCTTTCTCTAAGTCTACAAATGCTAGAAACGTAGGTTTGCCTTTCCTTAATCTTTCTTCTAAGATAAGTCGTAGGGTCAGTATTGCCTCACGTGTTTCAACATTTCTACGGAATCCAAACTGATCTTCCCAGAGGTCCGCTTCTACCATTTTTCCATTCGTCTGTAAAGAATCCGCGTTAGTATTTTACAGCTGTGACTTATTAAACTGATAGTTCTGTAATTTTCACATCTGTCAACACCTGCTTTCTTTGGGATTGGAATTACTATATTTTTCTTGTAGTCTGAGCGTATTTCGCCTGTCTCATACATCTTGCTCACCAGATGGTGGAGTTTTGTCAGGACTGGTTCTCCCAAGGTTGTCAGTAGTTCTAATGGAATGTTGTCTACTCCCGGGGTCTTGTTTCGACTTAGGTCTTTCAGTGCTCTGTCAAACTCTTAATGCAGTATCGTATCTCCCGTTTCATCTTCAAATGGCTCTGAGCACTATGGGACTTAACTTCTGAGGTCATCAGTCCCCTAGAACTTAGAACTACTTAAACCTAACTAACCTAAGGACAACACACAACACCCAGTCATCACGAGGCAGAGAAAATCCCTGACCCCGCCGGGAATCGAACCCGGGACGTTTCATCGTCATCTACCTCCTCTTCCATTTCCATAATATTGTCCTCAAGTACATCGCCCCTGTATAGACCCTCTATATACTCCTTCCACCTCTCTGCTTTCCCTTCTTTGCTTAGAACTGGGTTTCTATCTGAGCTCTTGATATTCATGCAAGTGGTTCTCTTTTCTCCAAAGGTCTCTTTAATTTTCCTGTAGGCAGTATCTATCTTACCCCTCATGAGATAAGCCTCTACATCCTTACATTTGTCCTGTAGCCATCCCTGGTTAGCGATTTTGCACTTCCTGTCGATCTCATTCTTGATTCATTTGTATTCCTTTTTGCGTGCTCCACTTGCTCCATTTTTGTATTTTCTCCTTTCATCAATTAAATTCAGTTTCTCTTCTGTTACCCAAGGATTTCTACTAGCCCTCGTCTTTTTATCTACTTGATCCTCTGCTGCCTTCACTATGTCGTTCCTCAAAGCTACCCATTCTTCTTCTACTGTATTTCTTTCCCCCATTCCTGTCAATTGTTCCCTTATGCTCTCCCTGAAACTCTGTACAACCTCTGGTTCTTTCAGTTTATCCAGGTCCCATCTCCTTAAATTCCCACCTTTTTGCAGTTTCTTCTTTTCTTAATTGTCTATATTCAACGTTCGCCATGCACGAGGAAACCATATGGATTTCAATCTCATTATTGTAGTTATGCTCATGTGACTACATTCTTTGGCTGTGCTAGCTTAACAACCAGACTGTCGCCTTTCTACCTAACCTAGACCTTGGGTTATCGCCTTTCGACCTAACATAGTCTTCGGGCTACACATCAGTCCAGTCTATCACCACAGCCTACATTCGAAATAAGTAATATAGATGCAAATCAAATGTGTGCGTGTGCGTGTGCGTGGGGGGAAGGGAGGGGTGGGCATTGAGGGGAAAGTGATATTCTAGTTGGGTGAGTGGTAGGGAGCCGGCCGGTGTGGCCGTGCGGTTCTAGGCGCTTCAGTCTGGAACCGCGTGACCGCTACGGTCGCAGGTTCGAATCCTGCCTCTGGCGTGGATGTGTGTGATGTCCTTAGGCTAGTTAGGTTTAAGTAGTTCTAAGTTCTAGGGGACTGATGACCACAGATGATAAGTCCCATAGTGGTCAGAGCCATTTGAACCATTTTTGAAATTTGAGTGGTAGGGACGAACGGGTGTGGGTGAGCTGTTGCTGTATTCCCTTCACCTGTAGCTCGGAGCTTCAATGGTGTCGCGCAAAGTCGGCTAGGCCGTCGCTGGAACACACACACACACTCTTGACGATGTACGACGGGCGCGAGACGATTTAAGGGACTTATTACGCCGAATATTTTATAGGAAACGCTTACTGGCGGGCCCAGATTAATTATGTGCCCTGCTCCACTATCAAATGAGTCCAATTAAGTGTCGCAAACTTCGTTTTGACACGCGAGAAAGGGTTAAATTTATCACTGCTCAAACGTTAATAATTTGAGTCCTGTTCAAACAAATTTCGGGCTTGCAGCCGGTCGTCGTTCAATACTTCGCTCGATATTTCAACTGGGCACTGTCTGCGACGGTTCACCTGAAGATGACTGGCAGGTGCCCAGTTGAAATATCGAGCGAAGTATTGAACGACGACCGGCTGCAAGCCCGAAATTTGTTTGAACAGTCAATTCACCGGGAAAATTTTAAAATTCACAATATGAGTCCTGTTGCAATCCAATCACTCCCAGGGAAGATTCAGAGATCCGACCACTGGACTGGCATATGTACACCGTTAACAGTTCAAACGCCACGTCCAAATGGCCGACTAGAAACTCTATCCGATAAAAACTGGCCTACCAGAAAATTTCTATCCGATAATGACAACAACATCAAAACAGTAATACAATTGAAAGGTAACAGGGAAAGAGTCGCACAAAAACACCACTCTCAGATTCTACATCTACATCCATACTCCGCAACCACCTGACGGTGTGTGGCGGAGGGTACCTTGAGTACCTCTATCGGTTCTCCCTTCTATTCCAGTCTCGTATTGTTCGTGGATAGAAAGATTGTCGGTACGCCTCTGCGTGGGCTCTAATCTCTCTGATTTTTTTCATCATTGTCTCTTCGCGAGATATACGCAGGAGGGAGCAATATACTGCTTGACTCCTCGGTGAAGGTATGTTCTCGAAGCTTCAACAAAAGCCCATACCGAGCTACTGAGCGTCTCTCCTGCAGAGTCTTCCACTGGAGTTTATCTATCATCTCCGTAACGCTTTCGCGATTACTAAATGATCCTGTAACGAAGCGCGCTGCTCTCCGTTGGATCTTCTCAATATCTTCTATCGACCCTATCTGGTACGGATCCCACACTGCTGAGCAGTATTCAAGCAGTGGGCGAACAAGCGTACTGTAACCTACATCCTTTGTTTTCGGACTGCATTTCCTTTGGATTCTTCCAATGAATCCCAGTCTGGCATCTGCTTTACCGACGATCAACTTTTTATGATCATTCCATTTTAAATCACTCCTAATGCGTACTCCCAGATAATTTATGGAATTAACTGCTTCCAGTTGCTGACCTGCTATATTATAGCTAGATGATAAGGGATCTTTCTTTCTATGTATTCGCAGCACATTACACTTGTCTACATTGAGATTCAATTGCCATTCCCTGCACCATGCTTTAATTCGCTGCAGATCCTCCTGCATTTCAGTACAATTTTCCAGTGTTACAACCTCTCGATACACCACAGCAACATCCGCAAAAAGCCTCAGTGAACTGCCGGTGTCATCCACAAGGTCATTTATGTATCTTAACAAGATTGCGATCAAGACTGTTTTAAATTTTAATTTTAATAACAGTGTGAGCCTCTGCAGGGACGGGAAAGGTGGGTAGGAGGGGAGGGATCTCAGCTCTTGGAACAATCGCGGCGGAAGGTTGGTATGCGTGAACTGTCCCAGAGCGCGAGTCGATAAAGTGAGTATGGTACAACTGCGTTCGGCTTAAATCTGTTAGAGATTAGATTAGATTAGTACTTGTTCCATAGATCTTGAATACGACAGTTCGTAATGATGTGGAACGTGTCAGGTTAATAAAAGGTGTCTATACAAGATACTACATTAGACAAAATATTACATGCTAATGAGTAGAAAGAGTTGCCATTAAGAAATTCTTTTAATTTCCTTTTAAATGCTATATGGCTATCTGTCAGACTTTTGATGCTATTAGGTAAGTGACCAAAGACTGTTGTGGCAGCATAATTTACCCCCTTCTGAGTCAAAGTTAGATTTAACCTTGAGTAGTGAAGATCATCCTTTCTCCTAGTGTTGTAGCCATGTACACTGCTATTACATTTGAATTCGTTCGGATTGTTAACAACAAATTTCATAAGTGAATATATATATTGTGAGGCTACAGTGAAGATTTCTAGCTCTTTAAATAAGTGTCTGCAGGATGATCTTGGATGAGCTCCAGCAATTATTCTGATTACACGCTTTTGTGCAATGAACACACTTTTACTCAATGATGAGTTACCCCAGAATATGATGCCATACGAAAGCAGAGAATGGAAATAGCCGTGGTAAGCTAATTTACTCAGATGTATATCGCCAAAATTTGCATGACCCTAATAGCATAAGTAGCTGAACTCAAACGTTTCAGCAGATCCTCAGTGTGTTTTTTCCAGTTCAACCCCTCATCAATGCATACACCTAGAAATTTTGAATATTCTACCTTAGCTACCGATTTCTGATCGGAGTCTATATTTATGAATGGCGTCATTCCATTTACTGTGTGGAACTGCATATACTGTGTTTTGTCAAAGTTTAATGAGAGCCCATTTGCAGAGAACCACTTAATGATTTTATGAAAGACATCGTTTACAAATTCACCAGTTAATTCTTGTCTGTCGGGTGTGATAGCTATACTTGTATCATCGGCAAAAAGTACCAGCTTTGCATCTTTCTGAATATAGAATGGCAAGGCATTAATATATATTAAGAACAGCAGAGGACCCAAGACCGAACCTTGCGGCACCCCACTCTTGATTGTTCCCCAGTTTGAGAAATCACCAGTTTTTTGCATATTATGTGAACTGTTTATTTCAACTTTCTGCACTCTCCCAGTTAGGTATGATTTAAACCATTTGAGCACTGTCCCATTCATACCACAGTACTTGAGCTTATCTAGAAGTATTTAGTTGTGGTGATAGACTGATCTGTAGCGTAGTCCGAGGTCTGTGTTATAGATTTGGCGCAACCAAGGACTTTGATTGATCTGTGGTGCAGCCCAATGTTTACGTTCGCGCCATATTGTAAGCGTTTTGTCATATCGCTGGCTTAGTTGTGGAGTATCTTTGCGGACAGTCGAGCGCGGGACACGGAACTGTTATGTTGTGTAGTGTGTAGCTCTGCATGTGAGAGGCATTGTCAGTATGGAAGTTGAAGTGTTGCTACAAGTGCTATTACAGTGAAGTGATGAAATATGCAAATGATTCAGAGGAAAGTGCGTCAAGAAGTAATTTAAACATGAGAAGTGCCGCCGATAACGTATTTGTGTATCCTCTCGTTGCGTGTCGTACCGTACAGTATCAATCATCCGCGCCGTGTTCGGTCTCCCAGAATGAACTAATGTAATCAGAAAAAAATTAACTTTATATGCGAACATTTTTAGGTTAGGCTTTACCGTGACTGTTACTGACATTAAATGAAACAACAAGTTCACTGTTACCAGTCACCGTTTTATTCATTTCCACGACGCGTTTCGAAGGTTTAAACCTCCATCATCGGGTGGATTTACATTAGTAAGTATTACATTTGTGTGTGTGTTGTGTTACGATTTTTGGAGGAACTTGTGGCACTGCCTAGTGGAGAAACGAGACACTATTTCAGAATATGGTTTAGGATAACTTTTGACGAAAAATTAAACTGATATCTAATGGTAAACATTAAATAAGTAAACTACAGTACCTTCAGTGATCACAGGTTCCTTTTGCTGTCGTAACACATCACATGTATACTGCCACATTTGTAAACAAATATGGCGTCTGGAATCAGCTGGGTGCAAGGTTCGTATAGCAGAAGTGAAGACATAATCGCAAAGTGCAAAGAATATACATCATAACAATATTATTACAGAATAATTCCTTTAAGCATTTGGCGGTGTTTGTTTTGAAGTGTCAAATATATGTGTGTGTACTTCAGGTGGTATATAAATCCAATTCTGACAAGTTAGAACAGCAGAAATAGTGTCTCGTTTCTCCACTAGGCAGTGCCACAAGTTCCTCCAAAAATCTTAACACAACACACACACAAATGTAATACTTACTAATGTAAATCCACCCGACGATGGAAGTTTAAACCTTCGAAACGCGTCGTGGAAATAAATAAAACGGTGACTGGTAACAGTGAACTTATTGTTTCATTTAAAGAAAAAAATTAGTTACCACAAAAGAGTGCAGTCAAGTGCCAGTGTCTTGTAGCGAGCGTGAGTACGTGCGTTCGGTCATCGCGTTTCCGCATTCTCAACAATCAGCCGCGCCGCGACGGTTACGCGCACGCTCGTACAAGTGAGAACTGAATAATTAACTCTATAATCAGCGTTATATCATTACTAGTGTCAAGGAAGACTGGTAACAAGAAATCTGTGTATGCGTTACGAGCGTTAAGAACTTTCGTGCGATCGTTCGGCTTCCGCATCACCAACAATCACCCGCGTCGTGTCGGTTACGCGTACGCTCGTCTGTGTGATGTTGTGGACTGGTAATCATCCATTAATTGGGATAAACACTTATCAATTAGGATGTAAACAGTGCAACCTGCGATTTTCTTTAATCGCCTCAGAATATAGTTGTTCACACCAGACGTCGAACAGTGTTGTATTTTAACGTTGAGTGGCTCCACTAAACGCGCTTGCATATTTCGACAGATAATTTCAGGCAAGCCAGCAGCAGTGTGGAGCAGAACAGTACGACCGCCGCGGGATTACCAGGACGTGGTGTGGACAGGGCGCACGGTCAAGAAAAGCATTTGTACCGCTGGGCGTGTTATAATACTCAATCGGTCGATTTCAGCCGAACAACCGTTTTACCATACTCATTTTAGTTGCTCGTTCTGAAACAAGCACGATCTAACGTGAAACGTCCCCTTAGAAAAATTATTAAATTACTGTGCTGGAAAACCCCTTACGTTATTTGACTTTCAAACAGCTGAGCAGAACTGAACGTACTCAGACATTTCTCTCTTTACTTATTCTGATCAACACTAAACTGACAAACAATATTTTTAGCGCAACGCAATCTGACTTTCAAAAAGCCCTACAAAAGAATGGCCCTGACTAACAATAACCTATACCTTTGACGAATCACTTACCTCACAAAAAATTTTCGTTGCTCGAACTACTGCAATTCAGCGAGCGCCAATACTGCCAGTTAAATAAAAGATTCGAACTACTGAAGTCACTAACTACTGATAGGCATAGTTAGCACATGAAAGATTTTGATAAAGAACAAACAATGTATTTACGTTAATAGTGTTCAAAAGCCATAATATATATATATATATATATATATATATATATATATATATATATATATATATATATATATATCAGTTCATGACGTCCAGTCTTATAAATTTACTGTCTCTGATGGACACACGTCCAGATCGTCCGCTCTCAAAACTCCGCCATCTCTCTCCCCACATCCACCACTGCAGGCGGCTCACCTCCAACTGCGCAACGCTACGCGCTGTTAACCCTAGGACGCTAAGGAGGGGGGGGGGGGGGGGGTTCGTTGAACCCACAATTTTTTTATGTCCCCTGGTTTTGCCCAAGTAACTTTCATACTACACATTCCCTTTGAGTTATTGTTTGTTGGCTACTTTATGAAACGTTAGTGTCAATATATTTTATAGAAAATTCCTGCTTTGAAAGAAAAAATAAATAAACTTATTATGGGTCCAACAACCCCGCCCCCCCCCACCCCTTAGGCTTCCATGCTATAGAAAATTTCCCTTAGTAGGATTTCGTATTTCTCATCTCTACAACAATGCAAGTTAGTTTCTCGTTGGGTGGTATTCTTGATATTCACAACAATCGGTTTACTTTCAGAGGGAGTGATTGTTGATGTCAGTCAGCTGTTATTTATCTTGTAAACTTGCAGTGAGTTAGTGCAGTTCCCAACACGTAGGCCTCCAGTAACTTTGGCGTCCTACACAGCAAAAACGGAACCAAGTAAAAACTTACTGATGTTTGGCAACAGTGCACCAAGATAAAGGCACTGTTGGAGGAGAGAAGAATAAAACCGAGATAAATGCATATTATAATTCCACTAAAGGTGGAATTGATACCATTGATCAAATGGCGCGTATGTACACCTGCAAGAGGGGAACAAAGAGATGGCCTCTATCTGTATTTTACTCTCTCATCGACATTTGTGCTATCAATGCAACCACCATATACATCCAGCAACATCCAAGATGGAATGAAAAGAAACACAACAAACGGAAACTTTATCTTCTGCAAGCTGGGATGGAACTAGTGAAATTGCAGGTAGAAGAAAGAAGTGCCAATGGAAGACGGTTATCTAACCAAATTGTTCAATCAATGGAGACTATTCTACAAAAGAAAATCAAAGAAGTGACAACAGAAGCACGTCAGGCTCCTGCAGGGAAAGGTCGGTGCCATATTTGTGTAAGAAAAGCTAAAACAAAGAAGCAGAAGTACAACTATCTATGTAAACCAAAACAGTATTATGGACAGTGTCATAAGCATGTGTGTACACACACATTCAGAAGAAATTGTGAAGTGTCTCTCTTGCCTTGAAATTGAGGACTCAGAGTAGTCTATTGTATATGAACACATCTGTATTTTGTATTGCAATACATAAACCGATGCCTTAGTTAAAATACATAAACCATTTTGAAAGTTGTAATTTTTCATCAGTAAACTTATTTAATACCTGTGGGTTCGCCGGACCCAATGCCCACCAGCCACAGACTGCACACAGCACAACCAGTGATTTTCATACAGAACGCTAGGTGACGTTACCAACATAAAAACCTAAACAGCTTACTTACAAACGCATTGGTGCTTTGTGCGTGTTTTTCCTACGCTCTGGTTTTCATACCAGAATGGAAGATGAAGAATACGATGTTGACAGCGGCTGGCGATCAATACCTTCGAATGTAAACGCAGCACACGACTTGAATGTGCTGTGCCTGTCACAGTGTTAGCACATCACAGAGACAGGCAGCGGCAGTGGCGGAGCGGCGTACTCACTTGGCGTTCTTGGGCGCGAAGCTGTCCATGTCGGCCGACTCGTCCAGCAGCTGGCTGCTGCAGTGGTGCGCAGGCGACGTGTGCGAGCCGTAGCCGTCCGGGTTGAGCTGCAACACAAGAAGGCCGCGCGGCGGTCAGCGCTCTCTGTCCAGCCCTGCCTCCTCCGTCCTCCAGCCTCCAGCACGCGCGCTGCTCTGCTCTGCTGGCCCCAGCGCAGAACCAGCACCACGCGCCACACAGCAGAGGCAGCCGCCGCCGTCCGCACAGCCTGGCTGGCTGGCTTCACTCGTACTACCAGCTCACCCATCTACAGCATTTCACTGTGTGTCACCATGTCTACATCTACATCCATACTCCGCAAGCCAGCTGACGGTGTGTGGCGGAGGGTACCTTGAGTACCTCTATCGGTTCTCCCTTCTATCGCAGTCTCGTATTGTTCGTGGAAAGAAGGATTGTCGGTATGCCTGTGTGTGGGCTCTAATCTCTCTGATTTTATCCTCATGGTCTCTTCGCGAGATATACGTAGGAGGGAGCAATATACTGCTGGACTCTTCGGTGAAGGTATGTTCTCGAAACTTTAACAAAAGCCCGTACCGAGCTACTGAGCGTCTCTCTTGCAGAGTCTTCCACTGGAATTTATCTATCATATCCGTAACGCTTTCGCGATTCCTAAATGATCTTGTAATGAAGCGCGCTGCTCTCTGTTGGATCTTCTCTGTCTCTTCTGTCAACCCTATCTGGTACAGATCCCACACTGCTGAGCAGTATTCAAGCAGTGGGCGAACAAGCGTACGCTAACCTATTTCCTTTGTTTTCGGATTGCATTTCCTTAGGATTCTAGCAATGAATCTCAGTATGGCATCTGCTTTACCGACGATCAACTTTATATGATCATTCCATTTTAAATCACTCCTAATGCCTACTCCCAGATAATTTATAGAATTAACAGCTTCCAGTTGCTGACCTGCTATATTGTCGCTAAATGATAAGGGATCTATCTTTCTATGTATTCGCAGCACATTACATTTGTCTACATTGAGATTCAATTGCCATTTCCTGCAACATGCGTCAATTCGCTGCAAATCCTCCTGCATTTCAGTACAATTTTCCATTGTTACAACCTCTCGATATACCGCAGCATCATCCGCAAAAAGCCTCAGTGAACTTCCGATGTCGTCCACAAGGTCATTTATGTATATTGTGAACAGCAACGGTCCTACGACACTCCCCTGCGGCACACCTGAAATCACTCTTACTTCGGAAGACTTATCTCCATTGAGAATAACATGCTGTGTTCTGTTATCTAGAAACTCTTCAATCGAATCACACAATTGGTCTGATAGTCATATGTTCTTCCTTTGTTCATTAAACGACTGTGGGGAACTGTATCTATCGCCTTGCGGAAGTCAAGAAACACGGCATCTACCTGGGAACCAGTGTCTATGGCCCTCTGAGTCTCGCGGACTACAGAGTAGATTTGTAGTCTCCAGAAAAGTCATTATACTCTAATATAATACGTGTTTCAAAATTCTACAACTGATAGACGTTAGAGATATAGGTCTATAGTTCTGCACATCTGTTCGAAGTTCCTTCTTGAAAACGGGGATGACCTGTGCATTTTTCCAATCCTTTGGAACGCTACGCTCTTCTAGAGACCTACATAAACTCAGCTAGATGGAAGTGATGATTATAAAGGCCCGAGCGGTTCTTGGCGCTACAGTCTGGAACCGCGCGACCGCTACGGTCGCAGGTTCGAATCCTGACTCGGGCAAGGATGTGTGTGACATTCCTTAGGTTAGTTAGGTTTAAGTAGTTCTAAGTTGTAGGGAACTGATGAGCTCAGATGTTAAGTCCCATAGTGCTCAGAGCCATTTGAACCATTACAAAGGCCATTTACGAGCCTGGAAGTTAGATACCCGGGCGAGTCAAATGAAAACCTTATGTTTGTTATTACAAATCGAAATTTCGCGCCGTCTTCTCTGGAAAACCGGAGACAAGTGGTATCATTTCATGGAGCAACATCACAAGAACAAAAGCTGGAACATGGAGTACCCCAAGGGTCCGTCATAGGGCCTCTCCTGTTTCTTATTTATGTCAATGATATGGGTTATGCTGATATGGATATGCTGGAGGAATTAGATTAGGAAATGAGACACTTAAAGTAGTAAAGGAGTTTTGCTATTTGGGGAGCAAAATAACTGATGATGGTCGAAGTATAGAGGATATAAAATGTAGACTGGCAATGGCAAGGAAAGCGTTTCTGAAGAAGAGAAATTTGTTAACATCGAATATAGATTTAAGTGTCTGGAAGTCATTTCTGAAAGTATTTGTATGGAGTGTGGCCATGTATGGAAGTGAAACATGGACGATAACTAGTTTGGACAAGAAGGGAACAGAAGCTTTCGAAATGTGGTGCTACAGAAGAATGCTGAAGATTAGATGGGTAGATCACATAACTAATGAGGAGGTAGTGAATAGGATTGGGGAGAAGAGAAGTTTGTGGCACAACTTGACTAGAAGAAGGGATCGGTTGGTAGCACATGTTCTGAGGCATCAAGAGATCACGAATTTAGTATTGGAGGGCAGTGTGGAGGGTAAAAATCGTAGAGGGAGACGAAGAGATGAATACACTAAACAGATTCAGAAGGATGTAGGTTGCAGTAGTTACTGGGAGATGAAGAAGCTTGCACAGGATAGAGTAGCATGGAGAGCTGCATCAAACCAGTCTCAGGACTGAAGACCACAACAACAACAAATGGGTTATAACAACAATATGTTACAGTTTGCTGATGACACCACCCTTTTTGCCAAAGGAAGAACTGCTGCAGAATCACTCCAAGAAACAGATGTACTCTTCCAAAACATTAAAGAATGGTTCATCAAAAATAAAATTAAAATGAATGAAGAAAAAACACGACATCTCATATGCACCCTTAACAACATCGGATGCCATGATAATATGGAGGCTGTCAAATTGTTGGGCTTCATGATAGACAGGAAACTAACAATGAACGAACACACAGTGTACGTTTGCTCCAAGCTCTCTCGTGTAATATACCTTCTGAGGAGGTTGAAAGGTGTATTGAGTGACCAATATCTCGTAACAGTATATTATGCCCTATTCCATAGCCACATCAATTATGGCCTACTGTTATGGGGAAATTCTGCAGGTTGAAAGGATGTGCTACTTCTACAGAAAAAAGCTCTCAGAATAATCACATCAAGCAAAAGACAGGAGCACTGCAGGCCTATATTCAAGCAGTTACGAATTATGACAGTCTTCAGCCAGTATGTGTTTTTATGTTTCATCAGCGTGAAAGAAAACCAATGAGTTTTCAGCATGAGTCAAGATATACACAATCACAATACCCGTAACAAGAGGAGCATCGAAATACCCAGGTGTCGACTGACGGGAACGACAGACAGCTTTCCAGTGGTTGCCCTAAAAAATGGTTCAAATGACTCTGAGAACTATGGGACTTAACTGCTGAAGTCATCAGTCCCCTAGAACTTAGAACTACTTAAACCTAACTAACCTAAGGACATCACAAACATCCATGCCCGTGGCAGGATTCGAACCTGCGACCGTAGCGGTCGCGCGATTCCAGACTGTAGCGCCTAGAACCGCTCGGCCAATCCGGCCGGCGGTTGCCCAAAAGGTGTTCAACTCACTGTCTCAAGAAGTGCAATCCCTGCCGCTAGGAACATTCAGAAGGAGAGTAGCACAGGACCTGAAAGAACGCCCATTGTACTCCATTGGTGAATTCTTTAATAGTGACCAAAGTAAATGGACAAACAAATATTGTTTCTATTAAGTATAAATGACTTAATTTTGTGAATATTTTTTTAAATGTATGTATGTAATTAACTTGACGCAGTCTGTCCAGTCATGGCTGGTAAACGACGCAGCTCTAGTAATAAAGTAATATAAGTTGGTAAGCGTGCAGAATGGCCTGTAGGTGGCAGAATAGTGCAGATGCACACATATCCTCGCTGTATCATTATAATAATGGCCGCCCCACTTGCGGCTTGCACCAGGGAAGAACACCGTTCTGTTATTCGGTTTTTGCGTAGTGAAGATGTGAAACCTAGTGAAATTCATCAACGAATGAAATTTCAGTACGGTGATGCACGTTTGTCATAGCAGCAAGTCTACGAATGCAGTAGGAAATTGGGAAATGGTGTGACTTCAGTGGAAGATGCTCCTCGTCCAGGTCAGGCACAACGAGTTGTGACTCCACAGAACATAGCAGCAGTTGAAGCCATTGTGAAAGAAAACCGCCGAGTGACTCTGAATGACACTGCAGCATGTTTACAGATTAGTCATGGGGGCAGCACACCACATTCTGCATGATGTGCTCCAGTTTCAAAAACTGTCTGCAAGATGGGTGCCACGGCAGCTGACTCCTGAAATGAGAGAACTACGTGTTGATGCTTGTGAAGAACTTCTTCGGCGCTTTGAACGAGAAGGTGATGGCTTCCCTGCAAGAATCGTTACTGGGGACGAAACCTGGGTTAACTTCCACCAACCGGAAACGAAGAGAGCGAGCAAGAAAAGGCGCCATTCCTCATCACCAAAACCAAAGAAGTTTGAACAGAACCATCAGCAGGGAAGGTTATGCTGACTCTCTTTTGGGACGAAAAAGGCGTCATTCTGGAGCATTACATGCCTAGAGGGACCACTGTCACCAGTGCATCATACACACATCTCCTAAATAATCATCTGCGCCGGCCGGTATGGCCGAGCAGTTCTAGGGGCTTCAGTCTGGAACTGCGCGAACGCTACGGTCGCAGGTTCGAATCCTGTCTCGGGCATGGATGTGCGTGACGTCCTTAGGTTAGTTAGGTTTAAGTAGTTCTAAGTTCTAGGGGACTCATGACCTCAGATGTTGAGTCCCATAGTACTCAGAGCCATTTGAACCATCTGCGGCCTGCAATCAAATCAAAGCGACGTGGATTGCTGTCAGCAGGTGTCCTTTTGCAACATGACGATGCAAGGCCCCACACTGCCCGTACAACAGTTGCAACAATCACAGACCTGCATTTTGAGTGTCTTCCTCATCCACCATACTCACGAGACCTTGCCCCAAATGATTTCCATGTGTTTGGACCACTCAAAGGCGCAATGCGAGGAAAGAAGTTCCGTTCTGATGGAGAGGTACGCCACGCGGTGCATTAGTGTTTGCGCAGACTACCAAAACAATTTTTTTCTAAAGGAATTTATGCACTTTTTAAGCGCTGGAGGACTTGCATTGAGCGTGGGGGAGATTATGTTGAAAAGTGATACAGCTTTGTACCACTTCTGCACAATAAATAATATTTTTAAAAAATATTTAAGGTTTTCATTTGGCTCACCCTCGTAATTGGTAGTCTGTCTGAGACACTAGACCCACAGAAAGGCGGGTTTACAATACATTCCCAAGCATCAAGAACAGGTTCCAACTGCGCGACATTGCCCCTACTGGAGGTCCCTATTCAACAGGTGACGGTAAATATCCCAAGCATTTGCGTCGAGTGGGATGTTGTAACACGCCAACCTGTGAATGTGGGGACAAAGGCTCTGCTGATCGCGTCGTTTTTAGTTGTCCCATTTTTCGGGAAGAGAGAGACTGCAGACAGTTTGACTTCGGTCTGAAAACAATTCTACGTGATCAAAAATTGTGGACTACAGTCAATATGATTGCACGTAGGATGTCTAAAAGACACCTGTTTAACTTTGAGTTTATAAGGTCAAGAGGGCGCTCTGACTATCAAAATAACGTCAACAGATCACAAGAAGCGTTTCCCCCACTCGTAGATAATGATAGGCACATACAAATTTCACTAAGAGGAACTTTAAAATTCAGATATACGAGAGTTGGAACTTACACAGTGCCAACTATTTACTTACAACCGATACAAAAGAGTTACATGTTTGCACCTGTTACTGTCCTTCAAAGTAGTCACCAGCGTTGTGTAGAACCCGTTGCCAGAGATGTGGAAGGCGTAGTATACCGTTAGCAGAGCCTGTTCTGTTGAAGGGGCGAATGGAGCGTGTAATACTAGTAATTTTCGCCTCACAAACATTAATATACGCTCAATAGTAAAGGTCTGATGGCCTGAAGTTATCGAACAATTGTAAAGTAAAAGAAATGAACCATCGCATACAGCGACAGAATCTATTATTCTTTACCTTTGCCGTTCTTGCGCGGTGCCTGTAAATCTCTATGTACATGTATCGTTTAATGATTTAATGTTTTTTTAAGACAAATGAGGCATCGGGCGCCTCACCTTTTACTGTTTGTATTCCATGAAAGGCGGGCGCGGACTTGCTGCGTTCCGCAACGGTATTTTATATTTTATGTGAAAATATTCAATAAATGCGCTAATTTTTATTTTTCCAATCAGAAAACATGTAGTTTCTTGTAATTGGCTACGAAAAGACAGCATCAAGAGGATATTTTGACTGTTACGTGTAATGTATTTAACCACAATTGTCATCTATTGTAATTTAATATGGAAAGGTAGGTAGCATTAAAAAACGTGTGTTAAAGATAAGTGTGGTTATTTTAGTAAATTAACCTTAATCATTTCCATCTCCTCATTTACTAGAATGTTAATTATTTTGTGTTAGTTCATCACCAGAAATTACGATCACGCTGATGGGCCGAACGCAGCATGAGGCAGAAGGAGCATTATCGTTTTCCTATTATTTCTGAAGCAATTCTTTTTTTTTTAATTGTGTAGTGTTGCATTTCTTTTAAAGTCTATAAATCTTCTGGTCCCTTAGTGTTGATCCGGGTATGACTACATCGTGACTATAAAAATGCACAGAAATGATAATGTTTCTTCCGAACGATCACAAATAAATCAATCTGCTGCTCTTATTCAAGTGTGTATATATATACACTCCTGGAAATGGAAAAAAGAACACATTGACACCGGTGTGTCAGACCCACCATACTTGCTCCGGACACTGCGAGAGGGCTGTACAAGCAATGATCACACGCACGGCACAGCGGACACACCAGGAACCGCGGTGTTGGCCGTCGAATGGCGCTAGCTGCGCAGCATTTGTGCACCGCCGCCGTCAGTGTCAGCCAGTTTGCCGCGGCATACGGAGCTCCATCGCAGTCTTTAACACTGGTAGCATGCCACGACAGCGTGGACGTGAACCGTATGTGCAGTTGACGGACTTTGAGCGAGGGCGTATAGTGGGCATGCGGGAGGCCGGGTGGACGTACCGCCGAATTGCTCAACACGTGGGGCGTGAGGTCTCCACAGTACATCGATGTTGTCGCCAGTGGTCGGCGGAAGGTGCACGTGCCCGTCGACCTGGGACCGGACCGCAGCGACGCACGGATGCACGCCAAGACCGTAGGATCCTACGCAGTGCCGTAGGGGACCGCACCGCCACTTCCCACCAAATTAGTGACACTGTTGCTCCTGGGGTATCGGCGAGGACCATTCGCAACCGTCTCCATGAAGCTGGGCTACGGTCCCGCACACCGTTAGGCCGTCTTCCGCTCACGCCCCAACATCGTGCAGCCCGCCTCCAGTGGTGTCGCGACAGGCGTGAATGGAGGGACGAATGGAGACGTGTCGTCTTCAGCGATGAGAGTCGCTTCTGCCTTGGTGCCAATGATGGTCGTATGCGTGTTTGGCGCCGTGCAGGTGAGCGCCACAATCGGGACTGCATACGACCGAGGCACACAGGGCCAACACCCGGCATCATGGTGTGGGGAGCGATCTCCTACACTGGCCGTACACCACTGGTGATCGTCGAGGGGACACTGAATAGTGCACGGTACATCCAAACCGTCATCGAACCCATCGTTCTACCATTCCTAGACCGGCAAGGGAACTTGCTGTTCCAACAGGACAATGCACGTCCGCATGTATCCCGTGCCACCCAACGTGCTCTAGAAGGTGTAAGTCAACTACCCTGGCCGGCAAGATCTCCGGATCTGTCCCCCATTGAGCATGTTTGGGACTGGATGAAGCGTCGTCTCACGCGGTCTGCACGTCCAGCACGAACGCTGGTCCAACTGAGGCGCCAGGTGGAAATGGCATGGCAAGCCGTTCCACAGGACTACGTCCAGCATCTCTACGATCGTCTCCATGGGAAAATAGCAGCCTGCATTGCTGCGAAAGGTGGATATACACTGTACTAGTGCCGACATTGTGCATGCTCTGTTGCCTGTGTCTATGTGCCTGTGGTTCTGTCAGTGTGATCATGTGATGTATCTGACCGCAGGAATGTGTCAATAAAGTTTCCCCTTCCTGGGACAATGAATTCACGGTGTTCTTATTTCAATTTCCAGGAGTGTATATACATGCAACCTGTTTAGAGTTTCCAGATAACAAGTCAAAAATTCGACGAAAAAAATTGGAACTGAATTTAAATTGATGCTGCGGTCAACCAGTGGAATATACAGGGACTTTCAAAAAGGACTTAACAACTTTGAAAATTCATATAAATTAATTCTTAGTACCTACAGAGGTGAATTTAGTGTCAATTTGTAGGGAAGTACGTCAGGTTTTGTCCCCCTTAGTTCGCTAGCGCCGAATCGCACCGTTAGGAGCGCTAGCGGCAGTTGCATTAAAGATGCCTACCTTCACTGGACCCGAGCGTGCTAGCTGTGTGGTTTGGTTCAAGGAAAATAAGTCGGCGAAAATAGTTCAGCGGAATTTCCGTACCAAGCACGCTGAAGATCCTCCTAGTAGGCCTACAATTTATGAGTGGCATAAATGTTTTGTAGAAATAGGGTGCTCGGTAAGACATGGGAAATCACCAGGTCGTCCAAGAACATCTGACAACGTCGTTGAGCGAGCGTGACAGCGTTTTGTCAACAGCCCTACGAAATCGATCTGGCGTGCATCTCGCGAACTGCAAATCCCACATACGACTGTTTGGCGTGAGTTGAGAAACCATTTGCATCTGAAACCGTACAGATTGGCGATGCTACAAGTAATAAAAGACACTCATAAAATGGCTCGCAAGAACGTCTGAGCAGGTATGTTAAATCGATTACATGATGATGAACATTTCTTGGACTATATTATCTTTTCTGGCGAGTCGACTTTTCAATTACGTGGCAAGGCTAACACACACAACTGTAGGATTTGAGGCAGTGGAAATACGCATCAAACATGGCAGCACGTTCGTGATTGCCCTAAACTGAATGTTGTTGAGATCGATGAGGATGACCAAGAACGAAATGTTTACTTCATGCAAGATGCACCATCCTACCGCCTGACTGACGTCCGGAATTTTCTCAGTGAAGGCTTTCCAGGTCAATGGATTGGCCGAGGGACGGGCCGTGATGCGCCAATTACATGGCCCCCACGTTCCCGAGACCTGACACCATTAGACTTTTTTTTAATGGGGATTCAACAAGGATATCATGTTTGCACTTCCTGTGCCGGCTTCTCTACCTGAACTTAGAGCAAGAATTTTCGCAGCCACTGAGCAAGTTACACCTGCAATGCTACAGCGAGTTTCGGAAGATATTGACTTCCGATGGGATGTGTGCAGGATAACCAACGAAAGCCACTTACATCTTTAGCTGAAGGTAAAAAAACTTGATGTGTTCCTCTACAAAATAACACTAAACCCAACTCTATACCTTCTTTCAATAAATTTTATATGAATTTTTTAAGTTTTAAAGTCCTTTTTGAGATACCTTGTGCAAAGCTGCGTTTACATGGACCATATTTTTTAGCTACAGTGTCTGATAGGAAGTATCCTATTACATATTAGTGGACATCAACAAGGATTTCGCCCACCCCTCGCCTTTTTGATCATTTGAAGTCTATGGGGACATTCTCAAGTGGTTGAAATGGCTCTGAGCACTATGGGACTTAACATCTGAGGTCATCAGTCCCATAGGCTTAGAACTACTTAAATCTAACTAGCCTAAGGACATCACACACATCCATGCCCGAGGCAGGATTCGAACCTGCGACCGTAGCAGCAGCGCTGTTTCCGACTGAATAGCCTAGAACCGCTCGGCCACAATGACCGGCGGGACATTCTCAATGAGGTGTTTGAATCTCCGTTGAGGAATGACAGCCCATTATTTGTCAAGAAACCACAGAAGGTAGTGACTCAATTTAGTCACAGTTTCAATTCGAATCACTGGAAACCTCGGGGAGAGACGCATAATTAAGTTAACGTATTTTTCCTATTTTCATTCAATAATCCATGGAACACTGTTCTGGGTTAGCTTATCTTCAAGAAAGAAAGGTTTCATTGCTCAATAATGTACTGTAGGAATATGTGGTGCTTAGCCACGATCATCTTTTAGACATCTGTTTATCGACTTAGGCATTCTGACTAATGCTTTACAGCATATTTATCGCTCCTGAAGTTTGTTGTAAATAACCTAATTTAGGAACGATTTCGTACACAATTACAATAATAGAAGAAATAATGAATTTCATGGTTCCACATTGAGGTTGCCTTCAGCACAAAAACTAGTGCACAGTGCTGCCACGAACAGTTTCGATCACACACTTGTGAATGGTTCGCTAGTAGATATATTCATGCAGGGTGTTCAAAATGTGTCTAATACTTTGGGGCATTCGTTCTCGGCGACCTGCTTATGACTACCTCTGACACGTCTTCACAGAAGGGAACGTCTGGAGTGGAGTTATTAATATGCCACCTGGACGGTCAAACAGTGGGGCAATGTTGTTTCCACAGATGGGACCCGATTTGGTCCTGAGAGTGATTCTCGGTGGATTCGCATCTGGAGGAAACGTGGAACACAATTTAGGGACTGAAACATTGTGGAAAGAGACCGATGTCGTGGAGGATACCTAATGGTGTGGGCAGGGATTATGTTTACCACCAGAACCCCTCTTCACGAAATTGTACGGATGAATCGGGAAGGGTGAGCTGCTGTCATGTACCGTGACGAGATCTTGGGACCTCACGTGTGGTTGTTGCGAGGTGTTGTGAGCCCAGACTTCGTACTAATGGACGGTAATGCTCGATCTCATAGAGCACGGATGGTTGACGTTTTCTTGGAAACCGAAGATATTCTACGCACGGCATGGCCTACTCTCTCTCGCGAATTGAATCCCATAGAGCGTGTCTGGGATGCACTAGGGAGACGGCTCGCATCACGTCGCCATCCACCAATCACACTCCAAGGATGCGAGCAGCTCTGGAGGAAGAATGGGTCTCACTACCTCAACAGGAGACTCATGACGTCATTCACAGCATGCCCCGTCGTTGTCAGGCCTGCATTGCTGCCATGTGTGGTCACACCCCATACTGAGCACATTAATCTGTTGTCGGAATGTGTGTGTGTGTGTGTGTGTGTGTGTGTGTGTGTGTGTGTGTGTGTGTGTGTGTGTGTGTGTGTGTGTGTGTGGGCAAATCCATTAAGTTGGAATAAACGAAGGAATTTTGTGTCTACCTTTATGCATGTTGCAGTTGGTTACATTCTGTATTCTTTACATTGTTCCTGCTTCACCGCCACGTATTTACACTATTTTGTGACAAAATAAACGAAACCTTGCAAAATTTCCATTTGTTGCTTTAATTTTGGATGCCAGCATTGGCATTCCTTTCTTGAATCGAGTTGCTCACCTCATACAACGCACTAAACTGTGGGTTTCAGAGTGTCCATTATTATTCCAGCATAAACGATACGTACAGAGTTCATTTACTGCGAGTAAATTCCTCTACAACTTACTGAACTTGATTTGTCGTCCTTCTTGAATATTTAATCCTCGTTGATCCATTATGGACCGTACAACAACGGCTGGCATGAACTTCTAGATGCAACATTTTACCAACAGCCGTATGTATTGTGGAAATTTATTTTATGAACTTCTATCTGCTACCAGTTTCGGCATTACGTTAATGCCATCTTCAGACTCCACACGTCATAGTCGTAAAATCGCTATACACGGAAGGATCCACACTACTGGCCATTAAAATTGCTACACCAAGAAGAAATGTAGATGATAAACGGGTATTCACTGGACAAATATACTACACTACAACTGACATGTGATTACATTTTCACGCAATTTGGGTGCATAGATCCTGAGAAATCAGTACCCAGAACAGTCACCTCTGGCCTTAATAAAGGCCTTGATGCGCCTGGGCATTGAGTCAAACAGGGCTTGGATGGCGCGTACAGGTACAGCTGCCCACGCAGCTTCAACACGATACCACAGTTCATCAAGACTAGTGACTGGCGCATTGTGACGAGCCAGTTGCTCGGCCATCATTGTCCTGACGTTTTCAGTTGGTGAGAGATCTGGAGAATGTGTTGGCCAGGGCAGCAGTCGAACATTTTCTGTATCCAGAAAGGCCCGTACAGGACCTGCAACATGCGGTCGTGCATTATCCTGCTGAAATGTAGGATTTCGCAGGGATCGAATGAAGGGTAGAGCCACGAGTCGTAACACATCTGAAATGTAACGTCCACTGTTCGAAGTGCCGTCAATGCGAACAAGAGGTGACCGAGACGTGTAACCAGTGGCACCTCATACCATCACGCCGGGTGATACGCCAGTATGGCGATGACGAATAAACGCTTCCAATGTCCGTTCACCGCGATGTCGCCAAACACGGATGCGACCACCATGATGCTGTAAACGGAACCTGGATTTATCCGAAAAAATGACGTTTTGCCATTCGTGCACCCAGGTTCGTCGTCGAGTACACCACCACAGGCGCTCCTGTCTGTGATGCAGCGTCAAGGGTAACCGCAGCCATGGTCTCCGAGCTGATAGTCCATGCTGCTGCAAACGTCGTCGAACTGTTGGTGCTGATGGTTGTTGTCTTGCAAACGTCCCCATCTGTTGACTCGGGGATCGAGACATGGCTGCACGATCCGTTAGACCAATGCGGATGAGATGCCTGTCATCTCGACTGCTAGTGATACGAGGCCGTTGGGATCCAACACGACATTCCGTATTACCCTCCTGAACCCACCGATTCCATATTCTGCTAACAGTCATTGGATATCGACCAACGCGAGCAGCTATGTTGCGATACGATAAACCGCAATCGCGAATGGCTACAATCCGACCTTTATCAAAGTCGGAAACGTGATGGTACGCATTTCTGCTCCTTACACGAGGCATCACAACAACGTTTCACCAGGCAACGCCGGTCAACTGCTGTTTGTGTATGAGAAATCGGTTGGAAATTTTCCTCATGTCAGCACGTTGTAGGTGTCGGCACCGGCGCCAACCTTTTGTGAATGCTCCGAAAAGCTAATCATTTGCGTATCACAGCATCTTCTTCGTGTCGGTTAAATTTCGCGTCTGTAGCACGTCATCTTCGTGGTGTAGCAATTTTAATGGCCAGTAGTGTATATAACTGGACTCGTGAATCAAATCGTTATGCAACAGCTCTGGTGGCCAGGCGACACTATACATACGGCTGTTGGTAAATTATTGCATAAAGGAGTTCTAGAATACTGGTTTTGTGAGTGATGTTTTCCATTATTATGGTACTTACTTCTTTATGAAGCAAAGCTTCAGAAACCTGAGGAACCTAGTTTTAAATTCCCCTGAAGAGTATTTTATAAGTTCGCTATTTATATCATCACTTCCCGCTGACTTCCGGTTCTTTGCATGTCTGAGAGCACACTCTGTTCATTGTGATTTGATTCAAGGTGCTAATTAAAACTTTATGACAGTTTCTAACAATACACCACTTGCAAAGTTATTCACTGTGGATAGTATCGTCAGAATAGAAATAATGAAGTCACTGTGAAAAGGTCATTAATTTTGCATTTATCTTGAATGGATTACCAATTAGATTTCGTCGAAGTCGTTATGGCTCATCTTGTTGATTCTAGGGTGATTCCACTTTGGGTGCTAGAAGGTGCGGATCTGTGTTTTAGCAATATTTGAAGACCTAATAACTATTGCGTTTTTCAGGAAATTCTTAATGATCAATCAGTCCCAGTGGCATGGTAGAAATAATTTTTGACTTGGTGTTCACGATCCACATTTTTAGTAAACTTCTTGTAAATTCGCATCATCAAGAAAACAGTTTTGTATCAATCTTCACATATTTAATTTCCACTTTAACTGAACACAAGACTTGACTGTTCTTTTACAACGCGAAATAACAATATAACTTCTGCAAAGTGAAGCAAACACTGCTCTGTGCGCATTTATGCCAAAACGATTACAAGTAAGACAAAGATTATGACAGTCTCACAGAAATGCATACACACAAGAACCATATCACTGTAATATATCGATACATCGGAGTACCTATACATTAATAAAACCAAATGTGAATATTGTAACAAAAATATGTCTGTTACTTCGCAGAAACGTAGTTCGATATTACTGGTATCGAAAACTGTGGTTGGAGTGCCGTAATGGTCACGTAAATAAAGAACAATTACAAGTTCTACTTCTTCAATGCACGTCATGTGGCATACGTCTTGAGCCACACCCTTTAGGCATTGAAACTGGGTATTCACAACAACAAAACTGTGATTAGACATGTGTGACGTCCCCAGTGCTCTCTTGGCAGTGTCGAAGTTTTTTACGTTTTGTGCGCGTAACGCGGTATTGGCCCTCCCTCGTACTGCCCCGGGCGGCACGGCCTGGCAATCTGTCGCAGTCCACAACAGGCGCAGCAGGTGGGACGTCGCTTGGGGCGGAGGCCGTCGGCCCTGGTGCCTCCCTCGACCGCTCTGCTATGCTATGCTCCCAGTTTTGCCAATAAAGGCTGCGGAGGCGCCGGCAGCAGAGGTGCTCGTAAACCGCCGCCGGCTGCCGCCGCTCCTCCACCGCCACCAACAGCCGTCAATAAAACCAGACCAGCCCCTTTACAATCTCTTTGCCGCCTGCAGCGAAGTGCGTCTCTCTCTCTCTCTCTCTCTCTCTCTCTCTGTGTGTGTGTTCCCCCTCCCCTCCCCCCGCTCGTGCCCATTTGCTTTCTGTGTACAGGCGCGCACACACTACAAAGCTTGACAGGAACGAGATACCGAGAGATATTACTTGTCACACGGCTTCCTGTCACCACCTCTGCCTTCTTCTCCCGGTTCCAAGTGTCGTGGTTTGGACCCATACGAAGCCAGTTTAAATGCAGTCTGGGAGCACGACGAGTACAGCATTTATGTAAACTCCACCGTTTCGCAGACTAGATTTCCGAAGGAAGGAAGGGAAAATACGCTTTAGCGTCCTCTTGAAGACGAAGTTATTTGAGACGAAACCTAACCAGCGACTGGGGAAGGAAATGGGCTGCATCCTTTTCAAAGAAGCCATCTAGGCATTTGCTTTAAGCTACTTAGAGCAGTGAAACTTCCTGGCAAATTAAAACTGTGTGCCGGACTGAGACTCAAAGACTCGAACTCGGGACCTTTGCCTTTCGCGGGCAAGTGCTCTACCCAATGAGCTACCCAAGCACGCCTCACGACCCGTCCTCACAGCTCTACTTCCGCCAGTACCTCGTCTCCTACTTTCCAAACTTCAGAGAAGCTCTTCTGCGAACCTTGCAGAACTAGCACTCCTGGAAGAAAGGATACTGCGGACCCCCCCCCCCCCCTCCCCCCAACCCAGGCTGTGGCTAAGCCATGTTTCCACAATATCCTTTCTTCCAGGAGAGCTAGTTCTGCAAGGTTCACAGGAGAGCTTCTGTGAAGTTTGCAAGGTAGGAGACGAGGTACTGGCAGAAGTAAGGCTGTGAGAACGGGGCGTGAGTCGTGCTTGGGTACCTCAGTTGGCAGAGCACTTGCCTGCGAAAGGCAAAGGTCCCGAGTTCGAATCTCGGTCCGGCACACAGTTTCAATCTGCCAGGAAGTTTCATAACAGCGCACACACTGCACCAGAGTGAAAATCTCATTCTACTTAGAGCAGTGGTTCGCAGCCTTTCTCGCATCATTACCTTTGCGTACAGTCAGATATTCTTCAAACACTTATTTTCAAAAGGACGAAAGATAACCGTTGGTTTTTGTATGCGTGCTATTAAACTATGAACTGATGAGTCAACGACATACCTGGTACTACTTATTTCTAACAATGTAAAATGATGAGGCATTTCTCAGTGCATTGTTAGTCCTACCTAGAACTCCTCCTCATAAAAGAAAGTGAGGACAGACACTTTTTGTAAAAGATGCACAACCCCTCTCCCAGTGACATTTGTTCCACTCACACACACACTACACATATAAATCAGCTACGTTATGATCCGACGATGGCACCTTTAGTGTGTTGAAACCGGTCATCTAGTAAACAGTGTTTAAGCGATCTTGGCTTTTGAATTATTTCTACAACAGAGTGATCGCCCCCACAACACACTATGTGTTCACTACTTCATGAGATACTTTAACACATGTGATGTATATTTCTCAATTTTAGTATAAAAGAAGCGTGGTCCAAGGTAGTAGGTGGACTGTGCGAGTAAGATGATTATACATTCGTTTCACAAGCTGTAACCTCCACCACATTGTGTCACGTGTTAATGTTAGTATTCGAAATAAATTAATTATTGTTAACTTATGTAATCAGTATTACATACACTCTTAGAAAATAGTGATAACAACGATAACCTTTAAGAAATTATTTACTTTAGAGACCGAAACACAACTGAACAATTTGTTTTTAGTCCTCAGAAAATTTAATTGCACCCCTCTCGGGGTAATCTTCTTCCGGCGCCATCACCGCGTACGCAAATCAGTGGCCTATTATTTACACGAATTACGTGAACTGTGCGTAGACGTCTAATGCCACATACTTCCACAATCCTACCAATAAACTGTCGGATCCCTGATATGCAGAATAAATCATGTACTTCGTTCCAAAGACGAACAAAAAGCTATCAAGCAGATGGTCATGATGTTTTGGCTCATCAGTATTCATCAAGTCTGTCTTCGGGTTGAAAACAACAACAACAACGACGATGACAATAACGACGACATAATGTAAAAATCTGTGACGTAGGAAGCGTGCTTTATGCTTGGGGCACTTCACTTCACCTCCAAAGTTGTGCGTTCAGTGGGATTTCCAAGTGTCGCTGTGTAATGGGAGCACCGTTAGCGCTTCAAATTTGGGAACACAGTGGCCTGTGAAGTCGAATGAGAACAACGAGATGACAACTCTGATTGCTTTTAACAGCAGACAGGACGACCACGCCGCTGCAAATCACGAGTCATTTTAATTGTGGACTCGTAACATCCAGAACCATCTCCATGCACAGGTGCCACGAATTCACATCTGTACCGATGCTTACTGCACTCCACAAAGCTAGAGATGGGGGATCCGCTCCTGAACTGATTCATAGAGTTGAATCTTTCAAAGGAGTGAACAATCAGTGATTCAGAAAAAAAAAAAAAACGGTAGCTCCAAACGTTTCACACAGCAGAGAGAGAGAGAGAGAGAGAGAGAGAGAGAGAGAGAGAGTCTGAGCAGGTCAGCGGGGCCTATGCCAACACAGCCGGCGCCGGCCTCTGCCCTGCTTCTGTCTTGGCTGCCTGCATTGTGCAGTGCCCCATTGGATTTTGTTTCACATATGCCGTGCCGTCTCTGTGCTTCCTCTGCCGCGTGCAGTGTCTGGCGCACCTTAGCATCGCACTCCGTCGGCGATCGTTTCAGTCGCACGTCCTGCCCTCTGGGCGGTTGATGTGAGCAACAAGACAGAGAGCCTCCTAGCGGAGAACATAAGAACTACTTGCAACAAACTGCTCGCGAGAGAACGGACGATTTGTCTCGGAGCGGGTGGCTGGTGGCCGCTCACCGCTCCCCCCACCCTCGGAACTCGCCCACTCAATGCTCACCCCACCGTTCTCGACTCTAGCCAGAGCGTTGAGCAAAGCAACTCAGGTGTCACTCTGGTCTCTGCGGTCTTAGCTCACGCAGCAATACAGCTCGCGGCTCGACCAGCTTGACTCAGCGCCTCTGCATCGGAGTTCGTCTCTACTGGATACTGTTCTTCGTACTAATACCGATATGTATATTACATAATTATGTTATGTATACATCATTTGTTTTTATTTTATTTTTATTTGTTTAAACTGATCAGATGAGGTTCCCGACGACTCCTCTTACTATAGGATTTTTTATTATGGACACTCGAATTTACACTTTAATTACGAGCGAACCAATAAACGTATCGCAAAATGTGATACACCAATATTTTCCTTGTTTTATTCTGCGTAAGGCTATATGCAGCACTTTGGTCTTACAGTCAAATTTATATTTTTTTCTAATTGTAGTACGGATTTTGCGATTTTGGGCGTCTTCGGAAGGAAATGTTCACTTTAAAAATATATGGCTTGGGATGTATTTGTACGAGGTTAATGAAATTTTAATACATTATAGTCAAATACATTGTTAATGTAAATCTCAAGTTGCAACATTTTCCGATCACCGAAAACGCCACGATAGTGCAAAATAAATCGATAATCAAAAACTTTGTCATATCGTGAAAATTTCATAAACAATACAAAATTCTTACTCATTATCTGTGTTACTTCAAAATAGGAACAAATAAGATCAAAATACAGGTATAGTACTGGAATAAACCAAGTTTAAATGGCAATGTGCATTCCATTTATTTTCTATTGCGAATGAGTGGTGAGTCATGAAAAAGACCTAGTTCATTTCAGGGAGTGAACAGTTCTGATCCGATCTCTGAAAAGAACAGTTTTGCCCATCTCTACACAAAACACACAGAGGAGTACCATTCTGCCGTTGGACGCTGTAAGAGTGTCGCTGAAACACAGATCGCATTACACTATCACTAGTCGGTGGCAGGGTAGGAGTACATCGAAATCCAGATCACGCGATGCCTCCCACTTTCCTAATGGACACCGCTAAGGCCAGTGTGTGGAGGAATTCTCGTGTGTGAGATGTTAATACGGAATGAAATGGGGCCCCTAATACGTATGCCTCTGTCTCTCATCGGTTGCGCATATGATAACCCACCGTACGCTTGTACTGTTTCTTGAGCTTACAGTGTCTTCAGCAAGACAATGCACCACCCGGCCGCTCCCTCATTGTGTCCGAATGATTTGATAAGCACTCCATGGGCATGAAGTCCCCTATAAGCAATGTGTATCACAATTAATGAGAAAAACTGACACGAGAGAAACCTTAGAGCAGGGGCGGGCAGGAATTCTGCACGTGTGCGGTGCACATGCACGTGTGCAGTTAACAGGTGTTCTGCGTGCACACAGGGGCAAGCTGGCCACCCGCTTCTCTCCCCTCCCCACCATACCGTCTCTCCGCTTCTTCCTCTGTAATGCGTTTTGTTTCCTGGCCTGCTTTATTGAATGAAGGAATAAGGTTAGTAGGAGTGCTTGAAAGTAATCATCGTTTGAAAGAGTACCTATTACCTACGATACGTTTTATTTAATTATCACAGGTGGAGTTTACAATACGTTTAATATCTGGAACAAGATTTCTACATACAGACAAACGCAAACAGTTACTTCATTACTGATGTTTGCTCTTAACCGAGACTTATTAATTTTCATAACAGAAAAAAATCTCTGACAAACGTATGTCGAGCCAAACATTGACATTATCTTCGCGGCTTCACGATGGAGACGAGGAAACTTGCTGTGGAAAGTCGTGATAAAAATCTATCTCACGTCTTGCCAAAGGAACCTGTCTCTCAGACGAGAATTACGCTGTAGACCTATTAATTCCATTTGCAAACTGGGATGAATATCATTTACAGAAACAGCAGATTGTCTCGAGAACTATTCAAAACCTTGGGATAAGTAAGATATATCCCCAAATCGCTTGAGAAATTCCTCTTTTATTGCACTAAGAACGGCAACACACTGAAATTTATTATAATGGCGTTCAATATTAAACTTCCGTAGACCAGCGAGAATACTGTCACATATTATACATTTCCAATTTTCACGTTTTTGCACAGAGAAAAAATGATTCTCCCATTCCCTTTTAAAAGATAGCAAATCTCCAATTCCCCGTTTCCTTGATTCACCCTGCATTTTCCGGTTACTGAAATTCACTACGTAGTGGTCGCTTCGCTTCAACGTCCGCAGCTTAGCCTGGAACTACACTGCTGCAACCTGCCGGCTGTCGCCACTGCTCCGTTCGACGATTGCACGCGAGCAGCACACGTGCAGCGCTGTGTGCTCATGAGCCGCGTGCAACGTTTGCCCCTGCCTTAGAGTGTAAATACACTCCTGGAAATGGAAAAAAGAACACATTGACACCGGTGTGTCAGACCCACCATACTTGCTCCGGACACTGCGAGAGGGCTGTACAAGCAATGATCACACGCACGGCACAGCGGACACACCAGGAACCGCGGTGTTGGCCGTCGAATGGCGCTAGCTGCGCAGCATTTGTGCACCGCCGCCGTCAGTGTCAGCCAGTTTGCCGTGGCATACGGAGCTCCATCGCAGTCTTTAACACTGGTAGCATGCCGCGACAGCGTGGACGTGAACCGTATGTGCAGTTGACGAACTTTGAGCGAGGGCGTATAGTGGGCATGCGGGAGGCTGGGTGGACGTACCGCCGAATTGCTCAACACGTGGGGCGTGAGGTCTCCACAGTACATCGATGTTGTCGCCAGTGGTCGGCGGAAGGTGCACGTGCCCGTCGACCTGGGACCGGACCGCAGCGACGCACGGATGCACGCCAAGACCGTAGGATCCTACGCAGTGCCGTAGGGGACCGCACCGCCACTTCCCACCAAATTAGTGACACTGTTGCTCCTGGGGTATCGGCGAGGACCATTCGCAACCGTCTCCATGAAGCTGGGCTACGGTCCCGCACACCGTTAGGCCGTCTTCCGCTCACGCCCCAACATCGTGCAGCCCGCCTCCAGTGGTGTCGCGACAGGCGTGAATGGAGGGACGAATGGAGACGTGTCGTCTTCAGCGATGAGAGTCGCTTCTGCCTTGGTGCCAATGATGGTCGTATGCGTGTTTGGCGCCGTGCAGGTGAGCGCCACAATCGGGACTGCATACGACCGAGGCACACAGGGCCAACACCCGGCATCATGGTGTGGGGAGCGATCTCCTACACTGGCCGTACACCACTGGTGATCGTCGAGGGGACACTGAATAGTGCACGGTACATCCAAACCGTCATCGAACACATCGTTCTACCATTCCTACACCGGCAAGGGAACTTGCTGTTCCAACAGGACAATGCACGTCCGCATGTATCCCGTGCCACCCAACGTGCTCTAGAAGGTGTAAGTCAACTACCCTGGCCAGCAAGATCTCCGGATCTGTCCCCCATTGAGCATGTTTGGGACTGGATGAAGCGTCGTCTCACGCGGTCTGCACGTCCAGCACGAACGCTGGTCCAACTGAGGCGCCAGGTGGAAATGGCATGGCAAGCCGTTCCACAGGACTACATCCAGCATCTCTACGATCGTCTCCATGGGAGAATAGCAGCCTGCATTGCTGCGAAAGGTGGATATACACTGTACTAGTGCCGACATTGTGCATGCTCTGTTGCCTGTGTCTATGTGCCTGTGGTTCTGTCAGTGTGATCATGTGATGTATGTGACCCCAGGAATGTGTCAATAAAGTTTCTCCTTCCTAGGACAATGAATTCACGGTGTTCTTATTTCAATTTCCAGGAGTGTAGAAGCAAAAACGTGCTAGTAAACATGGATCCGAAAACGATCCGTTTGCGACACAACCGTGAATGCGCAGTTACGTACCGTACCTGACGCCTGCAGGAAACAGGTGTCCTACGTAGTATAAATGTACACCATGTGATCAAAAGTAACCGGACACCTAGCTGAAGATGACTGACAAGTTCGTGGCGCCCTCCATCGGTAATGCTGGAATTCAATACGGTGTTGGCCCACCCTTAGCCTTGATGCCAGCATTCACTTTCGCAGGCATATGTTCAATCAGGTGCTGGAAGATTTCTTGCGGAATGGCAGCCTATTCTTCACGGAGTGCTGGACTGAGGAGAGGTATGATGTAGGTCGGTTTCACCTGGCACGAAGTCGGCGTTCCAATACATCCCAAAGGTGTCCTGTAGGAGTCAGGTCAGGACTCTGTGCAGGCCAGTCCATTACAGGGATGTCATTGTCTTATAACCACTCCGCCACAGGCTGTGCATTATGAACAGGTGCTCGATCGTGTTGAAAGATACAGTCACCATCCCCGAATTGCTCTTCAACTGTGGGAAGCAAGAAGGTGCTTAAAATGTCAATGTAGGCTTGTGTTGTGATAGTCCACGCAAAACAAGGGGTGCAAGCCGCCTCCATAAAAAACACGACGACACCATAACACCACCGCCTCCGAATTTTACTGTTGGCACTGCACACGCTGGCAGATGACGTTCACCGGGCATTCGCCATACCCACACCCTGCCATCGGATCGTCACATTGTGTACCGTGATTAGTCACTACACTGACGTTTTGCCACTGTTCAATCGTTCGATGTTTACGCTCCTTACACCAAGCGAGGCGTCGTTTCGCATTTACCGGCCTGATGTGTGGCTTATGATCAGCTGCTCGACCATGAAATCCAGGTTTTCTCACCTCCCGCCTAACTGTTATAGTACTTGCAGTGCATCCTGATGCAATTTGGAATTCCTGTGTGATGGTCTGGATAGATGTGTGCCTATTACACAATATAGTCCTCTTCAACTGTCGGCAGTCTCTGTCAGGCAACAGACGAGGTCGGCCTGTACGCTTTTGTGCTGTACGTGTCCCTTCACGTTTCCACTTCACTATCACAACAGAAACAGTGGACCTAGGGATGTTTAGGAGTGTGGGAATCCCGCGTACAGACGTATGACAAGTGACACCCAATCATCTGACCACGTTCCAAGTTCGAGAGTTCCGCGGAGCGCCCCATTCTGCTCTCTCACGATGTCTAATGACTACTGAGGTCGCTGATATGGAGCAGGTCGCAGCACAATGCACCTAACATGAAAAACGTACCTTTTTAGGGGTGTCCGGATTCTTTTGAACACACAGTGTATGATCTTGAAAAATCAAGCTATGTCATTGAAACAAGATGATGGTGTTAATACTTCTTTGCGTACTCATCCTTCAATGTTTCGCAAACATGGGTGTCTTGGCAGCGACCTTAGTTCGGGAAGTCTGCATTTCGGCTGTCCAGGAAACGTTCCGCCACGAAAATCACATCTTCGTCATTCTGGAAAAGCCTGCCAAGCAATGGTTTCTTCATCAGAGGAAAGAGGGAGAAGTCAGTGGGTTGAGGCAAAGTTAGGTATCCCATAAAAGTTCCATGTATGGCTGTGTACTGAGGCATTGTCGTGGAACAAATATAAGCCCTTGAATAGCTTCCCACGACGCATTGGGGTGTCAGCCTCCTGTGAGCTCGCCACGAGGTTTAGGCAGAATGTACCTGTGACGTCTGATCCCATACGAGAACGGTGTGTTAGCGCCACACCATGGCAGCGGCAGTGCCAACGAACACTAACCGTCACCTTATCTGCTCATGGTTGGGATCTTTGCCTTCTTTAGCGGTGGTGAATACACTCGTTACCATTGCTCGCTTTCTCCTTTATTCCGGGGTCATATCCACAGAGCCGGCATTCGCCCACGATGATTAGGCGGCTGAGTAAATTATTTGTCTTGGCTTAACACAGCTTATACATTACCGCTGCTGCCTCTTTTCGGGGATTTTGAATGGGTCTGAGCGGGTGGGGGGTGATGTTTGGTATGTTCAACAAGGTCGAGTCGTTGACATATTTTCACTTTTTCCACGTTTCCCTGGATAGTGACACAGCTGACAACGCCTAGAGGTCCTCTAATTCTCTTGCTGTTCCATGTTCTTCGCAGAAAGATGGTCTACCACTGCGTTCTTCGTCATTCAGACTTGTTTTACCACTCTGAAAGCGCCTCTCACACATCTCCACCGTGTCACATGGTGGTACATTGTTGCCGTGCCCTTTGAAAGGTGGCTACACTGAGCCACAGCGCCAGAGATCGCGCTAGAGAGTATTGTTCCGCCGCCTCCACTGGCAGTGATTATTGAGAACTCGTAGTGGGCAGTGCTTTGGGAGAACTCGTGGTAGTCAGTGCTGAGATGTCGTAGTGAGGAGTGTTTGTTGAGATGAGCTAGTAGGCAGTGCTTGCTGAGATGTGATACTGAAAAGTTCTTGTTGAGATGTGATAGTAGCGAGTCGGTGTGGAGAGATTGTAATGTCTAGAGTGCTTTTCATCAATATAAATTAAGGTAACAAACTACTTTTCTTTTCTTTCTCATTAGTTCAATGTCCTGAATAATGCGTCATTACAGGTTCAGTCAACAAAGCATCTGGCTTGTGTTCTTGTATTAGAGTGTAATTCTGGTTTTCTTGAGTAATTATGGTATTTCTATTTTCTTTAATTAATTCAGTATAAATGATATTTAAAATTTCTTGTGTTGTTGAAGAAGAACCGTGCCAGATGCGTACGTTGAGTCATACTTCCACACACAGAACAGTTATACTTGTGCTTTGGTTTCGTACGTTTTATAGTTGCTGGGGACTTAATTAATTAATTGTATTAACGAACATTTTCATTTCATTCTTTGTTGTTGTTCTATGCAGTCAGATAGCGTAATAATACTAGTCAGGGCCAACCGTTTACGAGACTTCGTAATCGGACAGCCAGCTACTAAAGCAAAAAATTAGAAAAATTATTTGCATTTTATTTTAATTAAGCCCCCATGCACGTTTTTTTTTACCTTAATTTATATTGATGAAAAGCACTCTAGACATTACAGTCTCTCCACACCGACTCGCTACTATCACATCTCAACAAGAACTTTTCAGTATCACATCTCAGCAAGCACTCCCTACTAGCTCATCTCAACAAACACTACTCACTACGACATCTCAGCACTGACTACCACGAGTTCTCCCAAAGCACTGCCCACTACGAGTTCTCAATAATCACTGCCAGTGGAGGCGGCGGAACAATACTCTCTAGCGCGATCTCTGGCGCTGTGGCTCAGTGTAGCCACCTTTCACCTTCCATTAACTTAGTGAGGACTATTGCAGCGTCGTTACTCTTCAAATGCGCTGAACGGCCGGCCGCGGTGGTCTAGCGGTTCTGGCGCTGCAGTCTGGAACCGCGGGACTGCTACGGTCGCAGGTTCGAATCCTGCCTCGGGCATGGGTGTGTGTGATGTCCTTAGGTTAGTTAGGTTTAAGTAGTTCTAAGTTCTAGGGGACTTATGACCTAAGATGTTGAGTCCCATAGTGCTCAGAGCCTTTTTTTTTGCGCTGAACGAATTAGCACACGATGCTGCACGTTTTCAGTGGGGTGCGCCATTTTGTTTTGCCTCCTCTAGCGGCGTGCTATGGTACAGCGGTGCGAAGATATCGATGTGTATCATGACGGGAAACACATAGTTGCTAACAAATAGAAACTTCAGCCATTTGACTGTAAATTACTGCTCATTTACTTCACACAATCATGATTTTGGATTTATAGCCATTCTCAAGCGCATGCTGAAGCGTCACAATAGATGTGACCTATCTACGTGACACGTCATCGTGAAAACACACTTATGGTCTTTTATGGACAATGACATGTCACGCAGACATGTCAAATATATTGTAATATTTCAACATTCACATGAGAATGGCTGTAAAGCCGAACTCGTGGTAGTGGGAAATAAATGAACAGTAAATTACAGTCAAACGGCGGAAATTTCTTTCAAAACGTTCTAATGGCTGAGGTCACCACGAAGAATGAACAAAATTAATTACATTAATTTTTTCGACGTGATAATTAAAATTTTATGTCTGCATCTCGGATAAATGATCTTAAAGATAACCTCGGAAGTTTTCTGTTCACGGCTGATGCTGCTAACACATGTAACTCACGGCGACTTGCGTAATTTCATTTTTTCGAGGTTATAATTAAAGGTTTATGACTACCACCGGTAGTTTCCGGGCATAAGGGGACATCAGAAAGATAACTGTAACCCACTCCAGCATTACACATGCTTAAGGCTGAGTGTGGCTAATTACACCTTGCAGCAATAGCACGACAAGCTGGGAGCTCAAAACGCAGCGTACAGCCTCACGACTCTGGAAACGTGTTACGGTACTACAGCGGGGAAAAAATCATTAACTCAATGTTAAAATAAATTACATGAATAATTTACGTCTAGTCTTAACAGATGACATACATGACACCCCCGTTCATTCGTGAACGAAGGCATTTTTGAAAAGCTCATTGTTTCTTCTTATCAAACTGCATACGAAAATAGTGGAATTGCCAGCCAAACTATATAAGAAGATAGTTTGAACACGAATTCGCTAGGCAGTTCAAGTCCTTTCATTACGTTGTTCGTTACGGTTTTGTAAAAGATATGAGAAATAGAGATCAGTATCGGACTTTCAGGTGAATGTGCGACTGCTACAAAGCAAACGACACACCTGTCTTTACTGCAGTTTATTTGTATCTCTATGAACCCCATCGTCTCAGTCCCTCCTGTTCAGAAGGGCAGTCTTCTTAAGTTAATGAGTTTTAGATAGTGTTGATTTTAAGGTCTTCCTAGCAACTATTGTATGCTGAGCGTGTGTTTATTTGCTGGAGATCAATAAATGTACATGAATGTATAAACCCTGAGGATGGGCACAAGCCCGAAGCCGGTCATGTGACAAATAAATAACCTTTTACTGTGACTGGTAGCGGAAATTTTTCTTCACTCTATAAAGGAACAGAGTTCAACAGACTCCACTATGGTTAAAATTCATATATTGTGGTTTTTATAAAAATGTACGTAAGTACTAGTAAGGTAAGAACACCGTGAAAGTATAAGAACATTTCAGTAGCAACCATCTTACTTCAAGAAGTGGGGACTGTTGACCTAAAGATTACAGAAATCGTTGCAGAACAAATTAATTACACTGGCGCCTGTATGCGTCATGTTTTACAGTTTGTGGTGTTTAGGTGTAGATGATGATGAAAGCGTGTGGCTCAATGCCCTAGTGTAAGTGTAAGCCTTTGAACCGGATGCCGCCTCAGTGACTTTCGTATTCGCGATCTACACCAGTTATTCAATCGGGGAAGGGGCCTTTAGTTTAACTTGGAATCCGAACTACGAGACCTTCTCGGCGATTCTCCACATCATTGAGCAGTGAACGTTAGATTAAAGACTGACTGAATAGTTCCGGGGTCCGACTGGAATTCGATCCCGCTACTGCCCTGTTTCAAACAACGCACTTCACCCCAAGACCAGTATGCCCGAGTGGATGTAGATGTAAAGTATTAAAGAGAAGCAAGGCAGCGGAGCGCCTGCAATCTTCATGTTTGCAACCCGCAATTACTCGTGCTGGAAGGGTAGTATACTACGTAGGCGCTAATTGCTGGAGTACGTGAAACACGAATGCGTCTACAATTTACTAACAACCATGTGAAATTCAGTTAATCGCTGTAATTTACTAACGTTTCCTCAAGGTAGAATGACGTACCTCTGCTGTTTGCCCCACAGTACGAGTTACCGATTTAAACAAGTCCTACGACGCTGAAGTATTTAATTTAGACTTAAGACATCCGAGTTATTTTTTAATTTGCTGAATGTATAAAATACACGTAACTTCAGTTGTAGCTCACCGTGAGTTGTCTATAAGTATAACAAATATAAACTATGCAACATAGAAAACTGACGTTATGCTAGAACTGCGGGCTAGCGGGTAGATTTCCACATAAAAGATAAGCAGATTGGTTGTAGCAACACACGCGAATGAATGATTCCGCAACAACTTGACGCTATTCTTATAGCAATTACAACAGTCTGGAAGCAGTAAATGAGGAATCAGGCGAATCATATTTCCATTTAAGCGCAAGGCTGCTGTAGCATGGATTCTTAAATAGCCTGCGTCGCAATAGGAATGGAATAAGTCCACTGCCATAGCCCCAGAGGTACAATAGGAAGTGTCATGTAACTTCTTGGCAGATTAAAACTGTGTGCCGGACCGAGACTCGAACTCGGGACCTTTGCCTTTCGTGGGCAAGTGCTCTACCAACTGAGCTACCCAAGCACGACTCACGCCCCGTCCTCACAGCTTTATTTCTGCCAGTACCTCGTCTCCTACCTTCCAAACTTTACAGCAGGTCTCCTGCGAACCTTGAAGAACTAGCACTCCCGAAAGAAAGGATATTGCGGAGACATGGTTTAGCCAGAAAATCTCATTCTGGAAACATCCCCCAGGCTGTGGCTAAGCCATGTCTCCGCAATATCCTTTCTTTCAGGAGTGGTAGTTCTGCAAGGTCCGCAGGAGAGCTTCTGTAAAGTTTGGAAGTTAGGAGACGAGGAACTGGCAGAAGTAAAGTTGTGAGGACGGGGCGTGAGTCGTGCTTGGGTAGCTCAGTTGGTAGAGCACTTGACCACGAAAGGCAAAGGTCCCGAGTTCGAGTCTCGGTCGGGCTCACAGTTTTAATCTGCCAGGAAGTTTCATATCAGCGCACACTCCGCTGCAGAGTGAAAATCTCATTCTAGGAAGTGTCATACCTATTTTACAAACCTTGAGAACGTAGTAACAGTTTCTAAGTGGAGCCTTTTTGCTATCTAAGAGTACATTATTTTAACAACAGCATCAAGCAAGACATAGCGGGAAGTTACATTTTACAGTCATGTAACAATGGTACCAAGCATTCATTATAATTTATCTGTTAGAAGTTTCACAGATGCGTTTGGAACATGTGAGTTTAAGAAAGCTGACTATCCTTTTAACTCTCTGTTTCACCGAGAAAATGTCTGAACTGCTAATGGAGACGGGTGGTTCCTACCAACGAGATGGTAGCCTCCAATAACTTCTACAATACATCACAGCTTGTTTCTCTTAGCTGTTGCCCACTGATATTGAAAATACTATTGAACTGACAAAACGAAAATATAAATTATCTTGAAAAGTTTTGAAAGGAAGGAAGAATAGGGTTTGACGTACCGATATGACAAAATCATTAGAAGCCGAGCAGAAGGAAATCGGCCGCATCCTTTTCAAAGGAACCATCCCGGCATTTGTTCTTTGCGATGTAGAGGAATCATCGAAAATTAGAAATGGACCGTAGTTTTCCCACAGTCGGCCGGCAGAACATCCGGACACTGGGTAACAAAGTTATAGCCTCATTTAAATTACTTGGCTTGTGACGTTCACGGTCCCAAGTTGCGACGTTGTAGCACAAATTTGGTCAAATAACAATAAAAATGACATAATAATCGATAATAAAAAGGTAACATCGTAGCCTGCACTGTTTCTCAAATTTCTAAATTTTCATTGGAAATCCTTATCCCGGCAGTGGACCAAGGAAGTCTAGGGTGCGCTACTTTAATTGAAGTTAAAGTCTGCCCATAAAACCAATGGTAGAACTTGTAAATCAGTCGCTCAAACTGCGGATTTTCTTGGCCCGCTGCCGGGATAGGACTTCCGATGAAAATTAAGAAATTTGGGAAACAGTGTATGCTATGATGTATTTTCATTAACAACTACTATGATGGCAATTTTATTGTTATTTGACATCTATTCCTTTTTATGCATTTTTGAAATCCGTAGATTTTGTTGTTGTGGTCTTCAGTCCTGAGACTGGTTTGATGCAGCTCTCCATGCTACTCTATCCTGTGCAAGCTTCTTCATCTCTCAGTACCTACTGCAACCTACATCCTTCTGAATCTGCTTAGTGTATTCATCTCTTGGTCTCCCCCTACGATTTTTACCCTCCACGCTGCCCTCCAATACTAAATTGGTGATCTCTTGATGCCTCAGAACATATCCTACCAACCGATCCCTTCTTCTGGTCAAGTTGTGCCACAAACTCATCTTCTCCCCAATCCTATTCAGTACCTCCTCATTAGTTATGTGATCTACCCATCTAATCTTCAGCATTCTTCAGTAGCACCACATTTCGAAAGCTTCTATTCTCTTCTTGTCCAAACTTCCTGACACTTAAATCTATACTCGAAGTTAACAAATTTCTCTTCTTCAGAAACGCTTTCCTTGCCATTGCCAGTCTACATTTTATATCCTCTCTACTTCGACCATCATCAGTTATTTTGCTCCCCAAATAGCAAAACTCCTTTACTACTTTAAGTGTCTCATTTCCTAATCTAATACCCTCAACATCACCCAACTTAATTCGACTACATTCCATTATCCTCGTTTTGCTTTTGTTGATATTCATCTTATATCCTCCCTTCAAGACACCATCCATTCCGTTAAACTGCTCTTCCAAGTCCTTTGCTGTCTCTGACAGAATTACAATGTCATCGGCGAACCTCAAAGTTCTTGTTTCTTCTCCATGGATTTTAATACCTACTCCGAATTTTTCTTTTGTTTTCTTTACTGCTTGCTCAATATACAGATTGAATAACATCGGGGATAGGCTACAACCCTGCCTCACTCCCTTCCCAACCACTGATTCCCATTCATGCCCCTCGACTCTTATAACTGCCATCTGGTTTCTGTACAAATTGTAAATAGCCTTTCGCTCCCTGTATTTTAGCCCTGCCACCTTTAGAATTTGAAAGAGAGTATTCCAGTCAACATTGTCAAAAGCTTTCTCTAAGTCCACAAATGCTAGAAACGTAGGTTTGCCTTTCCTTAATCTTTCTTCTAAGATAAGTCGTAAGGTCAGTATTGCCTCACGTGTTCCAGTATTTCTACGGAATCCAAACTGATCTTCCCCGAGGTCGGCTTCTACTAGTTTTTCCATTCGTCTGTAAAGAATTCGTGTTAGTATTTTGCAGCTGTGGCTTATTAAACTGATTGTTCGGTAATTCTCACATCTGTCAACACCTGCTTTCTTTGGTATTGGAATAATTATATTCTTCTTGAAGTCCGAGGGTATTTCGCCTGTTTCATACATCTTGCTCACCAGATGGTAGAGTTTTGGCAGGACTGGCTCTCCCAAGGCCGTCAGTAGTTCCAATGGAATGTTGTCTACTCCGGGGCCTTGTTTCGACTCAGGTCTTTTAGTGCTCTGTCAAACTCTTCACGCAGTATCGTATCTCCCATTTCATCTTCATCTACATCCTCTTCCATTTCCATAATATTGTCCTCAAGTACATCGCCCTTGTATAGACCCTCTATATACTCCTTCCACCTTTCTGCTTTCCCTTCTTTGCTTAGAACTGGGTTTCCATCTGAACTCTTGATGTTCATACAAGTGGTTCTCTTATCTCCAAAGGTCTCTTTAATTTTCCTGTAGGCAGTATCTATCTTACCCCTAGTGAGATAAGCGTCTACATCCTTACATTTGACCTCTAGCCATCCCTGCTTAGCCATTTTTCACTTCCTGTCGTTCTCATTTTTATGACGTTTGTATTCCTTTTTGCCTGCTTCATTTACTGCATTTTTATATTTTCTCCTTTCATCAATTAAATTCAGTATTTCTTCTGTTACCCAAGGATTTCTACTAGCCCTCGTCTTTTTACCTACTTGATCCTCCGCTGCCTTCACTACTTCATCCCTCAAAGCTACCCATTCTTCTTCTACTGCATTTCTTTCCCCCATTCCTGTCAATTGTTCCCTTATGCTCTCCCTGAAACTCTCTGCAACCTCTGGTTCTTTCAGTTTATCCAGGTCCCATCTCCTTAAATTCCCACCTTTTTGCAGTTTCTTCAGTTTTAATCTACAGGTCATAATCAATAGATTGTGGTCAGAGTCCACATCTGTCCCTGGAAATGTCTTACAATTTAAAACCTGGTTCCTAAATCTCTGTCTTACCATTATATAATCTATCTGATACCTTTTAGTATCTCCAGGGTTCTTCCATGTATACAACCTTCTATCATGATTCTTAAACCAAGTGTTAGCTATGATTAAGTTATGCTCTGTGCAAAATTCTACCAGGCGGCTTCCTCTTTCATTTCTTAGCCCCAATCCATATTCACCTACTACGTTTCCTTCTCTCCCTTTTCCTACACTCGAATTCCAGTCACCCATGACTATTAAACTTTCGTCTCCCTTCACTATCTGAATAATTTCTTTTATTTCCTCATACATTTCTTCAATTTCTTCGTCATCTGCAGAGCTAGTTGGCATATAAACTTGTACTACTGTAGTGGGTGTGGGCTGCGTATCTATCTTGGCCACAATAATGCGTTCACTATGCTGTTTGTAGTAGCTTACCCGCATTCCTATTTTCCTATTCATTATTAAACCTACTCCTGCATTACCCCTATTTGACTTTGTGTTTATAACCCTGTAGTCACCTGACCAGAAGTCTTGTTCCTCCTGCCACCGAACTTCACTAATTCCCACTATATCTAACTTTAACCTATCCATTTCCCTTTTCAAATTTTCTAACCTACCTGCCCGATTAAGGGACCTGACATTCCACGCTCCGATCCGTAGAACGCCAGTTTTCTTTCTCCTGATAACGACATCCTCTTGAGTAGTCCCCGCCCGGAGATCCGAATGGGGGACTATTTTACCTCCGGAATATTTTACCCAAGAGGACGCCATCATCATTTAATCATACAGTAAAGCTGCATGCTCTCGGGAAAAATTACGGCCGTAGTTTCCCCTTGCTTTCAGCCGTTCGCAGTACCAGCACAGCAAGGCCGTTTTGGTTATTGTTACAAGGCCAGATCAGTCAATCATCCAGACTGTTGCCCCTGCAACTACTGGAAAGGCTGCTGCCCCTCTTCAGGAATCACACGTTCGTCTGGCCTCTCAACAGATACCCCTCCGTTGTGGTTGGACCTACGGTACGGCTATCTGTATCGCTGAGGCACGCAAGCCTCCCCACCAACGGCAAGGTCCATGGTTCATGGGGGGGGGGGGGGGGTCCGTAGATTAAGTGGCTGATTTACAAGTTCTGTCATTGATCTTACGGACGGATTTTAACTTTAGTAACATAATCTCATTTTAACCCTTGTCTCACTAACCGGACAAAGGCACATTGAGAGCCGGGGAGTACTGAAGTGTAACAGTTTTAGCAATTGATATAAACTGATTACCATAGACTGCTTCACTCTCCGCGGCTTTAAAATGTATATCGTCTACAAAAAACATGTAATATCTCAAGTCACGCATGGATTACAACTGCATAACATGTATAAGCATATCAAAAACACATTCTTAATTTTAATTACGACCGGACTTATGATAATTTGTTTGAAATGGATGGAAACAATTTCATATTGATTTTTCCGTTTGTAACGCCGGAAATGCATATCCTCCTATTTCCATCTATTGCACTGCAATTTTTTTCCCTTATTTTGTTACCTGAAGATTTAACGTTTCTGTGTCTTTGTATATTGTAATTGTTTTACTATTTGTATATATATGCATTTATGTCGATGTATAATTGGTTTGTTTTGTAAATATTATTTGTATTTATACGTTGGGTCTGGCCTAGGGAAAACTATGCTATCGAACGAATACATCGATAGGTCGTGTGGAGAACCAAAGTGTTTAGGATCTTTGGTAGTGTTAACTCTGCCGCGTGGAGCGCGGGCAGAGCATGAGAGTGTCTGGCTGGGGTGGTGCAGTGGAGCAGGTGTGTTGTGTGACGCTCCCGCGAGTTGCCGCGCTTTCGCGGTTGGGCAGCATGTAATTGCGCTCGACTTGCTATGATAGTTTCTGACACGGTGTCGCGGACGGGAAGCATTAGCTGGCGCACATCAAGAGCCCGTTTCGCCTGGTGACCGTGTCGAGAAGAAGGCGCGCCAGCATCCAGCTTCTGCAACAGCGACGGCCGACAATGAGTGACTGTCGCCACCTCCTCGATCGACGGCTTCAAACCTTCAATCAACCAACAAGGAAGACTGGAAGCACGTAAAGTTTTAGAACTGTATGGCAGACCTCAGCTTTTCAGACTGTTCCATTTTCGTAACTATAATTACAGCAACTTAGCATGAACATTTGTTGCTCATTGTCCCAAATTGCATTACCAAGCAGTGTCCCTTCCTTTTCCGAAATGAACCCGAGTGTCGTTGAAATTCAAACGCCAGCATTAAAGTGATATAATTCAATTTCACTGCTTTAATTTCAAAGTTCAGTTAAAATATTCATAGCTGGCTACAATATTTGGATTACACAAGCACAAATTAAGAGTGCGAGTTTTGTTACCATATTTTAGCTTACCTGTGACTACAGCTCAGCTTGGTACGTACTAAATTTTACTATTGTTAATTGTTCAGAATCATTTAATTCAAGTTCAAAGTTAAATCTCTTATTTATAAATTGCGTAGATTCAAGTAGCTTTTGAAATGATTGTTGAGGTAGCCCAAGTCTAACTGTATTTTACTGAATTTCGATGTGCTTTAGAAAGAAAGCTCACTATTAACTTCAGTCACTAAATTAACTTTCGATTTTCCGGATTTATTAATTCTTTTGCTAAATTAAGTCAGAGTGTAGCGAAATTTATTACTTCTGACAAACTTTCAGTTTTCACACTACACGTGTCAACCTTCAGTTGCCACGCTTCTAGTGCTAATTATATGTGTAATAACCTTTCTTTTTCAGTTAATATAGTAATTGTCCTTAGGACTGGCGACCGTAATTTCCCAAATCTCAAGTATCTAATTACCGCTAGTTAATTGTTAACGTAACGGCTGCACATTTACTTTCTTTATTAACTTTACCCCTTTTCAAAATTAATTTCCAGCAGTTTCATTTGCATTTTTCCTTTCATTTAGATGTAACCCTGTCCTCCCTCTTTACCGACAGATAAACTTCGGTGACGATTGCTTTTCCCAAATTTCCATTAGGTACACGCGGTTTAATTTTTCACTGTCATTAAGGTCGATAAGTGAGGGGGAGGTTACACGTTAATGACCAAAATACATTGCACGGGAAGAGACATTTCTAAGGTTCTTTATTGCATTGCGTTCGCTGATACGGGAAACAGCGATTTTCCTTTTCTTTCTCTCTTGTCTATATTTAACTTGTGGCAAGTATCAAGTTTAAAGTCTACATCTTTCAACAAAAAACACTTAAACACTGTGAAATTCACGTACGATATACATATGATGTCTGAAAGTAAATCAGAAATCCATTGTTATTTTGAGTTAGGACCGGAGTTAACGTTCATTCTCGAATTTTCGCACCGGGGAGACTTTTGTACTGGAGAACTGAACGGCACACTGCTTTGCACAGCGGAAGCGGCAGCCAACAGCGCCATACAGCTCCCAATAGCTCGCAAACAAACATTCAACCGCTGACAGCGGATTCAAGCTTTAAAGATGCCAATTTTGTTGGTTCTTTCATTTTGTCACCTCCTATTTTAACTTTTTCATGTTCTCCCAATGTTCATCATCCAGTCTAAATTGGACTATAATACGAAGCAGCAGCTCACCCAACAGTGCAATAGGAGCGAGCCGTGTACGTATACTTGCGGGCGACTAGGACCAGGCTGAAAAGGATTCGGACCCTAAGGAAGGGCCTGGCCACGGTACACAGAGTGTCCCAAAATTTTAGGGTCAAAATTATACATGAGTTCAACGATCGTAAGTTAGTATTTTAAAATGGTTCAAATGGCTCTGAGCACTACGGGACTTAACAGTATTTTAAAATCAATACATATTTTAAAAGGAAGTGTACAATGTGCGTGCCGCTAAAACTCAAGAACTAGTCCCGGTGCGATCAAGAGAGTTATATCGTGTGGTAGCCCCCTATCCACCAACCATGAAGGTTCACGTTTGTACCTGAAGGGCGTGCTTTTAAAGATGTAGGGGCTGGGAAGTTTCGCCCACTGGAAATTTCTAGAACATTCCAGAACATTCGAGAGTATTCGTGAGCAATCCACAACATTCCGGAATGTTCCACAATGATCCGGGATGTTCTAGAATGTACGGGAATATTCTGGCAGAGTCCAGAAGGTTCGGGAAAATCCCGGGACATCCCCGGGACATTACAAAACACACTCGATTGTTGCAGAATGTTCTGGAGCATTGTGGACCATTCGAAACCTTCTTGGTATATTCTGGATTTCGCCAGTGGTCTTGGTCGGAATATAATGTAGTCTATATAAGTAGCTGAGAAACCCGGATTGGTGATGGAATTATAGGGGTGAGGAGGAGACGGACAGAGGGGGGAATAGAGCAGATTGAGAGAGAAATGGAGAAGGAGATGGAGACAGATTTGGAGTTTATTATATGGATAAAGATAAGGGGTGGAACAGATGGACGGAGAGAGGGATGGGTGGAGGTAATGGGCAAGGGCAGGAGGGATGGATAGAGAGCGATGAGATGTGGATAAAGAGAGAGGGGATTGGAGAGGAGGAGGAGGAGGAGGAGGAGAAGGAGAAGAAGAAGAAGAAGAAGAAGAAGGAGGAGGAGGAGGAGGAGGAGGAGGATAGAGGAAGGGGGAGGGAGGAGATGAACAGAGAGAGGGAGCAAGAGGAGATGAACAGAGATAGGAGGGAGGACGAGATGGATTAACAGAAGACTGAAATAAATAAAAACAACTCGTGGCACGCCAAGCTTCTCAGCCGGCAAAGGAATAAATGATCGGAAATGAATATTTCGGGCGGTATGGTATCTTGAATGAGCAAAGCGTGTGAGTAACGAGTTTGGGAGCTGCTTGCACTTCGTAACGAACAGGTGCCTGACGCTACTGCTGTAGTTGCGTTACCTCGAAAGACCAACACACGATCTTCCTCGATGCAGATGGGGCACCGCTCGTTACAGTAGCTTCCAGACACGATTTCAATGTCTGGAGCAGCATCATGTACTGCCCGTAACACGGAACGAATGTACGGAGAAAGGTTTCGCAACAGGTAGGCTGGTTGGTTAGGTATTACATGGATCTTTTGAACGATTCTTTTATCGAAATGATGTGGAATGAGTAAGTTAAATGTTTAGTGTTAACATTAATCAACACATTATTTTAGTCCTACTCATGCAACAACACTTAAAAACAATTATTTTACTGGTTATCAGTTTTTAAGTAAAAATTCGTCAATGGAATAGGAGTTGTCCAGGAGAAATGGTCTTAAGTCAGATTTGAAACTCGTTTTGCTACCTGTCAGACGTTTTATGTTAGTGGGCAAATGATCGAAGACTTTTGTTTCTGCATATTGACCTCCTTTCCGACACAATGACAGCTTTAATAATGAGTAATAAAGGTCATGTTTCCTTTTAGTTTTGTAGCTATGGACATCACTGTTCTTTAGCGAATATACGTATTGTGACAGCACAGCCAAAATGCCTAGCTCTTGTAAGAGGTACCTTCCCGATATCCGTGGGTGAACACCAGTCATTATTCTTACTGCTCGCTTTTTGTGTCATCAATACTTTCTTCCTTAGTGATGAGCTAGTACAGAAAATGATTCCCTAAGACATTATTGAGTGGAATTATGCAAAATATATCAGGAGATTGATTTGTTTTCAAGATTAGCAATTACACAAAGAGCAATAGTCGACAAAGAATGTTTTGCACGGCAAAAATTGAGGTCATTTGAGAGAAACTTAATCACTAATACCAGCAGACTTTGCCTTGAACGAATAGCTAGAAGTTTACACTGTGGAAGCTTCGTTGCCAAATGATTTTGGTCCCAGAATTCTGTTGTTTATTGTGTGTATTGAGAAAAAGTTAAATATTTTCTGACCATTATTCCTCAACTCAAAGTTATGAGTTTCATATCATCTGTCATCTTGACTGGAACACGCTCCTTGAAATTCTGAAGATGGCACGGATAAAATACATGGAGCTGAAGGTTATCTACAACTTGTGCAGAAACTAGACCGGTAGTTAGAAGACTCGAAGGACATGAAAGGGAAACAGTAGTTGAGAAGGAACAGAGTACATTATTCAATCTGTACATTGAGCAAGCAGTAAAGGACACCAAGAACAAATTTGGAAGAGAATTAAAATCCAGGGAAAGTAAGTGAAGGTATTGAGCTTTGTCGGTGACACTGTAATTCTATCAGTGACAGCAAAGGACTTGGAAGCGCAGATGAAAGAAATGGATAGTGACTTGAAATAAGGTTCTAAGATGAAAACAAAATAAAAGTGATTCAGAGGTAATTGAATGTAATCGAATCAAATCAGGCGATTATGGAGGAACTGGATTAGGAGGTAAACCACTAAAAGTAGTGGGACTTAACTGCTAAGGTCATAAGTCCCTAAGCTTACACACTACTTAACCTAAATTACACTAAGGGCAAACGCACACACCCATGCCCGAGGGAGGACTCGAACCTACGCCTCTACCAGCCGCACAGTCCATGACTGCAGCGCCCATAGGCCGCTCGGCTAATCCCGCGCGGCGTAGTAGATGAGTTCCACTATTTGAGGAGCATAACAAGTGACGATGGCTGAAGCAGGGAGTACATAAAATCCATCTTTTCCTTTTTCATGTTTGGTTCTATATATACATGCATTTCTCCTCTAGCAATTCCTGCTTTGGCACTTGTTAGTCTGCTTTCTGGGATGTCTGTAGTACTTTTGCCTGCTTCACTTGCCGTATTTATATATTTTCTCCTTTCGTCGGTTAAATTCTGCAACTCGTGTGTTATCCAAAGCCGGCCTGTGTGGCCGTGCGGTTCTAAGCGCTTCAGTCTGGAACCGCGTGACCGCTACGGTCGCAGGTTCGAATCCTGCCTCGGGCATGGATGTGTGTGATGTCCTTAGATTAGTTAGGTTTAAGTAGTTCTAAGTTCTAGGGGACTGATGACCGCAGATGTTAAGTCCCATAGTGCTCAGAGACATTTGAACCATTGGTTATCCAAAGGATTGCTACTGAGCCCTTACTCTTTGCCTAGTTGTTCCTCTGTTGCCCTCACTATTCCATCTCTTAAAGGCTGCACATTCGTCTCCTATTGTTCTCTTCCCCGTTTCAGACAATAGTTGCCTAATGCTCCTTTTGAAACTCTGAACAATCTCTTGTTGTTTCAACTTATCCAGGTCCCATGCCCTTACATGTACAGTACAAGACCAAAAGGCGAAAGGACATCACTTCACTGTAGTTCCTGTGCGAACAATGATTTGTTCCGTTTCACAGTAAAAAGACAGTTCAAATTTCCTAGGATCACCATGCCTAATTACGTAATAATTTTCAAAAATGGGCATGCTTTTATTATATATTTTTGGCCAGTAAACAAAAAAAAAACCTCCACGTGTCGAAATATTGTGCTCGAGAAACGAACCACGTACGTTAACTGAAATAAAATGTGGTCGACCTTTTTGCGAAACAATAAAATTCGGAAAAACTATGTTTTTATTATTTGATGATAAAAACATCCGCTTGTTTCCATATGTACCACGTGAAGGATTAAAGACAGCAATGAAACTTGTGGCAAATCAAAAGGAAGGCGTGTCGGACGCTCACCTTGACGACGGTGCCTACGACGGGATCCTGCCGCACCTCGAGAACGTCAGAGGCGGCACGCGTGTCCATGGCGGCGCCGGAGTCTGGCAGCGACGTCTGGTCGGGGTTAGAGCTCTGCGACAGCAGCCGCTCCTTCATCTCGTGCAGGTACGGGCAGCGCTGCATGCCGGCCGCCGTCTGGAACACGAAAAGTGGCGACCCTGTCAGGCGCACGAAGCAAAACAACACGCTTTCGTTTTTCAACTGCACGCCATTCATTACAAACATGTGTGCCCGCTCGGGAATGCTAGGCTCAAACACTAGCGTCCAGAGAAATTACAAAAAAGCCCAGTGTGAAGAGAGTCCAGCTTAGTTTACGGTTTTTGACTACTGTACCATGGTTGCCAAGGGTGTATCAAGTGAGGGTCAGGGGAAGACACTTTCCACCATCACCCCCCTCCCCCCCTCCTGTAGCCTCTAGAAAAAACATCTTCACAAAGTGAACTCACATGCTCCCCAAACAGAGAGATCAGTTTAGAATCGGTTCCACAAAAATCCGAACATTTAGTAGATTCTGACCAGTGGCAAATGCACCCAGAATCATTTTTCACGAAATGTCAATATTATTTCGTTGTTCACCACGAGACTGACATGATTGCCCCTTGCTATTCACAAGCTGTGGTCCTATGAAAATGAAAGGAAATGACCTTGTAATGTAATGTGTAATGTCCATGTTAGAAATTTTTTAAAGAATTTTCGCAAAACAGTATATAAGGGCTGATGTGAATCCTCACTTTTAAATTGAAGCTTATCCAACAAAGATTTTCTATCATTACTTGGACCTGCATTGTTAAGGACTGTTTCTCAGGCTCTCACATTCTTCTGCATAGAATTAACAGATGATTTGTAACTGTGTTCGTAGAGAATACTCTATGTGATCTACGAGAAGCTATACGTTTATCAGTGAGACATGTAGTTCTTGAACAATGGACCACCTGCTATTCGTGGATCGCATCTACAAGTGGGTGTCATCTATCGTGCTTCTAGTGTTCATGTAGCTTATCTAATTACTTAATTTTTTGTACATTTTTCCACTTAGATAACGCTTTATTTCACAATCAGTTTTACTTTATGAATATTTGTAATCTTATACCTGCAATTTAAAAGGTGCCAGTTTTATAATGTTACGTAGTTATATGTATCCTTCAGTTCTAACTGCTAATATGTCTACACCGTGAGCGACTCTCTGGTTTCGCGCAGCTGACGAGTTACTGCGTGACGTATTCAAGTACGTGCAGTTGCGTATACAAGTTAGTTTGATTTGCAGTGTAGTTTCCTAGTATTTTACCATCGCCCTTTTTCTTTTCTTTTAAAGAGATCATCTGATGACAACTTACTAAGCAGTCGGAGCAGCTGATGACATTATCTATGTGACCTGAAGCCGAGAAATGCACTACCTGATCAACAGTACCCGGACACCTCTTAGTCGACATTAATATGGGATGTAGCCACCCTTCGCCTTTATCACGGCTTGAACTCTGCTGGTGACGGTTTCAATGGGGTTTGTGAATGTCTCTGCTGGAATGGCAGCCCATTCTCCCTCAGGAGCCGAAACCAGAGAAAGTAGTGATGCTGAACGCTGGGGTCTGAAGTGGACGTTCTACGAGGTGCATTCAAGTTCTAAGGCCTCCGATTTTTTTTCTAATTAACTACTCACCCGAAATCGATGAAACTGGCGTTACTTCTCGACGTAATCGCCCTGCAGACGTACCCCTTTTTTCACAACGCTGACGCTATGATTCCATGGCAGCGGCGAAGGCTTCTTTAGGAGTCTGTTTTGATCACTGGAAAATCGCTGAGGCAATAGCAGCACGGCTGGTGAATATGCGGCCACGGAGAGTGTCTTTCATTGTTGGAAAAAGCCAAAAGTCAGGTGAGTAGGGAGCATGAGGAATCACTTCAAAGTTGTTATTACGAATAAACTGTTGTGTAACGTTAGCTTGATATGTGGGTGCATTGTCTTGGTGAAACAGCACACGCGCAGCCCTTCCCGGACGTTTTTGTTGCAGTGCAGGAAGGAATTTTTTCTTCAAAACATTTTCGTAGGATGCACCTGTTACCGTAGTGCCCTTTGGAACGCAATGGGTAAGGATTACGCCCTCGCTGTCCCATAACATGGACACCATCATTTTTTCAGCACTGGCGGTTACCCGAAATTTTTTTGGTGGCAGTGAATCTGTGTGCTTCCATTGAGCTGACTGGCGCTTTGTTTCTGGATTGCAAAATGGCATCCACCCTCATCCATTGTCACAACCGACGAAAAGAAAGTCCCATTCGTGCTGTCGTTGCGCGTCAACATTGCTTGGCAACATGCCACACGGGCAGCCATGTGGTCGTCTGTCAGCATTCGTGGCACCCACCTGGATGACACTTTTCGCATTTTCAGGTCGTCATGCAGGATTGTGTGCACAGAACCCACAGAAATGCCAACTCTGGAGGCGATCTGTTCAACAGTCATTCGGCGATCCCCCAAAACAATTCTCTCCACTTTCTCGATCATGTCGTCAGACCGGCTTGTACGAGCCCGAGGTTGTTTCGGTTTGTTGTCACACGATGTTCTGCCTTCATTAAACTGTCGCACCCACGAACGCACTTTCGACACATCCATAACTCCATCACCACATGTCTCCTTCAACTGTCGATGAATTTCAGTTGGTTTCACACCACGCAAATTCAGAAAACGAATGATTGCACGCTGTTCAAGTAAGGAAAACGTCGCCATTTTAAGTATTTAAAACCGTTCTCATTCTCGCCGCTGGCGGTAAAATTCCATCTGCCGTACGGTGCTGCCATCTCTGGGACGTATTGACAATGAACGCGGCCTCATTTTAAAACAATGCGCATGTTTCTATCTCTTTCCAGTCCGGAGAAAAAAAATCGGAGGCCTTAGAACTTAAATGCACCTCGTAATTCATCTCAGAGGTGTCGCATTGCGTGCAATTCGCCACTCTGGGCTGTCCATTTTCGGAATGTTACTCTCTACAAACCACTGCCTTACAGATGCTGCTTTATGAGAGGGTGCATTGTCATGATGATACAAGCAGTCATCATCTTCGAACTTTTCGTTAACGGTACGCGCAAGACAATGTTGTAAACTGTGTTCATATCCTTCCGCATACAGCGTTTCCTCAAGCGCAGTAGGGGCCAATAACTCTTTCATCAGATTGCCACATGGTATGGTGTGCTTCATCACTTCAAATCGCTTGTTTACATGAAATGACAATTAAATGAACACCCTAGCTGCAAACTGGCGTTGATGTACTTCATTGGGGACATGTTGAAAATGTGTGCCCCGACCGGGACTCGAACCCGGGATCTCCTGCTTACATGGCAGACGCTCTATCCATCTGAGCCACCGTGGGAGCCACTACGAATGTAGTGGTGTGGACATGTTGGGAATGTGGATCTCACGGGGAGCGTGCAAGGGGTAAGTCCCTGCAGACGCACTATCCTCTGTGCCCACGGTGGTTCAGATGGATAGAGCGTCTGCCATGTAAGCAGGAGATCCCGGGTTCGAGTCCCGGTCGGGGCACACATTTTCAACATGTCCCCAATGAAGCACATCAACGCCTGTTTGCAGCTAGGGTTTCTATTTAATTATCATTTCATTTCTAGCAAAGCTGCGTGGTCATACACGGTAACTGTTCTTTCGGGAACAGATCCTACCGCCATATACACTTGTTTACAGTCATCCGTTGTCCTGTGGCACCTCTGTTAACACCAACTCAACTGCCGCTTAGTACTGACTACAAAAATGTGTGGCCAGTCAGAAGTCGCTCGACCACTGTACCCCATTGTTTTTCATTCTCTACGCACATTCATTGTTCTAGCCGGTCGGCTGGTAACACTCTGGGACTCACGAGTGGTTCCTCCGCTGATTTCCGCCGCCCCCCTTCCCCCCTTGCGGAGGCCACCCGCATTGGCACCCTTCCCCCCACCCCCCACCCCCCTCCCCCGCCAGTCAGGCCGCACGCTGTTCGTTCGTTTCTTTCGTCAGTCGACTCGACTGAACCGAGTTATCCACTAGTTGTACTTTCCTATGTAGCACGCGCATCCGCGTCATCGTATTTTATGTCTCTGTCTGGCACATAGACAGCTGACACATACCTACGAGAAAAGTTGCGGCCATTCCAGTGATCTCGATACGTTATTCTGTCTGGCATTTGTTCGAGAAAAGTCGCGAATGTTCTACTGTCTTCTTGTACAGAGAACCTTCGAGGTCGACAGTGAAGCAGGGTCGACTTAATGGCTTAGTTCTGTTGAACACTCACGCTGACATTTATTGTCGTATTGACGATGTAATTAACCAATTTGCCAGGAAGAGTAGGTGCATAGAATTCATCATTTAAGGAAGAGATCCACAATTTTAACTTTTTTTTTTATATTGTTAAGTAGCCTGTTTATATGTTGGCAGCGCGATAGTCTGCATTAATGACTCTGACAGCGCTGTGTGCCCTCTGTAAGAGACTCTGTGGCTGGCTGGACTCGCAGTTTGAAGTTAATAGTGAGCAGTGACGGAAGTTAGAGGTGAATAGCCAGCAGTGATCGAGGTTGAAAGTTCATAGTTGGCTGTGATGGAGGTTCGAAGTCTGAAGTGTTAGCGCGAGCAGACGGCCTGGACGTGTCCGTCATAGAGATTTTGTATTATTGTGACGGTAAAAACCCCCGTTACTAGATGAATATGTCTAGTATGCTAGGACTGCTTTGAGGTGAGCGAGCGCGCGACATGGAGCGCGATTCGCGGAAGCGCGTAGCGCGCCCGCGCGAGATTTGCAACGGTGGGTGGGACGTCTCCACGTGGCCCGCAGCTTGGGGCATTGTTTGGTTTTGCGCGCATTACGCGAAAACTAATGTAACTTACGGTGAAGAGCGATGCGGCAGTGGATTGCGGTCAGCAATATGCACCTTCTGTAAGATCGATCTTTATTTCAAGTCACGAGACGCAAAAGCTCTAGTACAGGGCTACACAACATACGTGCTCGCGGAGCAAGCTGTGAGCAGCAAGGCGCGAGCACGGAGCAGCGCGAGCACGCTACCCCAACTACCGGACCAGAGCGGAGAGTGGGGAAAGTCACGTGGGGCACACAACAGCTGCCGCCAGTCAATGTAAATCCGCGGCCACCTGCAGGGATATCACTCACGAATTATTACTGCGACAAATGAAACAAATAAAGGAGAATGTACACGTGCCACATAATTTTATTAGCTTAGTGTATGCCTCTACATTCGCATTGATGTGTGAACTGTTACACAGTAAAAGGTGTCACTGAAGTGTGGGATTCTCGGTTATCTTGTACTTTTTGCCCTTTACAACTGCGTCTATGTTCGTAGTAATTGATCTTGTGCATTTTAGGCGCAGCGTGCATTTTAAATTTCGATCAGACAATGCGTTTCTCAGGGGCGTCTTGTTACATTTCATTGCAGAGAACAGTTGTTCACAAACATACGTGGAACCGAACATTGATATTATTGTTGCCGCCAGTTTGTGCAAACGAGGAAATCTATCCTGAGGGAAGTGTCTGTAGAATTCCAAAATGTTTTTCTTGTTCTGAAATTTGTCTCTGTATTCTCTGTCACACTGCAGGTCAATAATTTCTTGCTGCAGCTCAGGACGAATCTCTTAAATATTCGCTGAATATGGAGAGAACAGATCAAAATCACTGTCTAGTGCTGTCAGATCTTGAAAGCGCTGATCAACTAAACTATGTGAATAACGTTCACAGTCTTTGTGAACATCTTGCATGGATGATAATTTAGGAAAATGAGCTAGGTTTCCTGTTTCCAGCTGACTCACCCAAAGTGTCAATTTCATTTTAAAAGCTCGTATTCGATCTATGAAATGAGTAATTAGCAGATCTTTACCTTGTAGTAAAATGTTCAAAGCATTCAGATGGCTAGTTAAATCTGCTAAGAACGCGAGATCACATTCAAACGTGCGCGCGCATTTCCCCTCCCTCCCTACTCCGCGACCTTGCACCTGCTCGCGAGCACGTGCCTGAACAGACGCGAGTACTTGCGCTCAAAACCGGCCAGTTGTTAAGCCCTGCTCTAGTAACCTCAAAATCGGTTAATATCACGAATACTGAAAGATTAATAATAATAGTAAATAACAACCTACAGAGATGAACGAGCGCTCATTAAAAACGTCTCGTCATAGCGGATGGAGTGCCATAGTCATATGTTAAGATTAATAAATTATTAAGCTCGTAAACAGCAATAAAAAAAGTTTGATGGGAAATTGTTTATAAAATTCAACAGAAAATTCATGACGTAAAGACCGGCACTATATAATATTTTGCGTGGCATCACACATATTTTAAACTAGTTAAGTTATACTATACACTTAACTTGCAATAGTTTTCATTTCTTCTGGTAAACCTTCCGGGATGTAAGGTCGTGGCCCATGAAACTCTTCAGCTCCTAACGTTTCGTCCAGAGCTGCGCTGGACATCTTCAGAGGGGTGTTTCTCCTCCGGTGAGTCTTGCCGACTGACGGGTCGGACGTCTGAGAGCGGCTTATATATATATCGTAGAAAGTGGGCGTGACCAGAGTTACACGTGATATGCAGAGATAATCTTTGTCAGAGATAAAACTTAACTATCGATCGTAATCTCGTCACGGATAAAACTGTCTAGCAATTCTGTAGTGCTACTGTCCAAATATCACTAAGTTTCATGGTCTCTTCTTTCCGATTAAAATTATCCCTATGTTTATATATTTCAATAGCTTCTCTACAAAGCCGTGGGTAATAGTTCGTCGTCGTAGATAAAATTTTTGTTTCGGAAAACCTCACTTGATGATTTCCTGACTGAAAAGCGTGTTCTGCTACAGCCGATTTATCTGTTTTTCCCAATCGGCAAAGACTTCTGTGTTCTTTTAACCGTGTATTTACGCTTCTTTTTGTTGTTCCAATACAAACTTTGCCACATGTACACGGAATTTTATATACGCCACTGGCTGATAGAGGAGCGCGTCTATCTTTTACAGACCGGAGAACATGACAAATTTTCTTCGTTGGTCTAAAAACAGGTCTAATATCATGTTTACTTAAAATCTTTCCAATCTGATCCGTTACTTTCTTTATAAAAGGGAGAGAGACTGTATTCTTCCATCGTTTTTCGGGCTTACCAGAAGATATGTCATCCGATCGTGAAAGCCTTCATACTACGAATAGTTTTCATTGTTTGCAAATTATTATTAACATTTATTGCCCATAACTAATTAATTATTATAGATATTAAGATTTTGAGCAGCGCAATGTGTAGATCGCTATAGGTTACGTCTAAAAAAACAGTGCTATATGCAGTTCTATGTTAAAACTTTGCAACACAGATGTAAACAAACAAATTTGCGCTAAGTGGCGAAATTGTGCAAAAACTAAAACTTGATTTACGGGCGATAGAATAATCACAGAAATTAATGTAAAATAGTAAATAAGATGTACTTTTTAGCGCGGTTCCGATGGTGTACTTATTTCTGTTGAGGGATGTATGTGTCAAAATTTGTATCGTTATCTGGTGAGATTGGTACTTGCATAACCAGGGGGGGGGGGTATACATCCGAGCCTATATAAATGACTGGCCATCTTGGCCAGGGGTCAGTCGTTGGGGGGTTGGCCTGTGGGTGGCGAGCGGACCTCACTTGTGGGTGGCCCACGTGGTCGTTTGAGTAAGAATTTTTCGGCAAGGAGTATTGTTTAATAGTGCAAGTGTGGAAGCATATATTTGGTGAGCTGGAAGTGCTACGATTATTTGTGTGAGTACGGATTACGAGATATACATAAGCGTAAGTTAACATGTGGCGATCTGTGATTTCGCGCCAAGACTGTTAGAACAAAAAGGACAGTGAGACTTGTGGTTCTGTTCGAAGTGATTGAGTAATTTTCGATTATAGCAGCCTGCATTACTGCTATTGGGGGCTCGGAGTCAAATTATTATTAAAGTAAAACTGTAAACCGTCTCACCAGTGCTAATTTCACTGTGTTAAAGAAGAGGACGCCGCCAATAAATAGGGGTGATAAAAAAAGCTTAATTGAACTGTGTCGTGAAAAATTATTTTGCTATAATAATCGCCTAGCATAAACTGTACTCATGTCTTAGTGAATACAATTCAAAGCTAAAACTAATGCCCTGGTGTGGAAATCGTCCCCCGAGACTTACGTGAGAGCCAAAATTTGGACTAACATTTTTTTAAACGAACATTTGTATATGCACAATCGTGTGAACGATTCAACCGCACTTATTTTGCCACCCTGTCGATTTATTGACGATTATATAATTTTTTGGAATTCGATGTCACGGACGACTATATATTTTTTGAACTGGGTGACACATAATTAAGGTAAAATTTGCTAAACACATTGTTTGCTCTGCAACAAATTCTTTCCCTTTCTAACCACATGCCTATTAGTAGTTAGAGCCTACAGTAGTTAGAACCTTTTATTTAGCTGGCTGTATTGGTGCTTACTGTATCGCTGTAGTTCGTGTAATGAAGATTTTCTGCGAGTAAGTGACTTACGAAATGTGTGGGTTATTGTTAGGTTTTCTTCTAATTCAGGACCATTCACTTGTGTTAATTATTTGAGCAGTCAGACTGTGTATCGTTGTATATTGTCGGTCATAAATGAATAGAATGACTTTGAACTGTATTTGTCAGGGAAAATTCTGTAGGTCAGTGTTGAAATGATAAAAATATAGCAAAGTAATCGTACGTTCAATTTCACTCAGCAGTTTAAGAATATTGAGTAAGCATTCAGCATTTAAGCAGGTTCACTTGCACTGAGTTTCACGCAGCAGTTTCAGAATTAAATTAAGAAGTTTCATCTTCCCAGTTATTTCAGTTTAAGTAAAAATATAAGAAAGAAGTTTCAATATCTTAAGATGGCATTGTCTTGTATATGTGTATAATCAGTTTAAATAAAACTTTCTTCAACTTTGCATGTGACCTGATTATTTTTATTATGGTGAAAGTAAAGGTAGCTCAATGTATCTTTAGCGACCCCCTTCTTGAGGTTTTCCTGGATCCGCCTCACAACACCAATAGTCGACTTGGGCAGCGTTAGAAGGCTTGAAATGTACCTGATGACATCCAATGGCAAGTTTACGTTCAAAGCCACTATGCTCTTGTGAGTGACCCATTCTGCAGTTACTGCTTCTATACTGACAACAGAGTACTGCCCGCCTCCTTTTACACTGGTGGGTCCGTCTCTCGTGACATCTAGCGGTAAATTTCTCATTACATAGGGCTGCCTGGGAACTTTTGCTTAGTGTAGGTCTGCGACGCCTAGTTCTCCACCTCCATTGCGCCGTGGCATGAGACGCGTAGTAAGCAAGGTCAAGTCTGTCCCATCGACAAGGTCATTAGAGAGGGAGGACAACGCCAGATAGAGGGAAGGACGGGGAAGTAAACCTTCCGTGTCCTTTCCGAAGCAATCAATCCGGCATTTAGATGTTATGGGATTTAAGTGGGGACGTTGATACACTCCTGGAAATGGAAAAAAGAACACATTGACACCGGTGTGTCAGACCCACCATACTTGCTCCGGACACTGCGAGAGGGCTGTACAAGCAATGATCACACGCACGGCACAGCGGACACACCAGGAACCGCGGTGTTGGCCGTCGAATGGCGCTAGCTGCGCAGCATTTGTGCACCGCCGCCGTCAGTGTCAGCCAGTTTGCCGTGGCATACGGAGCTCCATAGCAGTCTTTAACACTGGTAGCATGCCGCGACAGCGTGGACGTGAACCGTATGTGCAGTTGACGGACTTTGAGCGAGGGCGTATAGTGGGCATGCGGGAGGCCGGGTGGACGTACCGCCGAATTGCTCAACACGTGGGGCGTGAGGTCTCCACAGTACATCGATGTTGTCGCCAGTGGTCGGCGGAAGGTGCACGTGCCCGTCGACCTGGGACCGGACTGCAGCGACGCACGGATGCACGCCAAGACCGTAGGATCCTACGCAGTGCCGTAGGGGACCGCACCGCCACTTCACAGCAAATTAGGGACACTGTTGCTCCTGGGGTATCGGCGAGGACCATTCGCAACCGTCTCCATGAAGCTGGGCTACGGTCCCGCACACCGTTAGGCCGTCTTCCGCTCACGCCCCAACATCGTGCAGCCCGCCTCCAGTGGTGTCGCGACAGGCGTGAATGGAGGGACGAATGGAGACGTGTCGTCTTCAGCGATGAGAGTCGCTTCTGCCTTGGTGCCAATGATGGTCGTATGCGTGTTTGGCGCCGTGCAGGTGAGCGCCACAATCAGGACTGCATACGACCGAGGCACACAGGGCCAACAAAAATGGTTCAAATGGCTCTGAGCACTATGGGACTCAACTGCTGACGTCATTAGTCCCCTAGAACTTAGAACTAGTTAAACCTAACTAACCTAAGGACATCACAAACATCCATGCCCGAGGCAGGATTCGAACCTGCGACCGTAGCGGTCTTGCGGTTCCAGACTGCAGCGCCTTTAACCGCACGGCCACTTCGGCCGGCACAGGGCCAACACCCGGCATCATGGTGTGGGGAGCGATCTCCTACACTGGCCGTACACCACTGGTGATCGTCGAGGGGACACTGAATAGTGCACGGTACATCCAAACCGTCATCGAACCCATCGTTCTACCATTCCTAGACCGGCAAGGGAACTTGCTGTTCCAACAGGACAATGCACGTCCGCATGTATCCCGTGCCACCCAACGTGCTCTAGAAGGTGTAAGTCAACTACCCTGGCCAGCAAGATCTCCGGATCTGTCCCCCATTGAGCATGTTTGGGACTGGATGAAGCGTCGTCTCACGCGGTCTGCACGTCCAGCACGAACGCTGGTCCAACTGAGGCGCCAGGTGGAAATGGCATGGCAAGCCGTTCCACAGGACTACATCCAGCATCTCTACGATCTTCTCCATGGGAGAATAGCAGCCTGCATTGCTGCGAAAGGTGGATATACACTGTACTAGTGCCGACATTGTGCATGCTCTGTTGCCTGTGTCTATGTGCCTGTGGTTCTGTCAGTGTGATCATGTGATGTATCTGACCCCAGGAATGTGTCAATAAAGTTTTCCCGTCCTGAGACAATGAATTCACGGTGTTCTTATTTCAATTTGCAGGAGTGTAAAAACACACACTATTTCAAAAATGCACCAAATGCACCAAATCCACAGTTTTGGAGATATGGCAATGAAATTTTGTACCACGCTTTACATGAAAGTAACACATTTACACATAAAATCATTTTATTATATATATTCAACTTTTTTTGAATGAAATCTGAAGTTTTATTTTCGAAAAAATAATCTTTGTTCCTTTTTCTCAGAAAGTATTCAAGAGATGGTTCAAATGGCTCTGAGCACCATGGGACTTAACTTCTGAGGTCATCAGTCCCCTAGACTTAGAACCACTTAAATCTAACTAACCTAAGGAAATCACACAAATCCATGGCCGAGGCAGGAATCGAACCTGCGACCGTAGCGGCCGCGCGGCTCCAGCCTGTAGCGCCTAGAACCGCTCTGCCACCCTGGCCGGCTATTCAAGAGATTTCTACAAAAATTTCTCTGTTTCGTCTCTTTATATGTTGTAAGCTTCTCTCATGAGGTTTTTGGAATAGGTCAAATAGTAGAATTTTCATAATTTTTTAATTATAATTCCACAAGTACAACTTTAAATTCACGGAAAATTCCAGGCGCTTTGCCCCATATCTCAGCTTGCAGTCAGAATTTCAAAATTTTCTCTTGGGACAATGTTTATTAGGTTTACAGAAATATGTGTACAAACTTTCATAATTCTAGCATTCATAGAACCTGAGGAAAAGGAACGTAAACTTTAAAAAACAAACTTTTCAGGAAACGCAATTTAAAGTTCAACCTAACTTTTTTGCGTATGTCACTTCTTCAGAAGGCACTACATTTGTACTCTGGGTCGTCTTTCCCTTCAAGACTTCTCTTCTGGTTTCTTGTTGTCTGTCTTCTTTCCTTTACCAGGTCTTCAACTGACTTTTCAGCTGCAGAGACGCGCTGTGAATCTATTTTTCTCAGGATGTCTTGAGTAAAATTTCCTATCTTGAAGCCCATTCTTTCTAATACCTTCATCATCCCGACGTTCCCATCATTAAATACAACAACTGCGCCACAAGTTGCAATTCTGAGAACTGTAGCAGATACAAATGTGTTTTTAGGGCATCGTTTCCATATGAGTGAATTTAAAGACTAATTTGGATTTTGGGTTTCGCCATGAACATACTTTTTGAAAAGTGTAGGATCAGCCAAAGATGATCTATAAAACCAAAGAGTATGTATCACGGCCTTCTAGATTCATCCCGGCGGCACGGGATTAGCCGAGCGGTCTCAGGCGCTGCAGTTATGGACTGTACGGCTGGTCCCGGCGGAGGTTCGAGTCCTACCTCGGGCATATGTGTGTGTGTGTGTGTGTGTGTGTGTGTGTGTGTGTGTTTCTCCTTAGTATAATTTAGGTTAAGTAGTGTGTAAGCTTAGGGACTGAGGACGTTAGCAGTTAAGTCCCATAAGATTACACACACATTTGAACATTTTTTTAGATGCATCCCGCACACGTTTGGTTGAAAGTAATTCACAGAATAGTTGTTCACTGAGCTGGTATTGAAGTGCTGCTTGAAAACGTGGGCGTGGCATGGGGGCCGTGCCACACTTTTAATTAATTTTCACGCACGTCGGATGCGATTTCAGCATCGAAACTTTGGAAACTTATTGTCCACGAGTTGTACTAAAAACAAAAAATAAATCGAAAATTGACATTTTTGGTCAGTTTCATCAACGTTCCCCCGTTAATGGGACTACGGAAAACCTCAGTGTGAAGGGCTGGGCTGGGCTGGGATTTGGTGCGCCTGCACCGTGGAACACTGCGCCGGCCGCCTCGATACAATCACACCCTGCCACCTGAGGTGGGGGCGGCGCCACCGGCCGACCTGCCGCCCCCGCCTGGGGGCGGAACGAGGGGCAGTCGGCGGCGGCCCTGATTAAAGGGCCCTGGTCCACGGCAAGGGCAAGGGCAAGGGAACGCACACAGCGCGCGGGCTGGCAGTCGTCTCTCTGTGCGGTGCCTCCTGTTGCGTCTGGCGGCGCGCCAGCTGCGGCTCGCCTCTGGCGGCGGTCCTGCGACCGTAGCAGTCGCGCGGTTCCAGTCTGAAGCGCCTAGAACCGCTCGACCACCCCGGCCGGCTTAACCCAACAGATGATGCTACATGGAAGAGCGGTTGAAACGTAGGAATCAACATCCCCGCAGTTTGGTAGGTGTACGGGATCAGTCACAAATGACAGGCTATGTAGAGTTGGACATGGCTAGCGGAAGGAACTTGTGTAATATCTGCCTCGTCTAACTAAGACCATTATGAAGGCTAGATACGAGGTGTGGCTAGAAAAAAAAACCGGACTAGTACTAGTGAAACAATAAAACGAATGCAATAAGGCTGAAAGACGCGTGGCCTGTCACGTGACTCTCGCTCCGCCTACTGGTCGAGTTTCATCTGCCTCCTGCACTCAGTCTGCCCTTGGCGTCTGTTTTAAGTAGTTGCGTTTTGTCTGTGCGTCGGAAAATGTTGAGTGTACAGAAAGAACAGCGTGTTAACATCAAATTTTGTTTCAAACTAGGAAAATCTGCAAGTGAAACGTTTGTAATGTTACAACAAGTGTACGGCGATGATTGTTTATCGCGAACACAAGTGTTTGAGTGGTTTAAACGATTTAAAGATGGCCGCGAAGACACCAGTGATGACACTCGCACTGGCAGACCATTGTCAGCAAAAACTGATGCAAACATTGAAAAAATCGGTAAACCTGTTCGACACTTTCCTTGTCAACTCCTGTTAACTCAGACACTGCTCTGATTGTTAAACGTCGATCTTGTCGAACAAGTTTACCGATTTTTTCAATGTTTGCATCAGTTTTTGCTGACAATGGTCTGCCAGTGCGAGTGTCATCACTGGTGTCTTCGCGGCCATCTTTAAATCGTTTAAACCACTCAAACACTTGTGTTCGCGATAAACAATCATCGCCGTACACTTGTTGTAACATTACAAACGTTTCACTTGCAGATTTTCCTAGTTTGAAACAAAATTTGATGTTAACACGCTGTTCTTTCTGTACACTCAACATTTTCCGACGCACAGACAAAACGTCAACTACTTAAAACAGACACCACGGGCAGACTGAGTGCAGGAGGCAGATGAAACTCGAGCAGTAGGCGGAGCGAGAGTCACGTGACAGGCCACGCGACTTTCAGCCTTATTGCATTCGTTTTATTGTTTCACCAGTACTAGTCCGATTTTTTTCTAGCCACACCTCGTACAGTGTTTCGCTGTATTAACGTGATGTCTCCTACGATGAACACTCCATTGTAAGATGGCAAGAACTATGCCCCTTACATGAAGTCATTAAAGATCACTTAACTCACGTTGAGCGAACAGTAGGGCTGAACAAAAATGACTGACAAGGCACAATGCATCTTGTAGAGGGTATCGTATGGACGTATTGGAATAATTAATGTCGGCTAATGGTTTTAAAGTAATTCACACGACATGAAAACTTTGTGAAAACGTGTCGATTTACTGGAGGCTAGTTTACCCCAGGGAAACATTGAGATTTGACCGTGGCCGGCTGGGGAACGAGGGGAAGCGACAATAGGCAGCTTAGGGCGGCTCAAGCTCTGAGAAAGCGGTAACGCAGTACAGCTTCCAGCCGCCTTAAGATGAGTGATGGTGAGTGTGTCGTTGACCCCGACTCCATGCTGGTGTACTGGGAAACAGACGGAGAACTTGTACGCCTGTTGATAAATGTCCGTCGTCCCGTTTTCTGTGAAACATGCGACAAAGCTGCGCAAAGCTACGGTGGAGCGGTCAACAGAGGTCAAAATATGCGTGTTCGTGACTATAGCAACTCCACGCTGAATTCACGGTCCGCAGAGCCTGAAGTAAATCAGGTGAAGAGCGACAGCATGAAATACGCCGGCCTCCGATGGGAACGTAGGACCGAGGAATTTGAAGTACTCTCCTGGGAGTCAGAATTCCGGAAAACTTGGTGTTTGTGCAGACGCTAACCTTGATGGGTGGCCTGGGGGGAGCTAAATGGAAGAAGTTGAGAGGAAGGGAAATTTTTTTGGGAATTTGTTCACTTCCCAGAGCAGGCATTGGTCAGCGCTGGGAAGCGACGCATAATTAACGCGACTTGCGCTGCAATTGGCGTAAGTGATTTTGCTGGAGGGGAAACAGAGGCGAAGAGCGGACTGGGAGAAGTCTCCGTAGAGGTCTTCCGTTCCCGGCTTGCCTATAGTGCGGACGTTGCGTTCTTTACTCAGCTTGCCTGAGAAAGAGTGAGCATCCCTGCAGTTTAGGACCTAGCAAATGGAACGATTGAGCCTGGAGATAGAAAGTTTTGGTTCAGCTGTATACTGAGCAAGATAGCTAGGAGTGAATAGACGATCGCAGCCTTGCAGCACCACGAGGTCGGCCGACGTCCACACAACGACGACGCCCCGCCACGCTGAATTCGGTGATATTGCACCCGCTCCGGCCACTGATTAATTTGCTGGATCACGTCGGCAAAGTTTCCACGAGGGTTTCATGGGCCGTGTACTGTAGAATTCTTCTCGCACTTCGCATTACGCCTGGGTCAGTCGATAGGAATTACTTTTGAATTATCGCGCTTTACTCCACGCAAACGCAGAGTCATGTAATGTGATGATTGAAGGTTGTGAGTTAAAATAAATCTGTACTAATCGACTGCATCTATTTTCAATCAAGTAGTTGAAATCCCAAGTCACTTTCTTAATTAATTTTATGTCCATCATTTGCATCTGGTGTTCAATAGCTGAATATAACATCAATGTGCACCCCTTTTAATTAAAAGGGATCAAGTCTGAACCAATTAATGTCAACACTGCCACCGCAGTTCAATCAGGAGTCACAGGGCCTTATTACTTTCTTTGCGTTATCCGACATTGCGGCAGTTTTGCACTCTCTGTTGATCTGTTAGTCAATTACCTGGGGTGAACACACAGCAAAACCAGATAAGTGATGGGTGGGGTGTTCCAGCATTTAAATAAGTACTACCAATATGCTGCTTTTGGCATTTAATGCGTTGACGTGTGTTTGTAACCGCGGAGCTGGATCACACAGACGCGTTTCAACAACGGTTTAAAGATGGACCACCCTCATGCAAGAACAAATGTTTTTTTGCTTCGTTTATCCCAGAACATGTATCACAAGAGTTGTGGCGTCCTCAATGAACTTTTTTTTTGTACTTTTCTCCCGAAATAAATACACACAAATTTAATGTACGTTAGGAGCATGTTGACATTATGCTTTGTTTCTGTTTAGATTTCAGTTGTACTTTACCTTCTTGCGTTGTGTGTGACTTGTACCTGCCAACAGAAATCAGCCTCGAGTCTAAATTAAAACATCATGTCATCTGCAAAACATGGCTGTTAGGGTAACGTTTGAATTGAATTTAAACTTTAAACTACATAGTCCAGTAAAACAGTGGCCAATGCCCCTTTTTGACACTTACCATTGCTCTATTTGGCTTATCTTAAGGTGAATACAGTTTTTTGCGTGCTAAATGTTTTTCTTGTTGTTCTTATTATATCCAAAATGACCTGTGGACATCAAAAAAACTTCGTGAGGTCTTTGTTTGGAAAACTATTTGGTGTTGTTTACTATTTACAATCGATTTGCTGATTTTTAACATCGCTTTCTTACGTTTTCCGCATGCTGTTTGGTGAATTCTGGATGTTATTATATTGCTGCGGCTTTGACACACCGTTAAGTGTACAATTTTCGTTTCAGATACGTTGCAGATGCGTTTTCGGGTGTGCGCGTCCGTTTTCGTAAGTGTGTGTGTGTGTGTGTGTGTGTGTGTGTGTGTGTGTGTGTGTGTGTGTGTGTGTGTAAGCGCACGTGTGGGGGGGGGGAGGGGGGGAGGGGGGGGAGGAGGAGCGATCAATGATGACTTTTTTGGTCCGTGTGATAGCTTTCTGGATGTGCTAATTTTCTTCTTTTCTTAATACGCTATTCAGATGATCACCGTGTTTTAAGATGTTGAGGTCCGCTTCTATGCTACTAGAGCGGTGGTTGTTTTAACCTTTTATCTGGCCCACTCAGAAATTTTGTGAACGAAAAATATTGAGACACTTGGTGTGAATCTCCACGAGCAAAGTTTTACACGCATTTTTTTCAAAATACAGTACGTTGGCATTAACGATCATTGCACAAAGGAGACGCCACAATATAGATTCTACAATGTCAGCCAGCCGCTGTGGCCGAGCGGTTCTAGGCGCTTCAGTCTGGAACCACGCTGCTGCTACGGCCGCAGATTCGAATCCTGCCTCCGGCATGGATGTGTGTGATGCCCTTAGATTAGTTAGGTTTAATAGTTCGAGGTCTAGGGGACTGATGACCTCAGATGTTAAGTCCCATAGTGCTCAGAGCCATTTGAACTACAATGTTGCTCCTGTGGCTTGAGTTTTGCATTACATCGTGTGAAATGTCTGAATACAATTCATAACAATAGCACATAATATTTCCGCATTTCACCTTCGGAGATATCTGAGGGCAAAGGCTACGTCTCCCTTTTTCGGGAGGACGACGGTTCAATCCTGCATCCGGCCATCCTGATTTATGTTTTCCGTGATTTCCTTAAATCGCTCCAGGCAAATGCCTGGATGGTTCCTTTGAAACGGCACGGCCGACTTCCTTCCCCACCCTTCCATAATCCGATGAGACCGATGACATCGCTGTTTGGTCTCTTTCCCCCAAACAACGCAACCCCAACCCTTTTTCGGCCATACTCTGACTAGAAACCAAAAGTGGCATTTACTACATCATTCTTTGACACGGAGGGAGCTACTATTCTCTTCTTCTTCTTCTTCTTCTTCTTCTTCTTCTTCTTCAGGACTCCTTGTTCATCCAATTGTCAAAGCTTCCTCTTCAAAGGAAATGTCACTCTACTTGCAGTTACCGCGTAAGAATTCGCTGACACATTTACGTAATAACGCATCTTCAAGATTTCCTCTTCCCGTTTATAAGGAGTTTTCGAAGGACAAGGAGAAACACCACCCCAGAATAGGAAGAAACTATTACACCGGTAACTAATTCTCTTATAATCTTGCACGGTGTCTACTGAAGTCGCACACTAACCTCAAACTTTTCACCAGAGACAGCAGAATATCGCCATATATGAGAACTTCAACACTGCTCGTAAGCAACATCCAAGGGCGAAACTTGAAATGTGCTGGAAAAATCAGTGTGCAATTTTGATGTTGCACCAGAGCAACATTGTCGAATAAATGGTTAAATGAGTTCGTCTGCAAATGTGGATAGTACACTACTGGCCATTAAAATTGCTACACCACGCAGATGACGTGCTACAGACGCGGAATTTAACCGACAGGAAGAAGATGCTGTGATATGCAAATGATTAGCTTTTCAGAGCATTCATATAATGTTGGCGCCGGTGGCGACACCTACAACGTGCTGACATGAGGAAAATTTCCAACCGATTTCTCATACACAAACAGCAGTTGACCGGCGCTACCTGGTGAAACGTAGTTGTGATGCCTCGTGTAAGGAGGAGAAATGCGTATCATTACGTTTCCGACTTTGATAAAGGTCGGATTGTAGCCTATCGCGATTGCGGTTTATCGTATCGCGACACTGCTGCTCGCGTTGGTCGAGATCCAATGACTGTTAGGAGAATATGAAAACGGTGGGTTCAGGAGGGTAATACGGAACGCCGTGCTGGATCCCAACGGCTTCGTATCACTAGCAGTCGAGATGACAGGCATCTTAACCGCATGGCTGTAACGGATCGTGCAGCCACGTCTCGATCCCCGAGTCAACAGATAGGGACATTTGCAAGACAACGACCATCTGCACAAACAGTTCGACGACGTCTGCAGCAGCGTGGACTATCAGCTCGGAGACCACGGCTGCGGTTACCCTCGACGATGCATCACAGACAGGAGCGCCTGTGATGGTGTACTCAACGGCGAGAACCTGGGTGCACGAATGGCAAAACGTCATTTTTTTCGGATGAATCCAGGTTCTGTTTACGGCATCATGATGGTCGCATCCGAGTTTGGCGACATCGCGGTGGACGCACATTGGAAGCGTGTATTGGTCATCGCCATACTGGCGTATCACCCGGCGTGATGGTATGGGGTGCCATTGGTTACACATCTCTGTCACCTCTTGTTCGCATTGACGGCACTTTCAACAGTGGACGTTACGTTTCAGATGTGTTACGACCCGTGGCTCTACCCTACATTCGGTCACTACGAAACCCTGCATTTCAGCAGGATAATGCACGACCGCATGTTGCAGGTCCTGTACGGTCCTTTCTGGATACAGAAAAGGTTCGACTGCTGCCCTGGCCAGCACATTCTCCAGATCTCTCACCAACTGAAAACGTCTGTCCAGTAGTGGCCGAGCAACTGGCTCGTCACAATACGCTCGTAACGTGTTGAAGCTACATGGGCAGCTGTACCTGTAAACACCATCCAAGCTCTGTTTGACTCAATGCCCCGGCGTATCAAGGCCGTTATTACGGCCAGAGGTGGTTATTCTGAGTACTGATTTCTCAGGATCTATGCACCCAAACTGCGTGAAAATGTAATCACATGTCAGTTCCAGTATAATATATTTGTCCAATGAATACCCGTTTATCATCTGCATTTCTTCTTGGTGTAGCAATTTTAATGGCCAGTAGTGTATCTTCTGCAAGCCCGGGAACAGAACTTAAGATTTCATTATGACGAAAGTACGCTTCCGCGTGTAGTGCCTTTAATATCTTTGTGAGGTAGTTCTGCGTGCTGAGCAGCGCGTGCCAGCGGCCACGCCTGCCGGTAACGCAGCCGCAGCGTGGCTGGGCAGCACTTCGGCACGTCCGTAGCGCCGACACCTGCCGTCGCCGGGCGTCGAACCCCGGCGCCTCGCCACGCCGCGCCGCGCTGCGCTGCGTCACGCACATGCGTGAACAAAGCGGCCGGCGGCACGCGTGTCTGCCGCCTATAAATAGCGCCGAACCGCCCCTGTGCTGGCGACGTATAAATACCGGCCGGCCGCCCCGAGTCGCTCCCGTTTTAAACCGACCCGACGCCGGGCACTGCGTAGATGGCGATCGAAAAAAAACACCACAAAAAAATATTGTGCGTGCGCGTGTGGGCGGCAGGTCACGCATCACTTCCCCCCGCTCCGCAACCCAAAGACTATCAAAAACTCCCCCCCCCCCCTTCCTCCCTCCCTTCTGGATGCACCAATCGTGGCATACGGACTACTTACGTAGTGCTTCACCAGGGTAAATCCGCATGTCTAATGAAGTATACATTACTTGCAGTGAGACGGATTTCCCTCTAGAAGAATAGTCTCAATCGGATATTTTCACTCGACGTTTCGAGGGTTATTTTCACTGTCCTCATCAGAAATTGCACTACTGGCCATTAAAATTGCTACGCCAAGAAGAAATGCAGATGATACACGGGTATTCATTGGACAAATATATTAAACTAGAACTGGTAAGTGATTACGTTTTCACGCGATTTGGGTGCATAGATCCTGAGAAATCAGCACCCAAACAACCACCTCTGCCCGCAATAACGGCCTTGATAGGTCTGGGCATTTAGTCAAACAGAGCTTGGATAGCGAGTACTGGTACAGCTGCCCATGCAGCTTCAACACGATACCACAATTCATCAAGAGTAGTGACTGGCGTATCGTGACGAGCCAGTTGCTCGGCCACCATTGACCAGAGGTTTTCAATTGGTGAGTGATGTGGAGAATGTGCTGCCCAGGGCATCGAATGAAGGGTAGAGGCACGGATCGTAACACATCTGAAATGTAACGTCCACTGTTCAAAGTGCCGTCACAAGAGGTGACCGAGACGTGTAGCCAATGGCACCCCATACCATACTCCAGTATGGCGATGACGAATACACGCTTCCAACGTGCGTTCACCGCGATGTCGCCAAAATACGGTGCTACCATCATGATGCTGTAAACAGAACCTGGATTCATCCTAAAAAATGACGTTTTGCCATTCGTGCACCCAGGTTCGTCGTTGAGTACACCATCGCAGGCGCTCCTGTCTGTGATGCAGCGTCAAGGGTAACCGCAGCCGTGGTCTCTGGGCTGATAGTCCATGCTGCTGCAAACGTCGTCGAACTGTTCGTGCAAATGGTTGTTGTCTTGCAAACGTCCCCATCTGTTGACTCAGGAATCGAGACGTGGCTGCACGATCCGGTACAGCCATGCGGATAAGATGCCTGTCATCTCGACTGCTAGTGATGCGAGGCCGTTGTGATCCAGCACGGCGTTCCGTATTACCCTCCTGAACCCACCGATTCCATATTCTGCTAACAGTCATTGGATCTTGACCAACGCGAGCAACAATGTCGCGATGCGATAAACCGCAATCGCGTAAGGCTACAATCCGACCTTTGCCAAAGTCTGAAACGTGGTGGTACGCATTTCTGCTCCTTACACGAGGCATCACAACAACGTTTCACCAGGCAACGCCGGTCAACTGCTGTCTATGTGCCTGTGGTTCTGTCAGTGTGATCATGTGATGTATGTGACCCCAGGAATGTGTCAATAAAGTTTCCCCTTCCTGGGACAATGAATTCACGGTGTTCTTATTTCAATTTCCAGGAGTGTATATAGGGGAAATGAATTGACTACACGGAACTGAAATGGAATGATAGCGATGAAATCACTGAGAACGCAACGACATGTAAACTGTTCAGGTAACAAACTGCAGTGGGTATGTGCTGACAATTTCCGTTCCCTTCACCCACACTGACGGATATGGGACGTGTAATATCGTAAATACGAGCAAACGGGCTACTACGGCATGATTTCCGGTTTCACACGGAGTACTCTACGGCACTGGCCCCTTACTTAGCTAGCTTGCATTTATTGCTAATCTCTTGCCCAGCGTAAACTCCGAAGTGACTGGTAAAAGTCGGAGGCGACTCCTGTGTCTGAGAAAGAGTAAAGAACGGATCCGCAAAGTTACAGACCAATATCCTCGACGTCAGTTTGCTGCAGAATTCTCGAATATATTCTCAGTTCGAATATAATAAATTTCCTTGAGACGGAAAAGCTTCTATTCACGAATCAGCACGGTTTTAGAAAGTATCGCTAGTGTGAAACCCAGCTTGCCTTTTTGTCACATGATTTACTGCGAACTGTTGGTGAAGAGCAACAGGCAGATTCAATATATCCAGATTTCCGAAAAACAGTTGATACGGTGCTCCACTGCAGATTGCCATCGAACGTACTCACAGTTGTGTGTCCTCTAGGTAAGTCGCTGTAAACAGAAGACCATAAAGAGCAACGAAGGACCGTCTGTGAGGAATTGCTTGCGCATTACGTGCGTGATCGTGACAATTATTCGTAGAAGATCGTCACAGGCGATGAGACATTGGTTCATTAATTCCAACTGGAAGCAAAACGGCAATCCATGGAGTGGTACGACACCACCTCTGCTCAGAAGAAAAACTTCAAAGCCGTATCATCAGCCAGTAATGTCATGGCAACGGTCTTCTGGAACTATGAAGGGGTGACTTGACATGTTGCAGCGAGCTGATGTTGTCATTCGCGCGGACAGACGCATTGCGACTCTGCAATTGGCGCTGCCTCAATCAGCAAAGGAAGTGTGAATGCAATTATCCGCACTCTTGGATATTCGAAAGTGAGTGGAAGATGGGACCCGTGGTGTCTAACGGTGGATCGTAAATGACACACAAAAAATATTTGTTGCAACGTTTTGAAACTGAGGCGGAGGCCTTCTTGTCCGGGGTTGTGACAGGTGATGAACCCTGGGTTCACCATTTTGAGCCCCGAAACAAAACAACGGTCGCTGGAATGGCGCCATTCCCACTCCCCACACAAGAAAAATTCAAAGCAACTGCTTCCGCCGGTAAGATAATTTTCACCGTGCTCCGGGGCTGTGAAGGTGTGATTCTCATTGATGTGAAGCCACCTTTAATTGAGAAGCATTGTCAACAAATTAACAAAATTCAAGACGCGCTTCCGTGAACATAGCAACACAGCAGATGTTTTGATGCAATACGATAACGCTCCGCCGCACACAAGTTTGAGGACTGCTGAACACATCCCAAAAAAAGGATTGGACACCCTACAGCACTGACCAAGTCCCCTCAGACTTACACTTGTTTGGACCATTAAAGGATGCCGTTCGTGGAACAAATTTTGAGGACGATGAGGTGGTGATTCACACAGTGAAGCACTGACTCCGTCACCAGGACAAGGATTGGTACCGACAGAGGATACACGCCCTTGTTTCGCTCTGGAGGAAGGCCATAGAACGGAATGGAGATTACGTGGAAAAATAGGGCGTATAGATAAAACGCTGTTCTTTTGTGTGTGTGTGACTCATTATGTTCAATAAAGAATTGTTGAACAAAAAATATGGTGCATTACTTTCTGGGCAACACTCGTGTATATTTATGCTTGTTATGACCTACTCTACCAGCCCTCTCATTTTCTACGTTCATTACATTCATTCATGCACACGCTGTGTGAATATATGGTGTATCTGAATGAACGTAGGAAATGAGAGAATTCGTAGAGTGGGCCATAACAACCACATTTCATATAGCAACCCATGTCCGCATTCCTTAGCGTACGGCGCTATGCGTCGTCAGACATCGTCCCGCGCCCCTAAGAGGGTAGGCGCACAACATGCCACCCGAGCTGTCATGGTAGCAGGTCTGCAGGGCAACGATTTCAATGTATTTGTGGCAGCAAGGTAAGAGAGACGTCGGGTTGAAGTTTTATAACCTTCAATTGCGAACGCTGTAGGCGAGAAAGTTGAGTATATTCGAGGCTGGAGAACACTGCGGGTTCTCCGGCTCTTACTGGGACGTGAAAACGCTGCTTTTGGCTGTACAAATGCCTGTTAGATACTGTAAGTAGGCTGTTCATGTTTTCTTATTGGCAACGTTACGTAGCGCTCTGTACGAAAATCACTGGCTGTGCTGTGTGCAGTCTGTGGCTAGTTTGCATTGTTGTCTGCCATTGTAGTGTTGGGCAGCGGCAGCTGGATGTTAACAGCGCGTAGCGTTGCGCAGTTGGAGGTGAGCCGCCAGCAGTGGTGGATGTGGGGAGAGAGATGGCGGAGTTTGGAAATTTGTAAGATATACAATGATCTGTTATGTATATTGTGAGTTTTCAACATTATTAAGGTAAATACATTGTTTGTTCTCTATTAAAATCTTTCATTTGCTATGCCTATCAGTAGTTAGTGCCTTCAGTACTTTGAACCTTTTATTTAGCTGGCAGTAGTGGCGCTCGCTGTATTGCAGTAGCTTGAGTAGCGAAGATTTTTCTGAGGTAAGTGATTTGTGAAAGGTATAGTTTAATGTTAGTCAGGGCCCATTCTTTTGTAGGGATTATTGACAGTCAGATTGCGTTGCGCTAACAAAATATTGTGTGTCAGGATAAGCACAGTCTCGTGTATAATTGTTCAAAGGGGACGTTTCATATGGCGACCCTGCCAGGATACATAAACAGCCTACTTACAATACGTGTTGCGTAGAGGGCAGCACTGTGCACACTGCGTCAGTTTGTCATCAAACAGTGACACTATGGCGTCTGTTACTGTGTGGAGCAGACAGAAAATGGAGCGTTGTTCTTGGGAGGAAAGGGCAGACATGTCCTGTGCTTACGGGACGGCGGACGGAAATGCTCAAGCTACCGAACGTTTGTACGTTTGGCGGTTTCCGAATCATCGAGGCTAGATCCACGCACGTCTACGCCATCCACAGGTCCCTACGAGAAACATGTTCACTTTAGGTACGTTTCCCACTGTTACGCACTCGTAATGGCACATCTGCACGTAAAGGCTACTTCGAATCCCAGTGTACTCATTTTCTGTTACAGATGCGAAGGCCTGACGGACGTCCCCGACGTGTTTGGCAATAAGATGATCTGCACCCCTACCGTCTTGAGAAGGTTCACACCCTTAACTCAGGCGATTTTCCAGCTCGAACTGAATTCTGCCAATACTTCTTGCAAAGGTGGGCCATTCAATCGACCTTTCCGAACCGTGTAATTTTTACGGAACAGGCATCCTTTACATGAGAGGGTATGTGCAGCAGCCACAGTTAACTCGTGTGGGCACGGGAAAATCCGCTCACCACCTTTGTACGTGGGGACCGAGATCGCTTCGCTGCTGGTAGGTAATAATATTTTTACAAGAAACTCTGCCAGTGTTGTTAGAACATGTTCCACTCAACGTGCGACAGCGAATGCTGTACCAACTCGATGGTGTACCTGCGCACTTCGCATATGCTGTGCGAATGCATTTGGATGAAACCTTTGGTGAGAACTGGTTAGAGCGCGGTGGGCAGGTGGTATGGACTGCACTTTCCCGCGACTTGACCCCCATTAATTTTTTTTCTTCTGGAGCCACCAGTAATCCGTTGTCAATGAATCACTAATGAAGAGCAGATGTCGCGCATTATGGCAGCCTCCGATGCAGTTTCCACTTTGCCAGGTGTGCGACAGTCACTCCAGTCTTTCCACGGCGTGCATTCAAGCATCAGGGCGCAATATCGAGCACTTTTTGTAACTGTTTTCAAGTAAAGTTTATAAAACTCCACCCCGACTTCTCGTTTTGTCTTGATGCCACGAATACATTGGAAACGTTGCCCTGCAGACCTGCTACCATGACGGCTCCGATGTCACGTTGTGTGCCTACCCTCTTAGGGGCGCGTGACGATGTCGAACGACGCATAGCGCCATACACTGACGTTGGTTGGTTGGTTTAAAGAGAGAGAAGGGACCAAACGACGAGGTCATCGGTCCCTTATACACTAAGGGATACAGACGTGCGTTGCTATGTGAAATACGCTTGTTATGACCTACACTACCAGTCCTCTCATTTTATACAATGACCACACCAAGTAACTTTTCGTGAATCAGCAAAATAAAACAAAATGCGTCAGCAAAATATGTTTAACAACCTGGTGGCCATTAACCAGCGTCACTGCCTATTAACAACTGTACGTATTTTGTAAATACGTCCTATACTTTTCGTTCGGTTATCTTCTTGTTGCCCTAAAGATCTATCCAAAAACGTATCACAGTATACCATTCACATAAACATGACATCATTGTTATTGTCCTAAAGATCTGTTCAAAAACGTATCACAGTATGCCGTTCACGTAAACATGACGTCATTTAAAACGCATCACAAAACTGACTGACTCATGTACTAAGACATACTGCAAGTACCCGGGATAACGTAACTCGTCATGTTGCTAGAGTTGACAGTAAACAAATGGAAACGGAAGGAAATTGCACACCGGTCATTTGGAACATGATGTGCACGGCAGGCATTATTTCCTGGACGTCCGTCTTACTGCAGTTCATATCTTCGTAGTGAACAAAGTTACGAGAAATGAAATAATGCTGATTAATTTTCCCCCCTGGTATGTACATAACATTTTCTGAATACATTTTTTATTTTTATTCCCAACGTAAAGTTATTTGGGGTGGTCAAGGTAATTGGGGAACTCTGTATAATATTTTTCGTTTTTTGTTTGTGATCTTATTACTCCAAATGGTTGAGTTTAATTGTCGAAAAACATTTTTCCCTTGTCCACTCTTGCCTTTAATGTCGTCTACACTTTCTCAAATCACATGTATAACTCCACCTAGGCATTTAAAAGAACAACGACTTGCAATACTGAAACTGTCGGCATGTAAATCATGCTGTTCGCCACCGCCCACTGTCACGTACTCAGTAAATAATACTTACGACGTACAGCTCGATGGAAACTTTGCGTAGCTACGACATAGAAGATGATGCAGACGACTCTAATCTGCGGGCACACCGCAGTTCTACGGTCAGACATCAGACTTCTTCATCCAGGTAGTAAACAGTGTGCCACTACCGATTCGTTTTATGCAACCTGCACTATGCCCGTATCAAGAACGATATCCAGACGGGCGACAGACATGTATTCTACACTCCTGGAAATTGAAATAAGAACACCGTGAATTCATTGTCCCAGGAAGGGGAAACTTTATTGACACATTCCTGGGGTCAGATACATCACATGATCACACTGACAGAACCACAGGCACATAGACACAGGCAACAGAGCATGCACAATGTCGGCACTAGCACAGTGTATATCCACCTTTCGCAGCAATGCAGGCTGCTATTCTCCCATGGAGACGATCGTAGAGATGCTGGATGTAGTCCTGTGGAACGGCTTGCCATGCCATTTCCACCTGGCGCCTCAGTTGGACCAGCGTTCGTCCTGGACGTGCAGACCGCGTGAGACGACGCTTCATCCAGTCCGAAACATGCTCAATGGGGGACAGATCCGGAGATCTTGCTGGCCAGGGTAGTTGACTTACACCTTCTAGAGCACGTTGGGTGGCACGGGATACATGCGGACGTGCATTGTCCTGTTGGAACAGCAAGTTCCCTTGCCGGTCTAGGAATGGTAGAACGATGGGTTCGATGACGGTTTGGATGTACCGTGCACTATTCAGTGTCCCCTCGACGATCACCAGTGGTGTACGGCCAGTGTAGGAGATCGCTCCCCACACCATGATGCCGGGTCTTGGCCCTGTGTGCCTCGGTCGTATGCAGTCCTGATTGTGGCGCTCACCTGCACGGCGCCAAACACGCATGCGACCATCATTGGCACCAAGGCAGAAGCGACTCTCATCGCTGAAGACGACACGTCTCCATTCGTCCCTCCACTGGAGGCGGGCTGCACGATGTTGGGGCGTGAGCGGAAGACGGCCTAACGGTGTGCGGGACCGTAGCCCAGCTTCATGGAGACGGTTGCGAATGGTCCTCGCCGATACCCCAGGAGCAAGAGTGTCCCTAATTTGCTGGGAAGTGGCGGTGCGGTCCCCTACGGCACTGCGTAGGATCCTACGGTCTTGGCGTGCATCCGTGCGTCGCTGCGGTCCGGTCCCAGGTCGACGGGCACGTGCACCTTCCGCCGACCACTGGCGACAACATCGATGTACTGTGGAGACCTCACGCTCCACGTGTTGAGCAATTCGGCGGTACGTCCACCCGGCCTCCCGCATGCCCACTACACGCCCTCGCTCAAAGTCCGTCAACTGCACATACGGTTCACGTCCACGCTGTCGCGGCATGCTACCAGTGTTAAAGACTGCGATGGAGCTCCGTATGCCACGGCAAACTGGCTGACACTGACGGCGGCGGTGCACAAATGCTGCGCAGCTAGCGCCATTCGACGGCCAACACCGCGGTTCCTGGTGTGTCCGCTGTGCCGTGCGTGTGATCATTGCTTGTACAGCCCTCTCGCAGTGTCCGGAGCAAGTATGGTGGGTCTGACACACCGGTGTCAATGTGTTCTTTTTTCCATTTCCAGGAGTGTATATAATTTCTCACAGACCTTTGAGCGACTGTTAGCAAACGGAATCATATTGTAAAAATTACAAGTGAGGATTGGCCATGAGTAACACGGTATTTTCCACCAATATGTACCTTACTTTTGCCGTACGTATGCAATTGTCTCCAATCTTTCTTTATACAATTAGCGGTGTAGCCATACAGGTTTTGGATGCCTTGCGTCAAATATTTATATCTTCTGCTGATATCATTGTTTCCTATTGTAAAACACACTTTATAAGGCAAAGTTTCTGAACAATTTACAAAAGATAAAGCGCTATAAATAGAATAAACTTGCAGAGACACCCAAAACCTGTATGGCTACCCCTCTAATTACACAAAGACTGGAGACACTTGGACAAGTATGGCAAAGTAAGGTATGTCTTGGTCCAAACACACTGTGTATTGCATGGGCAATACTCATGTGTACTTTTCATAGTATGATTCCATTTGCTAACAGTCACCCAAAGCTCTGAGAGGGAACTTATATCGATTACGTGTCTGTCACTTGTCCTGATATGGACGTTCTTTGGGTTGCATACAAAGAATCGGTAGGGGCAGCTGATTCACTGTGTATAACGGTACGTCACTAAAACCGACCGAAACATACTTTTCAGTATTTGTTTTTAAAACCAATGCGAATCTACACGAGTTGAAGCATCCCCAACTCTCTTGTGGTTCCCTTTTTAGGTACTCCACGTCGACGTCTGCTCGTAGATACGTATCGTCGGTAGGTTTTGCGGCTTTACTTCCCGACGTGACAGCGACGACTCTCCGATAAGGTGCGGGCTTTGGGTTTCGCTATTACTGCGGGTCTTGTAAATATCGCTTTTATTTAGTAATTTGCCCGGCTAAAACTCTTCCCTTTTATGATTAAGACAGCCTGCGCCACCTTTGGGAGGGAGTGGGGACGTCAAAGAATCACAAAAGTTCATATTAAGCAGTCCGTAAAACACGTAAACGTCGACTTCAGTTAGCGTGCTAGTTAATACCCACGCTTTCCGCTAGATGGTGCTGACTTATTGCTGAATAGCTTTGGTTCCGTAAAACCTTCACTGATTAGTACTAGGTAAATGAAATAAGTACAACATTCTTATATTTCACGTTCACTCTGTATTCAAGGATTAAGATGGTGATGGATGATGGTCTATTTAAAAGGTTCCTAGCCTGAAGGAATCCAAATAGTCCGTAAATACCGATATGCACGCGCTCTACGTCCAGATTCGTAACTGGCGGCACACGACACTTTCAAAAGTCCACACGTTAATATCTGAATACCGGTACCTCTGAATTCACTCGTATCAGCAGATAATTTGAGTTTCTGTCGTCTATATGTCCGTAAAGTTGCAATCTAGCGCTAAAGTCCTAAAGTCCCCTTAATACTCCGTTGCTGCCAACAGTCAGAGATCGTACACTACATCACTTTTAATCTCCGTAATATTCTAACAGTTTATCGTGAATCTTAACACGATAAATTCCAATCTAATTATTGTCTCGCCAACTAACACGGTTTCCCCGCCCTTTAACGAAACAATCAAGGAAAAAAGGCCGCAATAATGACGATCAGGCCTTTTTATAGGTTTTTCATCACAAGACTTTAACGTCACTGCCTTATCCATGACGGAGCTTCCGTGGCTTTGTCGTTATTAGACGTTAAACTACTTGCTGATATACTACAATTTTGATCGGCAATTACCGAACTCTGATTCTACACTATTTTCCCCTCTAAAAATTCTATTCTTAATTTTAAATTATTCTTTCTATAGCTTCTATCACTGTGAACTGAACCGAGGTGTTACACAGTCCACACACGGACGCGGAATTCGGAAGTCGCCATCGGAGCGGCTGCCCGCCGTGCGTGGCCCACCGGCATTAAACCGGCGGCGCGGCTCCGTTTGCGAGCTGGATGATTTACGCCGCGAGCGCCGCATTCCTGATTGCGCGTCGATACCGGGGCAGCTTACACAAGAAGGCTCTATCGCGGCCGATGCAACATTCAAGTGCGTCATTACGGCGCCTATATTTAGGCTGCAATCCCAGAGGTCGCATACGGCAGTCGTGTTCGCTCCGCGCTGTCGGCTGACTTACGAGTCCCTGGGGCTGAGCGAGACAGATCCGACAGACAAGGCGCGCTTTTATGGTGGGAAACTGAAGCGGGGCTCTCTGTGTCTCGGCGAGATATTCCGGAAACGAAAGGGGTGTTTCGCAGCAAAGATGTGTTTCGCCGGAGCGAAATCCGCCATCTAGGGTCGGTTCGAAGGATGGATTTGGCACAAGTCAGTCTTGCCTGTCTTCAGAGACAACGTCCACCTGCTCCATCTCCCCCCCCCCCCCCCCCACCCCCCGGGACTATTGAAATATAAACAATTTCAGAACTTTCCTTTTCTGAAGAACATCGTCGTCATATTTGAGAGTAAAATAATTTTTTTTTATAAAAAGTATTATTGCAGTTTTCGCCGTGTAGGCATTATGACGTTTAATACTACAAAACTGTGCTTCGGCACATGTCAAAATCTTAAAAAATGTCTGAAATGTATACAGGGTGGTCCATTGATCGTGACCAGACCAAATTTCTCACGAAGTAAGCGTCAAACAAAAAAACTACAAAGAACGAAACTTCTCTAGCTTGAAGGGGAAAACCAGATGGCGCTATGGATATCAACTGCGTTTTTTTTAAAATAGGAACCCCCATTTTTTATTACATATTCGTGTAGTACGTAAAGAAATATGAATGTTTTAGTTGGACCACTTTTTTCTCTTTGTGACAGATGGCACTGTAGTAGTCACAAACATATGGCTCACAATTTTAGACGAACAGTTGGTAGCAGGTAGGTTTTTTAAATTAAAATACAGAACGTAGGTACGTTTGAACATTTTATTTCGGTTGTTCCAATGTGATACATGTACCTTTCAGAACTTATCGTTTCTGAGAATGCATGCTGTTATATAGCGTGATTACCTGTAAATACTACATTAATGCAATAAATGCTTAACTTGATACCCGTCAACCTCAAAGCATTTGGCAATATGTGTAACGACATTCCTCTCAACAGCGAGTAGTTTACCTTCCGTAATGTTCGCACGTGGACTGACAGTGCGCTGACGCGTGTCGTCAGGCGTTGTCGGTGGATCACGATAGCAAATATCCTTCAACTTTCCCCACAGAAAAAAACCGGGGACGTCAGATCCGGTGAACGTGCGGGCCATGGTATGGTGCTTCGACGACCAATCCACCTGTCACGAAATATGCTATTCCATACCGCTTCAACCACGCACGAGATATGGGTCAGACACCCATCATGTTCGAAGTACATCGCCATTCTGTCATGCAGTGAAACGTCTTGTAGTAACTTCGATAGAACATTACGTAGGAAATCAGCATACATTGCACAATTTAGATTGCCATCGATAAAATGGGGGCCAATTATCCTTCCTCCCATAATGCCGCACCATACATTATTAACCCGCCAAGGTCGCTGATGTTCCACTTGTCGCAGCCATCGTGGATTTTCCGTTGCCCAATAGTGAATATTATGCCAGTTTACGTTACCGCTGTTGGAGAATGACGCTTCGTCGCTAAACAGAACGCGTGCAAAAAATCTGTCATCGTCCCGTAATTTCTCTTGTGCCCAGTGGCAGAACTGTACACGACGTTCAAAGTCGTCGCCATGCAATTCCTGGTACATAGAAATATGGCACGGGTGCAATCGATCTTGATGCAGCATTCTAAACACCGACGTTTTTGAGATTGCCGATTCTCGCGCAATTTGTCTGCTACTGATGTGCGGATTAGCAGCGACAGCAGCTAAAACACCTACTTGGGCATCATCATTTGTTGCAGGTCGTGGTTGACGTTTCACATGTGGCTGAACACTTCCTGTTTTCTTACATAACGTAACGATCCGGCGAACGGTCCGGACACTTGGATGATGTCGTCCAGGATACCGAGCAGCATACATAGCACACGCCCGTTGGCTATTTTGATCACAATAGCCACACATCAACACGATATCGACCTTCTCCGCAATTGGTAAACGGTCCATTTTAACACGGGTAATGTATCACGAAGCAAATACCGTCCGCAATGGCGGAATGTGACGTGACACCACGTACTTATACGTTTGTGACTATTACAGCGCCATCAGTCACAAAGCGAAAAAAGTGGTCCAACTAAAACATTTATATTTGTTTACGTACTGCACAAACATGTAATAAAAATTTGGTGTTCCTATTTAAAGAAATGCAGTTGATATCCGTTTGACCTATGGCAGCGTCATCTAGCGGGCGAACCATAGCGCCGTCTGGTTTCCCCCTTCACGCTAGACAAATTTGGTTCTTTGAAGTTTTTTCGTTTGATGCTTATTTCGTGAGATATTTGGCCCGGTCACTATCAATGGACCACCCTGTATACCAGCTCAGTCACTAGAGCTGTTTCTCGAGAAAGGCAGAGATGCCAGGTTTCAATCCCATTCCGGCACACAGTTTTAATGTCAGAAAGTTTCAAACCAGCGCACAGTCTGCCACAAAGGAAAAATTTATTCGGATCCATAGATTGTCAGGAGAGTCCATCCGTTCAGGTTATGCTTTTCCATTTACTTCACCAACATATACGCTGGACATAAAAAAAATATTAGAAGAATCGTAAACGGCGAACAATGAAACAAAACCAGGCTGCCCGTGAATACTTGCTTTTCGAATGGCCACTAACAGACACCGTGGGCAGTCTTAGATGGAAAGGGCATTCCTTTAATGGCTCTGAGCACTATGGGACTTAACGTCTGAGGTCATCAGTCCCCTAGAACTTAGAACAACTTAAACCTAACTAACCTAAGGACATCACACACATCCATGCCCGAGGCAGGATTCGAACCTGCGACCGTAGCAGTCGCGCCGTTCCGGACTGAGCGCCTAGAACCGCTAGACCACCGCGGCCGGCGGGGCATTCCTTTTTAGACGTCTACCGTACTTTGCACTAGACGTGGCTGTGCTTACAAGGGAACCTCCCCATCGCACCCCCCTCAGATTTAGTTATAACTTGGCACAGTGGATAGGCCTTGATAAACCGAACACAGATCAGTTGAGAAAACAGGAAGAAGTTGTGTGGAACTGTGAAAAAATAAGCAAAATATACGAACTGAGTAGTTCATGGGAAGATAGGCAATATCAAGGACACGGAGACCACAGAAGCGCCGTGGTCTCGTGGTAACGTGAGCAGCTGCGGAACGAAAGGTCCTTGGTTCAAATCTTACATCGAGTGAAAACTTTAAATTTTTATTTTCAGTTTATGTGACAAACTCTTATGTTTTCATCACTTTTTGGGAGTGATTATCACATCCACAAGAAAACCTAAATCGGGCAAGGTAGAAGAATCTTTTTACCCATTCGCCAAGTGTACAAGTTAGATGGGTCGACAACATATTCCTGTCATGTGACGCACATGCCGTCACCAGTTTCGTATAGAATATATCAGACGTGTTTACCTGTGGAGGAATCGGTTGACCTATGACCTTGCTATCAAATGTTTTCGGTTCCCATTGGAGAGGCACGTTCTTTCGTGTACTAATCGCACGGTTTTGCGATGCGGTTGCAAAACACAGACACTAAACTTATTACAGTGAACAGAGACGTCAATGAACGAACGGACAGATAATAACTATGCAAAAATAAAGAAAGTAAAATTTTCACTCGTGGGAAGACATGAACCAAGGACCTCTCTTTCTGCAGCTGCTCACGCTACCACGGGACCACGGCACTGCCGAGCTCACTTCCTCCTTGATGTTGCCTATGTGGCCCATGGACTACTCAGTTTGTATATTTTGCTTATTTTTTCACAGTTCCACACAACTTCTTCCTGTTTTCTCAATAGATCTGTGTTCAGTTTATCAAGGCCTATCCACTGTGCCAAGTTATATAACTAAATCTGAGGGGGGTGCGATGGGGAGGTTCCCTTGTTAGTAGTGTGATTGTCTTAATCCCCACTGCGGCCGTCTTTCGGTCTGTCGTACAATTGTCACCACTGTCGATAATTTGGAAGCGCCGTCGCTGACGCCTGGGCTTGGAACAAGCAGCAGGTCCGGAGAGCGACGCCACCAGCGCCAGAGGCGGCGCGCGGCCGAGGCGCGAACTAAGCTGCACCACAGGCTGGCCTTGCGGCCGCCACCTGCTGGATCAGCCACACACCTGCGGCTTTATGTCCTCTCCTCTGTGTCCACTCCCCACCTCACTTCACGTACCCACTTTGCGACCGATCGCACAACGTGAGGTTCTTGTCACTGCTAGGAATATCTCGTTACCTTCACTCAATCTGACGCCTCACCAGCGGGGTGATGATTCATACACGCGAGCTGTAAGGCTATATATATATAGCAGCACCCAGAGTGATTTCCGGAAGGTATTCGGTACAGTCCTGCAGTCTCACCTAACGAACTAACCATCAGTTAGTGAAACAAGTAGCTGCATTGTGACCGTATGGAATACTTCACACCAAAAAGGAACTCGCCGCACCGATCTCCAAGAGGACATGTCGTCAGGTCTGGAAGTGGTTGACACACACACACACACACACACACACACACACACACCGTTGGCTTAGGGATCTTGTCGATACTTCCGTCATTCCGTCGAATTCTTCGAGTTGTTCCCTTGGCCCATAGCCGTGAAAGTGTTCGAATTCATTCATTTATTTATTCCACAAGCTGTGACATTGTCGCGAATAAAACAGTGACCCGTATATACAGTAAGTTTCCTTTAATTTAAGTCTATGGCTCAAATAGCTCTGAGCACTATGGGACTTAACTACTGAGGTCATCAGTCCCCTCGAACTTAGAACTACTTAAACCTAACTAACGTAAGGACAGCACACACATCTATGCCCGAGGCAGGATTCGAACCTGCGACCGCAGTTACGTCTATGGTGACAAACGTTTTGTTAACAGATTACCGGTTTCGGTCTATAATGACCATCATCAGATCTGCAGCCAAACATGGGAAAAAACATAAATACACTCGCAGATTGTCTACAGCTTAAAAACAATAAATAGGCCATAATGAAAATTACTACTGACAAATATATGCATTTGTGCGCTTTAAGTATGAAGAAGCATACGTGTTTTATAAAAACAAAATCCTAATGTACTGCAGCCATAGTGGCATTATCAAATGTTAAATGCAAAATCGGCACGAGCATCGTCATATATATATATATATATATATATATATATATATATATATATATATATATATATATATATATATATTAAACATCACATGCACGAGTCATGTTGTCAGTAGCGCACTACTGTTCAAAACAAGCTGCCGTACAGTAGCCACAAGATGTTTGTGTTGTGAGTTCGCCAGATGTCGCTAATGTCGGCACAATTAACTGAAGAGCGCAAAATAAAGGAGGATACAATAGCTGAAATGTGAATGAGATTATAACGTATAAAAGGCACTACAGTAACAAAAAGCGATGAAATAGAAAACGACAAAAGATTGTTAAAAAGAGCCGGCCGGAGTGGCCGAGCGGTTCTAGGCGCTACAGCCTGGAACCGCGGGCCCGCTACGGTCGCAGGTTCGAATCCTGCCTCGGGCTTGGATGTGTGTGATGTCCTTAGGTTAGTTAGGTTTAAGTAGTTCTAAGTTGTAGGGGACTGATGACCTCAGAAGTTAAGTCCCACAGTGCTCAGAGCCATTTGAACCATTTTTTTTTTTTTGTTAAAAAGAGGAAGAGTTAAGAGACAGTAGTTGACATATGCTCAACTGCCAATATTCTAGATAATGATATAAGTAGTGAACATCTTTGATAGTGCACAGGATAATACACTCCTGGAAATGGAAAAAAGAACACATTGACACCGGTGTATCAGACCCACCATACTTGCTCCGGACACTGCGAGAGGGCTGTACAAGCAATGATCACACGCACGGCACAGCGGACACACCAGGAACCGCGGTGTTGGCCGTCGAATGGCGCTAGCTGCGCAGCATTTGTGCACCGCCGCCGTCAGTGTCAGCCAGTTTGCCGTGGCATACGGAGCTCCATCGCAGTCTTTAACACTGGTAGCATGCCGCGACAGCGTGGACGTGAACCGTATGTGCAGTTGACGGACTTTGAGCGAGGGCGTATAGTGGGCATGCGGGAGGCCGGGTGGACGTACCGCCGAATTGCTCAACACGTGGGGCGTGAGGTCTCCACAGTACATCGATGTTGTCGCCAGTGGTCGGCGGAAGGTGCACGTGCCCGTCGACCTGGGACCGGACCGCAGCGACGCACGGATGCACGCCAAGACCGTAGGATCCTACGCAGTGCCGTAGGGGACCGCACCGCCACTTCCCAGCAAATTAGGGACACTGTTGCTCCTGGGGTATCGGCGAGGACCATTCGCAACCGTCTCCATGAAGTTGGGCTACGGTCCCGCACACCGTTAGGCCGTCTTCCGCTCACGCCCCAACATCGTGCAGCCCGCCTCCAGTGGTGTCGCGACAGGCGTGAATGGAGGGACGAATGGAGACGTGTCGTCTTCAGCGATGAGAGTCGCTTCTGCCTTGGTGCCAATGATGGTCGTATGCGTGTTTGGCGCCGTGCAGGTGAGCGCCACAATCAGGACTGCATACGACCGAGGCACACAGGGCCAACACCCGGCATCATGGTGTGGGGAGCGATCTCCTACACTGGCCGTACACCACTGGTGATCTCGAGGGGACACTGAATAGTGCACGGTACATCCAAACCGTCATCGAACCCATCGTTCTACCATTCCTAGACCGGCAAGGGAACTTGCTGTTCCAACAGGACAATGCACGTCCGCATGTATCCCGTGCCACCCAACGTGCTCTAGAAGGTGTAAGTCAACTACCCTGGCCAGCAAGATCTCCGGATCTGTCCGCCATTGAGCATGTTTGGGACTGGATGAAGCGTCGTCTCACGCGGTCTGCACGTCCAGCACGAACGCTGGTCCAACTGAGGCGCCAGGTGGAAATGGCATGGCAAGCCGTTCCACAGGACTACATTCAGCATCTCTACAATCGTCTCCATGGGAGAATAGCAGCCTGCATTGCTGCGAAAGGTGGATATACACTGTACTAGTGCCGACATTGTGCATGCTCTGTTGCCTGTGTCTATGTGCTTGTGGTTCTGTCAGTGTGATCATGTGATGTATCTGACCCCAGGAATGTGTCAATAAAGTTTCCCCTTCCTGGGACAATGAATTCACGGTGTTCTTATTTCAATTTCCAAGAGTGTATTAAAAACCTTAAAACAAATGGCTAAAGAAGCCGCAATGAAAGAAAACATAGTGCTGGACATAATCAGCGCCCTGTGTTATCGCTAACGCCAGAGTTACGCATAGGCGAGAAGTGGTTGTTAGAGGAACGTGACCGCCAGAGGGCCACTTGAACCCTGCGGCACAGAAACGACTTCCTGACATTTAAGTCTATACTCGATGTTAACAAATTTATCTTCTTCAGAAAGGCTTTCCTTGCCAATGCCAGTCTACATTTTATATCCTCTCTACTTCGACCATCATCAGTTATTTTGCTCCCCAAATAGCAAAACTCCTTTACTACTTTAAGTGTCTCATTTCCTAATCTAATTCTCTCGGCATCACCCGACTTAATTCGACTAATTTCCATTATCCTCGTTTTGCTTTTGTTGATGTTCATCTTATATCCTCCTTTCAAGACATTGTCCATTCCATTCAACTGCTCTTTCAAATCCTTTGCTGTCAGTGACAAAATTAGAATGTCATCGGCGAACCTCAAAGTTTTTATTTTAATTAATAATAATGATTAACAATGGCGTAGCTCCGACATAACACACTCATAACTGTTCTAACCACCACTGACGGCTGCAGCGTATTGAGGACACAGCATAGGTGCAGTTCGTGGTTAAATACAACATCTCAATGTGCAGGCTTGACTAGCATCAGCATATATGTTCAGGCAAACACATTTTTGGTCAACATCTGTAAAATCATTACACATACAAGGCGCGATTATGTTCTCTGGACGACAGGCTTTGTTTCAGCAACTCTTCATAGCACGTCACTCGTATGAAGCATAGAGGAACAGAAACTCCTGGCGTAGCACATGAAACTTTTGTTTCTACACTGCTGGCCACCGTAAATGCAACACCCTGAAGGAAGCATCCGAATCAAGTGAAATTTACACCATGAGTTTGCAGCGATGAGATATGCAACTGATTAGAATTTCAGCGCAGACGCACATCACGCGCGCCTGTGGCGCCACCTCATAGCGCCATTTAAGGCTTGGCGATTTCGACGAGTGTACGTTCGGCACCTGTGTTTACCTTGTGATTGTTTCACAAGACGATCAGTTATGCCTCGTAGACAACAGCGAACATCGTTTGATCAAGTATCCGAGTTCGACAGAGGAAGGATAGTGCCTTACCGAGATTGTGGATTATCATACAGAGAAATCGCTAGTCGTGTTGGACGAAACCAAACAACTGTAATGCGGATATGTGACCGTTGGATGCAGGAGGGTACGACGGACCGACGTGGTCGATCGCATTCACCTCGGTGCACCACTGCACGTGCTGATAGGCAAATTGTGCGCATGGCAGTGACGGATCGCTCAGTGACATCCCGAACCGTAGCACAGCACATTGCGTCTGTAACGCATCATCCAGTGTCTGCGCGTACCATTCGACGCCGTTTACAGCAGAGTGGTCTGTCGGCAAGACGTCCATTGCTTCGTCTACCATTGACCCAGAACCACAGACGTCTCCGTCGCCAATGGTGTGATGACAGACGGATGTGGACGGCAGAATGGAATGACGTTGTCTTTACTGACGAGGCACGCTTCTGTCTGCAGCACCACGATGGTCGGATTCGAGTGTGGAGACACCGTGGAGAGAGGATGCTGGACAGCTGCATTATGCACCGCCACACTGGTCTTGCACCGGGTATTATGGTATGGGGCGGTATTGGATATTACTCTCGCACGCCTCTAGTACGCATTGCCGGTACTTTAAATAGCCGGCGCTACATATCCGAGGTGCTGGAGCCAGTTGTCCTTCCTTACCTTCAGGGCTCGGCCACAGCCATATTTCAACAGGATAATGCGCGGCCACACGTGGCACGCATTGTCCAAAGGTTCTTCGTCAATAACCAGATTGAATTGCTTCCCTCGCCGGCTCGCTCTCCGGATCTTTCGCCGATAGAAAACATGTGGTCCATGGTTGCTCAACGAGTCACCGAGATTACATCCCCAGCTGCCACACCAGATGATCTTTGGCAACGTGTGGAAGCTGCTTGGGCTCCTGTACCCCAGGAACACATCCAACGTCTCTTTGACTCAATGCCGAGACGTGTGGCAGCGGTGATCTCCAACAATGGCTGCTACTCTGGCTACTGATTCTGGCAGGAACCACATGTCACAGACGTCTGTAAACGTAATCATTTGATACTTGGTCAACATGTTATCTACAAAATAAATTTTGTTGTGCTACCTCTGGTCTTTCTTGGTGTTGCATTTACTGTGGCCAGCAGTGTACATTAAATTCTCAACCTGCTCCCAGTCAGCATTGATTCATGCATGAAGCAGCCACCGCATTGAATCCCAAATGAGTTGGCGTAGCCCTGAAGTATTTATTGTGTACAGTTTTACAGCCCCCCCCCCCCCCCCACGTCGAAACGACGCCTCATCAGTGAAAATCGTAGCAGCAGTAAAATAAAGATGCGGAATATTGATGCATAAACCATAACAGAAGTGTGCCTGTCCAGGAAGAGTAGTTATTGACAACACCTGTACATAGCTCACACGATACTGATACAGAACGTGGCCACGTTAACCCTCGCTAGACGTCCATGCGGTCAACATTACTTGTTCCAGCTACACTCATGCTCATAAATTAAGGATAATTGCAGAATGTGGTGCCACACAACGTGGCACTACACAAAACTGGCTCTAATAGCGAAAGCACATAGGGAACACACACGACACAGATCTGTAAGTCCACGGTATTGGTGATAATTTGAGAAAACCGTCCCGAAACACATGTGCTACAAAATAACACTCTTTCCTGGGCATGTACCCCGACATCAATATGCGATATGATCACCATGCACACGTACACTTTGGATCAGGTGGTCGAGCAGCTGCTGGGGTATAGCCCCCCATTCTTGCAGCAGTGCCTGTCGGAGCCCCTGAAGTGTCCTCGGGGTTTGAAGACGTGCAGCGATACGTCGACCGAGAGCATCCCAGATGTGCTCGATGGGGTTTAGGTCTGGAGAACAGGCAGTCCAGTCCGTTCGCCTGATATCTTCTGTTTCAAGATACTCCTCCACGATGGCAGCTCGGTGGGGCCGTGCGTTATCATCTATCAGGAGGAAGGTAAGACCCACTGCACCCCTGAAAAGGTGGACATACTGGTGCAAAATGACGTCCCCATACACCTGATCTGTTACAGTTCCCCTGTCAAAGACATGCAGGGGTGTGGGTGCACCAATCATAGTCCCACCCCACACGATCAGACCACGACCTCCATACAGGACACTTTCAAGGACATTAAGGGGCTGGTATCTGGTTCCTGGTTCACATAAGATGAAAACCCGGCGACAATCACTGTTCAGACTACACCTGGACTCGTCTGTGAACATAACCTGCGACCACTGTTCCAGTGACCATGTACTGGGTTCTTGACACCAGGCTCTCCTGTGACCAGGGGTCAGTGGAATGTACCTTGCAGGTCTCCGGCCGAATAAACCAACCATGTCTGTCCAGTCGTCTGTAGACTGTGTCTCTGGAGACAACTGTTCCAGTGGCTGCGGTAAGGTCCCGAGCAAGGCTACCTGCAGTACTCCGTGGCCGTCTGCGGGCATTGATGGTGAGATATCGGTCCTCTTGTGTTGTTTTGCACTGTGGACGTCAGTTACTGTAGCGCCTGGACAAGTTTCCTGTCTGCTGGAATCGTTGCAATAATCTTGAGGTCACACTTTGTGGCACACGGAGGGCCCGTGCTACGACCTGCTGTGTTTGACCAGCGTGCAAGTCGCCCCACTATTCTACCCCTCATAACGTCATCAATATGTGTTCTTTGAGCCATTTTCAACACACTGTCACCATTAGCATGTCTGAAAATGTCTACACAGTTACTCGCTGCACAGTACGCTGACATGCACCAACACACCTCTGAGTATGTGGACTGCTGCCAGCGCCACCGTGCGACGACCGTAGGTCAAATGCAACGCTTGGTCATACCCCGAGGTGATTTAAACCCGCAAACCGCCCACCAGAGCGTTGTTTCACCATGTATCAGCATTATCCTTAATTTATGAGCATGAGTGTAATTTTCTTAGGCTCGCACTACGAACGTCGTCAGTTGCATGAATGTTCGTCAGTTGCATGAAGGATTGCCTCCTTCAGTTTCTCTTCTAATAACTGCCCCCCCCTCCCACCTCCACCCCTCTCCCGCGCTCTCCGATGACAAATAACAGGTTTCAGCGTCCTATACTCTCTTTGACTTAGGTCAGTTGCTGCAAACGTCAACCTGTCTGAAGACCTTCCTTTTGAAAATCTCTTCCGATAAAAACATCTAAAGGCACGGCCAGTGTCACACACCAATCAACAAATGTAATAACATCTGTGAGGTCCCCATTTGTGTACAGTTCCATATTATACCGGAAACCAAGTCCGCGAGGGACACTAGTAAGCAATTATGTGCTCGCTATTTTAACCAGTCGTAACCGAGAAGGCTTTTTAATCATCATCTGTAAGAAAAAGTCTTATGTAGTCTACTGGTACGTCTGCTCATGCGTTTGCTCATGTGTCTGTCCAATTCCTAAAATAAACTGAGTGGCTGGAAGTCACAGGGGAGAATCTGCCCACTTGATGGTTTGCCGTATTTAACGCCCCAATGTTGTGGCTAGATGCAGTGTGTGGTGAGGGTACAGACACGATACCTGAGCAGTCTATGTACAGACACGTCTTTAGTGGAGCTGGCAGCACGTAGCAGATTAACCCTCCATGAACGTGGAATGGCAATCGTTTCAAGACCCGTAGGTCTTGCAGAGATCACACAAGAATTCGAGTTTCCTAGATCAGCCGGTACTGCAGAGACAATGTTTCCACAGGCGTAAATCGTCACACAGGACGAACCCTAGTGACGTCACGTCGCCTTCGTAGAGCCACACGGAGCGATCGGCGTGCTTCTGTGTCAGATTGCCGTGGATTTGAATGTGGGGCCTGTAATCTTACCCTCCCACACATCACTATTAATTTTTTCTTAGTGTCTTCATTATTTCGAAAGCTTCGAGAGGCGTAAGGGACACAAAAGAAAAACTTTTTACTTATCTTCATTTTCTCTTGTTGCGCAACAGTTGTGGGCCAGTTTGCCGCAGGCAAGGACACCCTTCTCAACGGAATCAACGCATGCATCCAGGTCAGAGGGATTTCAACGCCACACAGATAAGTGGACTCATGCTACCAAGTTATTTCTGCATTTGACCCTATTTTGAAATTATTGAAATAACAGCACATACACTCTCAACCTGTGAAGGTTTCACTGCGTTTCCTTCTCCACTTCTGAGTGCTTAATTTTTTTGTCATGCAGTGTAATCGATGCAGCGTAAAGTTCGAAGAATTCCTTCATAGCAACAAACCTCTGTTTGCTAATATGTCCAACATCCGTCTACATTGAAAGGTGGCTACACTGAGCCACAGCGCCAGAGATCGCGCCAGAGAGTATTATTCCGCCGCCTCCACTGCCAGTGCTTGTTGAGAAGTAGCTGTAGTCGGTCGTTGTTGAGATGTGGTGGTAGTTAGTGCTTTGGAGAGAGGATGTTGATACCTGTACTATTTGAGGCCATGTTGTGTGCAGATGTTTTGATGGGCTAGACACCAGATGCTGTTCGAATGGAGATATTGTAATGATCAGAGTACTTTTCGTCAAGATATGTAAAGGTAAAAGAAAATTTTCTTATTTTTTTATTTCAAATGTGTTAAACAATAATGCCCCTTGGTCACAGGTTCAGTCAACAAAGCATTTGGCTCGTGTTCTTGTATTAGACTGTATTTCTGGTTTCGATGTGCAATTATAGTATTTATGTTTATTTTTTTTTAATTTCTTCATGGTAAATGGCTTGTCGTATTGAGGAAGAACCGTGCCAGATGTGTACATTGAATCACACTTCCACACACAGAACAGGTACACTTGTGCTTTGGTTTCGTAGGTTTTATAGTTGCTGGGGACTTAATTAATTAATTGTGTTAACGGAAATTTCCTTTCATTCCTTGTTGTTGTTCTACGCAGGCAGATTGCGTAATAATACTAGTCAGGGCCAACCGTTTACGAGACTGCGTAATCGGACAGACAGCTACTAAAAAAATTAAAAGTATTTGCATATTGAATAATTAAGCCCCCATGCAACATCATTTACTAGAACTGTAGGGGCTATATCACAACTAGGTGGAATATCACCCTCATATTGATTTTAGTTGTTCTATACTGCTCTGTCATACATAGTTAACGCATTTCAAACATGTTCTAATTTTAAAGTAAAATCTTTTTGTGCAGGTACAAACACCTTTCTGCGGGTGGTAACATTAAGATACAGTGTAGTTGCTCACTTTCAGAAGGAATACCCAGCATATCGGTTCAAATGGTTCAAATGGCTCTGAGCACTATGAGACTTAACTTCTGAGGTCATGAGTCGCCTAGAACATAGAACTAATTAAACCTAACTAACCTAAGGACACCACATACATCCATGCCCGAGGCAAGATTCGAACCTGCGACCGTAGCGGTCGCTCGGCTCCAGACTGTAGCGCCTAGAACCGTACGGCCATCCGGCCGGCCCAGCATATCGGAATCGAGCTTGAATAAAAATATTGAAAATGAGTAGAGATAACTGCGTCCAGTCACTTATAAATCCTTATTTCCATAACATTATTTTAGAGTCTCTTCAGGCTCATTTTCAGATGAGACATGCAGAAATTACATATCTTATGTTTGTAGCTTGACTGTGGGTAGTGGCTTGCGGGAGTAACGGTGGTTTGTTGTTAGTATCTACCAAGCAGCTTCCATTTTTATGGCCTATCGACAACAGGGACATGAAAGGGAAACAGTGGTTGGGAAGGGAGTGAGACAGGGTTGTAGCCTCTCCCCGATGTTATTCGATCTGTATATTGAGCAAGCAATAAAGGAAACAAAAGAAAAATTCGGAGTTGGTATTAAAATCCATGGAGAAGAAATAAAAACTTTGAGGTTCGCCGATGAAATTGTAATTCTGTCAGAGACAGCAAAGGACTTGGAAGAGCAGTTGAACGGAATGGACAGTGTCTTGAAAGGAGGATATAAGATGAACATCAAAAAAAGCAAAACGAGGATAATGGAATGTAGGCTAATTAAATCAGATGGTGCTAAGGGAATTAGATTAGGAAATGAGACACTTAAAGTAGTAAAGGAGTATTGCTATTTGGGAGAAAAATAACTGATGATGGTCGAAGTAGAGAGGATATAAAATGTAGACTGGCAATGGCAAGGAAAGCGTTTCTGAAGAAGAGAAATTTGTTAACATCCAGTATTGATTTAAGTGTCAGGAAGTCGTTTCTGAAAGTATTTGTATGGAGTGTGGCCATGTATGGAAGTGAAACATGGGCGATAAATAGTTTGGACAAGAACAGAATAGTAGCTTTCGAAATGTGGTGCTACAGGAGAAGGCTGAAGATTAGATGGGTATATCACATAACTAATGAGGAGGTATTGAATAGAATTGGGGAGAAGAGGAGTTGGCACAACTTGACTAGAAGAAGGGATCGGTTGATTTGACATGTTCTGAGGCGTTAAGGGATCACCAATTTAGTATTGGAGGGCAGCGTGGAGGGAAAAAATCGTAGAGGGAGACCAAGAGATGAATACACTAAACAGATTCAGAAGGATGTAGGCTGCAGTAGATACTGGGAGATGAAGAAGCTTGTACAGGATAGAGTATCATGGAGAGCTGCATCAAACCAGTCTCAGGACTGAAGACCACAACAACAACAGAATTTATCACTATACACTATAGACGCCGAGTGTTGCCGCAAATCTGCTAGAATTAACCACATGCTGTACTGCATTTATCAGTACAATAAGCTCACCAACACATTTTGTGAAGGAGGTGAGTAAATGATTCGAGGGATAGGATTAGCAGCAATCTGCGATTGTAGGAGGATACAAGACGACTTGGATAGAATACGTAACTAGTCTGATGAATGGCAGCTTGCTCTAAATCTGGATAAAAGTTATACTACAGTGCCTGTGTTTTTCAAAAGTACGGGCCAAAGTTTCTTCGAGCATGCATGCATGTCTGAATGGTTCAAATGGCTCTGAGCACTATGGGACTTAACTTCTGAGGTCATCAGTCCCCTAGAACTTAGAACTACTTGAACCCAAGTAACCTAAGGACGTCACACACATCCATGCCCGAGGCAGGATTCGAACCTGCGACCGTAGCAGCAGTGCGGTTCCAGACTGAAGGGCCTAGATCCGCTCAGCCACAGCGGCCGGCTTATATACTGTATCTAAGCGTGACGTTGCAAACCGATATGAAGAGGAACGAGCATCTAAGTTCGGTTTTAGGGAAGGCGAACAGCCGATTTTGGTTTATTTGGAGAATTCTAGGAAAGTGTAGCTCATCTATAAAGAAGACCGCGTCCAGAACACTTGTGGGATTCAATCCAAATTACTGCTCGAATATTTGTGATACCACATTGTGAGGTTCAAGAAGAACATCGAGGCAACTCATAGGCGTGCTGCTAGATTTGTTGCCGATAGGTTCGATCATCACGCGAGTATTACGGAAATGCTGTGTGAAAAATGGGAGAAGACGTTATTTCTGCGAAACACTATTCAGAAAGTTCAAATAGCCGGTGTATACAAAACTGTTGACTGCTATAAGTATAAACATACACTATCCGAACAGGACTCTAAGGCCCAACGGTACCGACCGGCCGCCGTGTCATCCTGAGCCCTTAGGCGTCACCGGACGCGGAAGCGGAGGGGCATGTGGTCAGCACACCGCTCTCCCGGCCGTATGTCAGTTTACGAGACCGGAGCCGCTACTTCTCAGTCGAGTAGCTCCTCAGTTTGCCTCATAAGGGCTGAGTGTACCCCGCTTGCCAACAGCGCTCGGCCGACCGGATGGTCACCCATCCAAGTACTAGCCTAGCCAGACATTGCTTAACTTCGGTGATCTGACGTCCGCAACTCGTGGTCTACTGCCTAGCTTTGCTGCCTCTGGATCACGGGGTCCTGGGTTCGATTCCCGGCCGGGTTGGGGATTTTCTCCACCCGGGGACTGGGTGTTGGTGTTGTCCTCATCATTTCATCATCACTGACTGAAAGTGGCAAGACTGCATTGAGTAAAGATTGGGAATTTGTACGGGCGCTGACAACCGCGCAGTTGAGTGCCCCACAAACCAATAATAATAATAATGGAGTAACACAGACGTAGAAGCGCTCAATACACTTACACGATCACAATGCCACAAATATAGAATACATCACATACATTCAGCAACAGAAAGATTCACATTAAGCAGAAAGGAAGGAGGAAGGGGATTTATCGACATAAAAAAGCTACATTACGGACAGGTAGACAATTTAAGAAAATTCTTTATAGAACGAGCAGAAACTAGCAAAATACACAAAGCAATCACTCATATAAATACATCGGCTACACCATTGCAATTTCATAACCACTTCTACAACCCTTTACATCACATAACATCAACAGACACGAAGAAAATAAATTGGAAAAAGAAAACACTACATGGCAAGCACCCGTATCATTTAACACAGCCACACATCGATCAAGACGCATCCAACACATGGCTAAGAAAAGGCAATATATACAGTGAGACAGAAGGATTCATGATTGCAATACAGGATCAAACAATAAACACCAGGTATTACAGCAAGCATATTATTGAAGATCCCAATACCACAACAGATAAATGCAGACTTTGCAAACAACAAATAGAAACAGTAGATCATATCACAAGCGGATGTACAGTACTGGCAAATACAGAATATCCCAGAAGACATGACAATGTAGCAAAAATAATACATCAACAGCTTGCCTTACAACATAAACTTATTAAACAACACGTTCCCACATACAAGTATGCACCACAAACTGTACTGGAGAATGATGAATTCAAATTATACTGGAACAGAACCATTATAACAGATAAAACAACACCACATAACAAACCTGACATTATACTCACCAATAAAAAGAAGAAATTAACACAACTAATCGAAATATCCATACCCAATACAACAAATATACAAAAGAAAACAGGAGAAAAAATTGAAAAATACATCCAACTGGCTGAGGAAGTCAAAGACATGTGGCATCAGGATAAAGTTGACATTATACCAATTATACTATCAACTACAGGAGTCATACCACACAATATCCACCAGTACATCAATGCAATACAGCTACATCCAAACTTATATATACAACTACAGAAATCAGTAATTATTGATACATGTTCAATTACCCGAAAGTTCCTAAATGCAATATAACACATACCATACAATTAAAAGGAAGTGACGCTTGATCAAGGTCCGCGTCACTTTCTATTTTTAACCAGACTTAACGTCTGAGAAAGTAAAGAATAACAATAATAATAATAATAATAATAATAATAATCACTGATCCGACGGGAACCGGTATTACCACTGCTGCAAGGCCGTTAGCGTAATAAATACAAGCTCGGGAAATTTTCAGAAAGAAAGCAGGCGGCAATGTGTTCCACTACAGAGAGAGCGCCCGTGTAACCGGCTCTGCAATAGAACTAAAAAAAAAAAAAAAAAAAAAAAAAAAAAATCGCAGCCGTCATTTGCTTAAAGACAGTACATGGATCGTAAACGTAAAGTGTCTTCTACTGCAGGGAGAACTGCTCTCACGGCGGTACATCCAGGCTCTCAAGGAGCGGCTTGCAATCTTGCAACGCATGGGCGGTTGTCCATGTAATGGCAGAGCCCGCATGACATCGTATGACGAACGGTGAGCGTAGTCCAAGACGCGCATCACGTGTATTCTCATTCTCATTTTCTCTCTCTCTCTCACTCACTCACTCACACACACACACACACACACACACACACACACACACACACACAAAGCGCGCACTATTCACTTCTGGAGGCCGACCCGAGTTCACGCCGCACTGCCAGTATGATTGTTCTAGGAAATTTGGACTATAGCGCTCCATCAGAAAGTTTGCTCATAGTAAACTTGAACATAGGCGTTTCCTTTTATTTTGCTATCTTACTTCGTGATTCATACTTAGCAACTTTCGCTCTTTGGGTCGTTTAAATCCCGTAACATTTTCCTACACAACGACTTTCAATTCCTCATCCCAATGATCGCTCGTTCCATCAACTTAATTTGTGTACAATTATCAGCTGAGGAGTTTCGACGAGACGCTGTGCCCTAGTCTGCCTTCTGCCTCATTATTACAAATGAGAATCCATCTTTTACAATAATTCTGGATAATTACATTACCTGACAAAAAAACTGACCGAGAAATGAAATGCAACTTCACAGGTTGACAGAGTACGTGGTGTTAATTTCAATGATTACAACATAAAGTCAGATTTACAAAGAACTTGTCAGTAGGTTTGAGCCGTGGTAAAAATTGCTGTTTTGAAGAGCGCGCCGCAGGGCGTTGTGTGAAGCAGTCGCCCTCCGTTTCTGGCGGTGGCGCCGCTGTGGCAGTCGCAGCTTTGGTGTCTCCCTCTGGTGGGCAAGAGGGAAGGTTGCCTGTTCACGTGCATTTAAGGGACGCTATGAGCTCGCCAGTCGGGCAATCTGGACCAGTCTCTCGTCCCCAGCTTGCTAGTCTGTCTCTCGTCCGCACTTAGTGTCTGTCTGTCGTTCGGATCAACCTTTAAAGCCAGCAAAATGAGAGTCTTTCCACTCCGCCAGTAAGAGAACTCAGCGAGTGGTCGCCCGGTCGGGGCTTAGTTCTTGCATCTGAGTCTGCGCGTTAGGCCGCCAGTCTGCTCGAGTTTGCTCAGGCAATGGTCATTGGCGGTTGGATCGATCGGTTGGTCGGTCGCGCACCGAGACACAAGATGACTTGTCCGTCTTGAGCGTCGGCGCATGTGAGGTCGCCACGTGAGTCCAGTGGGCCGCGCCGTATAGCGAGGGGTAGTGACTTCGCGGTCGACACGAGAGCAACAGGAGTCAACCCACGACATCGGTCTGGCCGGTGCGAGCTGCGACGCCGTGAGACGGGAGATCGGCGCGCCTTCCTGCGTCCGTTGAAGCGGCTGGCAGCGGACGGTTCGGGAGAGCCACTTGGGGGTGCTGCGCCAGGTCTTCTCGAGAAGTTAAGTGATTGGTGATATGTTGTTTGATTTAATCTTGTTAAATTCTACTTCTTTTCTTGGTGAGGTCACCAGCCGTTTTGCTTTGGGGTCGTCCCACCATTCTTCTCCGTTTGCCAACCCGCAGGAAGGTGATTGTTTATAAATTTGCTGGTACGTTTTTCCCTTGTGTAGTAGGGGCGGGTTAGAGCAACCTGCGGTTCGGGTTGTTCGGTAATCTCCCTATCAATCTACCGTACGTTAGTAGCTGCCTCTGTCATGTTTGTCGCCGGCCGATGTGGCCGTGCGGTTAAAGGCGCTGCAGTCTGGAACCGCAAGACCGCTACGGTCGCAGGTTCGAATCCTGCCTCGGGCATGGATGTTTGTCATGTCCTTAGGTTAGTTAGGTTTAACTAGTTCTAAGTTCTAGGGGACTAATGACCTCAGCAGTTGAGTCCCATAGTGCTCAGAGCCATTTTTTTGTCATGTTTGTCGGATTTATTGCTTGGAGTGTAACGGCCTAATACCTGAAATATGTTCTGATCTTTGGAAACTTTGATATTATTGCCTATTATCTTGAGGGGCGGTACCTGTGTACTGCAGATCATCTTAACTATTGTTTGGCCAACCTTTTAGAATTTTATATAAGATTGCATTTTATGGGCTTTTATTTAAATGATCATTTTAGTATATAAAGTTGCCACTCTTTCACCGTAAGACTTTTCTTAGAAGTTAAAATCAAGTTGCACCTTCGGTCGCAAGGTTAATATTTTAATTGTTAGTGTTTTGTACCATTTCCAGCCCTCCTACGGCGGGTGAATAGTTTGTGTGCTTGTGTAAATTGTTAAAACTCTTAGTTTAAGGTAAACTGGTGTGTTACAGATTTGCAGCAGAGTAGTCTTTCAGAGGTTGTTGTGAGCGGTCGTAACTACGGCCGTGTCAAAAGGGAGGAGCAAGGTTCTCTGCCCGAAAGCTCATACAGTCAAAACTTGTTTCTTTCTGCCTCTGAATAAATTGTAACTTTGATATATAGAGGGTGCTTTCTGATTGTAATTTTAAATCTGTTTCTTTCAAAAAATGCTTTTAGGTACTATTAAAGTGAATAAAATTCCCATTTGTTAAAATGAATTTGGTTATGATTTCATCAGTTACTCCCTGGCAACTACTTCCATGCTTATATAGTGTGATTAAATGTGTTAATGTTCTTGATGAATCGCTAGTAAATAAAATAAATTCTTAAGAATATTCTTTGAAAATAAATCACGGTTCAAGGTTACCACTTAGCAGCATGACTTGACAGCCCTTCTGGCCTCGATGCGTCTACTGGTTAGGTTGGTTAAGGTTGTTACGAGGCCGTTGTATCCTCTTGTTAGACAAACTGGCCAACAGCACTTCAACTGATCCTCGATATCCTGAATACAGCAACTGGAACGGGCTGGTCCTACACATGTTCTGTCGGGACCTGTCTTCCGATCTTGCTGCTCACGGGAAGCAGACAATTCGTAGAGACACGTGTTGTATGTGGACGAACATTGGCACCACAATTCGGTCGCATCGCAGCCATTATCAGATCCAAATGCCCCACAAATCCGGTTACTGCACTACTGGAACACCCTCCAAATGGAAACCCTCGTTGATGCCACTTCCAAAGTGTCACATGTCAACAACTCACACGCGTAGTCTGCATTTCTGTCTCTTCATAGTGATCACTGAACAACTGACCCTGTTAACGGCCCTTATATACTCCACCAGGCGTGGTAACCCCACCAATCACTAACAAAAAAAAAAAAAAAAAAAAGGCTCCGAGCACTATGGGACATAATATCTTAGGTCATCAGTCCCCTAGAACTTAGAACTACTTTAACCTAACTAACCTAAGGACATCACAGACATCCATGCCCGAGGCAGGATTCGAACCTGCGCCCGTAGCAGTTCCGCGGTTCCAGACTGTAGCGCCTAGAACCGCACGGCCAACGCGGCCGGCCACCAACAACACTAATGCACCCTGGTGTCTATTTCACCTGTCACAGAGAACTGGAACACACTAACCACTCACACACCAGACTAAGATGTGTCCGACTGTGTGTTCCAGGTGCTTCACCTTTTAGTCAGACAGCACACACGGCGCCCCAGAAGGAATTGTCAGTATCCAAGGATATGATAGGAACGATCGTGTGAAGCAACAAACTTCATTTGGACATACGCCCTATTCCGAATGGTTGCCGAGATAGAATGCATTTAATGTGCATTGTTATTTATTTTCTGTATTATTCAGTACATTGACATAGATTACAACGTACCACAGCAGCAGCCGGCCGAAGTGGCCGTGCGGTTAAAGGCGCTGCAGTCTGGAACCGCAAGACCGCTACGGTCGCAGGTTCGAATCCTGCCTCGGGCATGGATGTTTGTGATGTCCTTAGGTTAGTTAGGTTTAACTAGTTCTAAGTTCTAGGGGACTAATGACCTCAGCAGTTGAGTCCCATAGTGCTCAGAGCCATTTGAACCACAGCAGCGCAGAGGAAGTCGAGACACACAGCTTGATGTAGGACACTTGTGGTCCACCAGGTCGGGAAACTGCCTTGAAGTGGCCTACAATAACTACCAAAGCTACAGTACATGCGAGAGGGGCTATCTTCGCGCAAACTATCAGTCCTTGAGAAAAAATGAATAGGACCTTTTGGTACGAAATTCAACCTCTTGTCGATCTCTGGTGAGGATTCGGGGAATTCTGAAACTGCCTATCAGTATTTATTTTGTAATGCGGTACGTTTCCGCTAGAGCCAGCGATATTGAAGTTATGCAAGAAAACCCACGAAAGTAACATTAAACGTGTTGTATCTCGGGAACCATTCGGAAAAGGGCATATGTCCATACGGTATTTCTTTCTGCTTCAGATGAGTGTCTATCATACTCCCGGATATTGATCACTCCACCTGGGACCCCGGATATATACGCTTCTGCACTTCTATTTATCCAAATCCAGTGACTACGCGAGAGCTGGGTATTCTCATATACAATTCAGATTAGTTTTACCAGATATATTCCTTACAGTATATATAGCAGTGACAGGTAAGCGGAAATAGAAAAAGAATAGTTGAAAGAAATAAAGGGGGGGAGGGAGGGTGGGAGGGAGAGAGGGGGAGAGAGAGAGAGAGAGATCACAAAAGCAGCAGTAGCCTATTGTTACTGTAGACAGAGCAGTCATTGTTTTCTCTCCTTTCCTCTTCTTTCTTGTTTCCTGCTTCACTTTTGTTTCTCTTTCATTCTCAGGTTCATGCAGTTTCCCATATGAATGCCATTCTCGGTGGGAGCAAATTACTTCTTGTGTTCCACTGTGCTCAATACTGCGACTGCTGATGTTCCTATTACGTATATGTAAGTGGCTTTTAATCTTCCACTGAGAGCAGACATAGTACTCTTTGCTGATAATGAAAGTATCATAATCAAGTTAAATAGAGGCTCGAAACAGGAATAAGAGAATAACATTATTCAGAAAAGCTGATTGGTATTCAGTAAAAAGCGTATCACTTATCTTGAAATAACACGCGGTTCATTCTCACAAGGCACGATGTATTATAATTTATATAAATAGGAAGCAAGATAAGGGTTTAACATCACGTCGACATCGAGGTCATTAGTGACTGACCACGAGCTCGTATTGTGTCAAGGATGGAGCAGAAAATTGGCTGTGCCCTTTCAAAGGAACCATCCAGAGATTTGCCTGTAGCGATTTAGAGAAATCACAGGAAACCTAAATGTGGTCGCCGATTTCAATCGTCATCCTCCCGAATGGGAATCCAGCTTGCTAATCAATCCGCCCCGTCAGTCGATCGTAGAAATAGAGCATACCTAGGTTGGAACTTACAGGGTGTTTCAAAAATGACCGGTATATTTGAAACGGCAATAAAAACTAAACGAGCAGCGATAGAAATACACCGTTTGTTGCAATATGCTTGGGACAACAGTACATTTTCAGGCGGACAAACTTTCGAAATTACAGTAGTTACAATTTTCAACAACAGATGGCGCTGCAAGTGATGTGAAAGATATAGAAGACAACGCAGTCTGTGGGTGCGCCATTCTGTACGTCGTCTTTCTGCTGTAAGCGTGTGCTGTTCACAACGTGCAAGTGTGCTATGGACATGGTTTATTCCTTAGAACAGAGGATTTTTCTGGTGTTGGAATTCCACCGCCTAGAACACAGTGTTGTTGCAACAAGACGAAGTTTTTTAATGTAACCAAAGGACCGAAAAGCGATACAATAAAGAATCTGTTTGAAAAATTTCAACGGACTGGGAACGTGGCGGATGAACGTGCTGGAAAGGTAGGGCGACCGCGTACGGCAACCACAGAGGGCAACGCGCAGCTAGTGCAGCAGGTGATCCAACAGCGGCCTCGGGTTTCCGTTCGCCGTGTTGCAGCTGCGGTCCAAATGACGCCAACGTCCACGTATCGTCTCATGCGCGAGAGTTTACACCTGTATGGATACAAAATTCAAACGCGGCAACCCCTCAGCGCCGCTACCATTGCTGCACGAGAGACATTCGCTAACGATATAGTGCAAAGGATTGATGACGGCGATATGCATATGGGCAGCATTTGGTTTACTGACGAAGCTTATTTTTACCTGGACGGCTTCGTCAATAAACAGAACTGGCGCATATGGGGAACCGAAAAGCCCCATGTTGCAGTCCCATCGTCCTTGCATCCTCAAAAAGTACGCATGGTGGATATGTGGAAAATATCGTACTATAGAGTTTCCCAGACCGCAGCGCCATCTGTTGTTGACAATTGTAACTACTGTAATTTCGAAAGTTTGTCTGCCTGAAAATGTACTGTTGTCCCAAGCATATTGCAACAAACGGTGTATTTCTATCGCTGCTCGTTTAGTATTTATTACCGTTTCAAATATACCGGTCATTTTTGAAACACCCTGTAAATAGTGGCGGCAGCGCTGTGGAGACACAATGCAATGGCATCTATTATTGTCGCTGATAGCACACATTGTTGACATACGTACCTTACCTCCGAGTAAATGGACTCGCCCGTCCCACGTCACCGGAGTGTGCACAATCGAGGGAAAAACAGTCACTTGTGAGCGAGCGGTCTAACGTAACGGCGTCGCTATGTTTTCGAAACAGGAACAACGGAGTTGGATCACGATTGAATTTGCCGGAGGTACGACAGTGTCATCAAGGACTTCAAGAGGCGTGCGGGGAATCGGCATTGCCGTACAGAACAGTGGCACGCTGGGTGAAAGCCTCGGGCGAAGGTCGGCAAACTGAGGCAGACATTCATCGGGCAGGTCGTCCTAGCGTCTCTGAAGAAGAAGTGCATGCTGTTGCCGCGTTAGTGGACAGTGATCGACGCCATACGATTCGTGAGCTCGCCCACGAAACCAGATTAGCGCATACGACTGGGCTTCGCATCCTGAAGGAATGCCTGGGCATGCAAAAATTGCATCAACTTGAGTGTTCGCCCCTGGTAGCTGAGTGGTCAGCACGACGGAATGTCATACCTAACGGTCCGGGTTCGATTCCCGGCTGGGTCGGCGATTTTCTCCGTTCAGGGACTGGGTGTTGTGTTGTCCTTATCATCATCATCATCATCATCATCATCATCATCCCCATTGACACGCAAGTCGCCGAAGTGGCGTCAACTCGAAAGACTTGGAGCAGGCGAACGGTCTACCCGACGGGGGGCCCTAGCCACACGGCATTTTTTTTTTTTTTTTTGCATCACGATGCTTTCCGCATGCCTTGACGGAAATGCAGAAATGGATGCGTTACGACGCTACTAAGACGCACTTGGAGCGCTATGACCTCGGCTTTCTTACGCTGTATCGTAACATTGGACGAGACCTGGGCCACATCGTACGAGCCAAAACTGAAGCGCCAATCCAACGATTGGCGTCATTATGGGTCGCTGCGAAAGTCGAAAGTGTGTCAGAGCCGCAGTATGTTGAAAGTTATGGTGATTCTCGTGTGTACGACTGTGACAGTGTTATCCTAACGCATTACGTTCCTCCACTGCAGACCGTCAATGCACAGCATTACTGTTCGTTTTTGGAGCATCACCTGCTACCAGCTTTCCGAAAGAAGCTGCGACACTTTCTGCGCAACCCACCCATCATTTTGCACGACTATGCCTGGGCGCATACAGAGCAAGCTGTGGCTGCTCTGTTCGGTCGATGGGACTGGGAAGTACTGTACCATCCACCATACTCCCCGGTGGATCCGAAATCATGACATTCATCTAGCCTTAAGCGAATCTTACCTCTCAGACAAGGTCAAGGAGAAGGCACGAACCTTATTTCGGAAGTTGGACATGATACGTGACAGTACACCACAACTCACCACAGTAGGTATGGTAGAACACTTACGCAACCACAAATATAAAGTACCGAAGGCGATAGTATTTGAGCCTCCGTAAATGATATCCCACCGTAATTCTCCATAATTTAAGGACATATCGTCCTTTAGCACTTCTACATACATGTTTTCAAACACACAACAAAAGCAGCGAGTTAGAGGACCCTTCTGTGTGCCCAAACTAAAGCTGAAAGAAGAATAAAT